>NC_068278.1:45582012-45907845 GCF_025860055.1 Xyrauchen texanus | reverse complement strand
CCACCATATTTGGGAATGACCTGGAGAGTCTGTTCTCTAGGCAAATTAATTCAGAGCAGGAAACAGGTAATTGTGTGCTATAGTTGTACTCTTTTGCCCTCATTAGAATGAGAGGTAGATGCTCATTGAGGTACTTGACAGAGAGCAATTAGCCTTTTGACAATACATTTTCATAGTACACCCACACACACACTGAAGCCCAAAGTGTACCACTGTGTACAGGATGCGTGACGCAAATTTCGTCTTCACCAGAGTGCTTGAGCACTGAATGCATGTGGCACAATTTTTCTAACCTCATGCACATGGAAGTATATGCACAAATAAGTCCATAAGGTGGTAATACTCGACATTGAGGTGTTGCTGTCACAAAGAAGACCAAGAAGAAGATGTAATCACCTGGGAACAAAAGGAGACAAAGGTGTAAACAACAACAGTGGATGTGCACTTCAAGACTGTGTGTGTGAAGATTTGTATAACTCGAGTCTGAAGGACCATAAAGACATCCTTATGGGTCTAAACTCCTGAAGAGAAAACGTCCAGTATCTCATTGCAGTCGTAGCTTTCATGCGCCGGCGACCTGTGTATGCACACACAGTCAAATTAAGTATATTTTGAAAGGTGAGCTTTTGACTGTACACAGATTCTAATTAGAGTCAAAGCCAAAGTATACTTTGGGCGTTTAGCTGCCCACAGGGTTTTTGGCCTAATGTCCGTTCACAGGCAACAATACCAAGAAGTAATATCTGCAAGTAAAAAATTTAATTCTCATTTACATAACTGTTAAGACGCTTGTAGAATTGCCTTGGGCAGTGATTGCAAATTCAACTACATTATTCTAGGAGACTTTTAGTATGACTCAATTCCAGCTCACTGGATTTGGGCAGATTCTCACTTAAACTCAATAAATGTCAGTAAACTGTGGGTATGTTAATAATACAATACACAGTAGTATATATATATATATATATATATACACCGAATATATTGCATAATGCAGCCCATTTTTAAAGAATAGTGTGTGATATGTGACACTAGTGGTCACTCTTGAGAGCCCGGAAACACCTCTGATCTTTGATAAAAGGCCAATGGGAATTGGCGAGTTGTATTTGCATGCCCCTCCCCCGGACATATGGGTATAAAAGGAGGGGACGTGCATACCGCTCATTAGATTTTCTCTTCGGAGCCGAACGGTCGATGGTTCAAGCTGAGCAAGCGATTTCCATCCATCACCTCTGCTGGATCCTTATTGCGCAATACCGCGGCTTTCTCCCCTTTCTGCACTGGTGCACTGCAGAGATCACCCCTGGGCGCTTCAGCAGATCTAAAAGAGTATGATTTAAAAGAGCATTTTCCCTCGTAAAAGTGAATATATTCCTATAAGTGCGGCACACATTGGAACGTCTTATTCAAGATGCCTTTCCGGTTGTGTGTTATTCCTGGTTGTGGTCGATACCTCTCGCCTTCTGACAGCCACGATTGCTGTCTTTGTGCCTGGGCGCCACCCATGCAGAGACATCTTTCGTGGATGCGTCATGTCCTCATTGCGAGGCAATGACCGTGGCAATGTTGCGGTCACAGCTCGCTTTCATAAGAAAGCAAGCCACCCCAGCAGCTCCCTCCCTCTGTCCTTCTACCTACGGGTATGAGACCAGCGCAGCAAGCACTGGGGGCGATTCGGGGATGATTGGATCACCTCCGCCAGTTAAATCTCCACGGACCTCCCATTCCCCGGCACGCTCGTAGAAATTTGGATGAGTGCGCTGTTGGTCCAGGAGCGTCACCTGTGGCTGAACCTGGTGCGCGAGGCCGACAAGACAGGTTTCCTGAACGCCCCCATCTCCCAGGCCGGCCTATTCGGGGATACCGTCGAGGACTTCGCCCAGCAGTTCTCGGCAGTGAAGCAGCAGATGGAGGCCATCCATCATATCCTGCCCCCAGCGTGGTTCAAGATCCCGCACCCCGTCTGCTCAAGCCAAGAGTGTCCCCCAGCGCCAGCTGCACCAGTCACTAGGAAGAAGACCTCAAAGCGCCCCCGAGAGGGCGAAAAAAAAACTGGAAAACGACGACTGGTTGGACGCTAGGTGGTACTATGGGATAATTTTCAGTAAACATGGTTAGGGTTAAGCAGCAAGACACCTTGATTTCAAACTTTGAACTTTATTTTGTATTTATTTTAACTAAAAGTTCAAATGAATCTGGAAAAAAATTTGCTTTTAAAATGTGTTGTTCAACTTTTTGAAAGATGGCTTTACAACAGTTGTGAACATCTCTCTGGCAAAGAAGCTTCATCCTTGCATTCTCTGCCCGTTGGGTATTTCAATATCCAGAAAAATATATCATGTGTGTGAATAAATTTGTTTTGTTCCCTCCTTCACAATATATATATTAAATTACATCTGAAACCTCGGGGCTGAGGGATTAGTGAATATTCTTGCTTTATTGGTTTTGCATTGAAAATTAAATAATTTATTTAAAAAATGAAAAACTTAAATCTAATACATTTCTAAATTCAAATTGCACTCCAAACGAAAGGTTTATGTATATATATACATACACCTTTCCATTTACCTTCAGGCAAGAATCTGGCTAAACGTGCAGGCGGAAAAATACTTATAAAAATGAACTAAAAGCACCTCCTGAACAGAGATGTCTGAGGTAATTTACAGCACTCATAAAAAAAAAAATCGTAAGGCAGAAACAAAGTATGAGATTCTTAGATGCGCGTGTTCCACGAGACTGCACGCCTCTGTATCAGTGCGTCATATACAGTATGCCCATATATGACTTTTCTGTCATCTGTACTTAATAATATAATAGAGTGTTTCTTCAAACATGTGTCTTCAGGCATATTATTTGTAATATTAATTTGATAATAATAATACTCTAATAATAATAATTTAATAGATTCATGGGAAAACGAGCCAAATATCATCATGACATCGTCAAATGCATAAGCTATTGGCGATCACTCTGACCTTCATTGATCCCGAGATCATCGTCTGTTTGCTTAACCCTAATGTGCATTTCTCTCTATAAATTAAAAAGGTGTTCAGACAGTCTTCTTGCTGGTTTTCCCGACACATTCACAATCATTACAGCTTTTGCTGGTGTCACTGCAACTCACTTAGCGGGTGCGCTTGTAAAAAATATATTTTTAAGGATCATTATTACGGTTTAATATTTCTCTGAAATGTAGAACAGTGTTAGCAATATTACTGATAACATTCTTTCTCAGACCTGGAACTCAAACCATTTTCTGATACTAGGGTTTTTCCTTGATGCCTAAAAACAGCCAATCACCGGCACTTTTAGATTTGCGCACATCTAGCATGCTACATACTTATCACTGATGTTGACGAGATTAAGTATCGAAATTTGTACCGAACAACAAGACATTTTTCGATACTCGATTTTTTAGAGGCAATTCAGTCAGTGACTAAAATATATTGAACTCAATACCCAGCCCTACCCACGACCCCTTTCAGGGACCAAGTGGCGAACCTGCAAGCGCTTCCCCATGAAGAGGCTGTAACAGGAGCCTTAGCGTTGCTGTGTCCGGTTTGCTTGGATCGCACGCAGAGCTTTAGGATCTCTGAACAGCTCTTTGTCTGCTTTGGTGGACAGCGGAAAGGAAGCACTGTCTCCAAACAGAGGATCGCCCACTGGATCATCGATGCCATAGCTGTTGCCTACCAGGCTCAGCACGTGCCACCCCCTGCAGGGCTATGAGCCCATTCCACCAGGAGTGTGGCGACCTCCTGGGCTCTGACCAGTGGCGGCTCCCTAGCTGACATTTGCAGAGCAGCGGGCTGGGCTACACCCAACACCTTTGCAAGATTTTACACTCTCCGGGTTGAGCCGGTCTCGTCCCATGTCTTAGCAGGAACAAACGGGTAAGTCCGGACCGACCGGCCTCCCTCGAGCTGAAGATGTGCATTGTTGATTCCCAGCAGTGTTTACAAAGGTGTTCCCTGGTTGATTTCCTCCTAGCCCTGTGGCAGGTGAGATTGAGGAGAAACTCACTGCCAGTCCAGTACTTGTGCTAACCACACCCCATGACAGGTGCTCCGCATGCGCTGGTTCCCTATAGGCAACCCCTTGCGATGTATTTTAAGCTGAAATACGTTTCCCGGTTGGCAAACTGCATCTTCCTTGGGCAGAGACCCCTCTGCCCCAGTCTTCATGCTCGTAGAGCTTCCTCCCCAGCATTGGATAGGACCTACCATGGGACTACTCCACATGACATACTTCTGATTAGACTCGGCAAGACCATTTTATGTAGTTCTACTTAACTCCCCCACCTCTCTGTGCGGGGTGTGGTCTTTGCGGTGTCTTCCTCTTGGGAGTGACACCCCCCCAACGTGGACACTGGATGTATTCTACATTGGTGCTACATGACCTCACTACTTTGCATGATATCATCTCGGAAATAAATATGATAATTTTTATTCAAATTTCATGTAGAATTCTTTTGTGAATCTAATAAAATAATGTTATGAAGGTGTTAAGATTGTGGTTTGTATTGCTTTTTATTTATTTGTCACTGTTATAAATTAAATGGAAGGTCAAGTCAAGATTTATTGCACCCTTGGAGACGTATCCCTTATAGTGTGCTCTGCTATTCTACAAATAAACACACTTGCCAAATGTTATATGGTATGTGGTGTAAATGTAGGTTATATGGTATGCATAAAGAAACTGCATACAATGTGTAGTGTATATATGCTGCATTCGTATCAGTAGTAGTATGATATGATGTGATTCCAAAAATTCCAGACAGGCGGACATGCCCTTTACTCAGAAGTGCCTTCTATCGAACCACTCTGTACCACAGAAACCTGATTCATGTGCTCACGTTAGCCTTTCTAGCAGGTTCACATATCTATGCAGAAGTCTCGGATTCACTGTGAAGAGTGGCCATTGGGTTCTAGTTCACTCACTTTAGCAGGGCCCAAGGATATTCTAAGTGCCCAACTTATTTTTGAGTTCAACAGTCTACTGGTTAATGATAAGTCCTGACAATAAAACTGGAGGTTTCAACCAAAGTAGAGCTGACCCATGAACTGGAGCTGGATCTTCCAGATTGCTTCATCCTGCAGTATAATTTGTTCTGACTTACACTCAGGGCCTTTTTTAAGGCATAGGTGAACTAGGCGGTCGCCTAGGGCGCCACCTGCTGGGAGGACGCCAAAGAGGAGGCCTCTGTCATACCACCCCCCCCTCCCCTGATGGACAAGTAATTTCCTTGTATGTGTATGTGTGCACTATTCAAACACACATAGTTTTAAAGAAGCTTTACAGAAAATCATGCCTTAATGTCTTAACCCTCTGTGGTCTGAGGGTGTTTTGGGCTCTGGAGAAGTTTTGACATGCCTTCACATTTGTGCTTTTTTCAGTTGCTTAAATCATATTAATGGCTAAAGTCTGATAACACTGTATTCAGCACAAACTGGGCTACAATAATATGTGAGCAACATGTGTGTACATGTTTGTATTTTTGAGAAAATAACATTTATGCATGGTTTTTGAAAAAAACTAAATTTTAAGACCATTGAAATAAGGCCATATAACACATACTAAATATTTGTCCACAAGACTTTTGATAACTGGATCTCGTGGCCTATAATTTTTGCTACAAAATGATGTGAAAACCATCCTGATCACAAAACACCCTGATTTATACAAAACAATTAGTCATTTAACTTTTGTAAGACACTTTTAGTGTTAGAAAGGTCATATGCGAGGAGGCGTGAATGATCATGAATATTTAGGTAATTCACACCTGTGAAGACAAAAGACCCCTCCCCTGGGCCTATCAATGAGGAATGTGACAGAAAGAGAATGAATGTGGGGAGACTTAATGATCAAAATCAAGTTTTAAGTTAAAAGAAGTAATCTGACTATACATTTTTTACATAAAGACTTTACTTAATTTTAGACCTACACTACCGTTTAAAAGAAGTCTCTTCTGCTCACCAAGGCTGCATTTATTTGATCCAAAATACAGTAAAAACAGTGATATTGTGAACCTTTTTAAAGTTTTGTTGATGATAATGAGGCTGTAAAAACACTAGTTAATATATAATCTAAACATTCATATTATTTTTTATATCATATTGCATATCATATTTATATCATACAGCATACAATTTAAATGCCTGCTTTAGCCGAAACAACATTTAAATGTAACTAAAACTTGCGTATTAGGAGTCATATTTCAAATTTCAATACTCTGAATCCTGGCTGGCAAGTCTGGAAACAGTCCCACTAGTAAAATATGTACATGTTTATATAAAATAGAATGTCAACTAATGTAAGTAAAACTAAATTACTTACTCATCCGAAATTGTATTCTCGGCTGGTTCAAGTCACTCTACAAAATACTAACATTCATCAGAGTCCTGCTCTTCTTGTAAGGAAAATGTTAACTCTTCACCACTATCCATGAGCTTTCTCACCTGTGTATCATGGCATCTTCCAAACGTGCAGAAAAGTGAATGAACGATGTTTTTAAGGCACAGTCGGGGCCTTTACCATTTGCATTGATCGTCTCAGCAAATTACCATATGAGTAGCGCCCTCTGCCCGTGGGTGTGACCACATTATGGATAATTAGCTGAGCAAGGAGAAACACCACTTTGTTTTATAAAGATTACATTGCAGGAGAATATTTGTTTTACATTTAATTTAAAAGTAGTTATAATAAAAGTAGTAAATATTTAAAAGTACACATTTTGAGCTTTCTTTGGACATATATTTCATGTTTGTGGGATAAGTATACGTGGAGTTTCAGTTCATTTTGTGACGTGTTTCAGAAATATACTTGTGAAAACAGAGACAACTGAAAGTGCACCCTTTTTATTTTCTTTATTTTACAAAAGCACAAGGTTTTGTTGTTATTGTGTGTACACAAATAAATGTACACCCTTTATAGTCTCTAATGATGTCTTACACTCATCTGTATACCCAAAATGACAGAGTATTTTATATTGTTTCGGCTGTAATGACAAAAAAAATCCAGCAGGATGCGCCGCCATGTCCGTCGACCCCAGATGGTTAAATACCTTAAATCTCCCAGTGAACAGCTAAATAGAAAATCATGCCTTAATATCCTTGTTTAAAGGCCCCCAGTGAGCAAGCCAAAGGTGAATGTGGTATAGAAAATTCCAGAAGATGTTTAGTTAGTGGAGAGAAAAATCTTGAGAGGAACCAGACTGTCCATTGCTGTATGGGTGGTTGGCAGGCTTTAGTTGGCAGAAGTTTATTATTTGTGAATTCCATGTTAAAGGAAAACTTAAATGAGTTTGGGGCATTATTAGTATGAGTAAATGATGAGAGAATAATAATTTTTAGGGCATGTAAGAGACTTAAATGATACAGGCATTGGTCAGTGTCTATTGCTATTATTTACTTACCCTCATGTTGTTTCAACCTCTATGACTTTATTTCTTTAATTGTAGGATAAAATATCCAATGAAAGTGAATGGGGACTGAGGCTAACATTCTGCCTAATAGCTTTTTTTGTGTTCCTCAGAAAAAATAAAGTTATATGGATTTGGAACAATATGAGGGTAAATTATGACAGAATTTTTTTTTGTTGTAGGAACTATCCCTTTAAGGTTTAACTCTTTTTCTTCTATAGGTGCTTCGTATCTTCAACAACAATCCTCTTCGGAAGACACTGATCAAGACTTCATCACTTCTACCCCTCTCTCTCCTGAAGTTCATCCCCATTTCCTTCCTCTAGCTGCACTTTCTCTTAAAGAGAAGAGGAGACCACGCCCCTTTCATACTAATATGCCATCATCTGAGGGTGTCTGCAGCTGCGGAACACTGGATTCAATTTCATCACATTCCAGTACTTCTATGAGCAAGTTGGGGGTTGGGGAACTTAGCCAATCACGTGATCGATGCCTCTCTGAACCTTCCATGTATTTTACCACAACCCAAACACAGGTACTGACTCATCCACCTGTTATCCGCCAATCTAGCTATGATGCTGCTGTAACAGTCAGCCAAAATGAGCATTCACAGGGCTCTGTGAGGGTCAGTCCAGAACAACAGTCACATAATTCTGGGACAGGTACAAGGCGGCGACGTTATACTTTCTGGAAGTCACCGCAAATCCCCAGCCGCTTCAGGCATCCTGCGCAGAGATTGGCCAGCATGTCTAGCTTGTCATCAACTACCACTTCTTCACTCAGCTCATTGGATAGTACACTGTCCCTGAGCTCTGCCGATCCAATCCCTAGCCCTCAAGATACACAATCCCGTCCTTTTCTGTTCGGAGCAGCTGCAAGACTGCGGCCACTCACCCCAGAAATGTCCAGAAAGCAATGGACAAATACTTTCACTTATGAAGAGGAGGAGAAGGTGGAGTTATGGGGAAAGAGAGATCAGGAGACAGAATATGAGAAAAAGAGAGAATGTAAAGTATATTTTAATGACTGTGGTGGAGAGAGAAGAGAGAAGGATGAAGAGGATACCATGAGTAGTGAGTCATTCAGTGATATACATGAGGTTGAAGGTTTACAAAGACAGTGTGTGTCAGAGCGTATCGGCGAGAGTGTGTGCAGCTTGGGGTTTACAGTAAATCCTTCAAAGTCCTCTAACGCATACAAGATAGATCCCAATCCTGACCTGAACTTGCAGGCAATCTCACAAAATCCCTGCAGCATATGGCCAGTCCCACAGGCGAAGAAGATTGGTAATGAGATACAGGCATCTGAAGTGACACAAATACTCATAAACACACCCACAATAACCCAAAAGCAAATCAGTACCAAAATGAAAAACTCTGTTGGTCAACTTCAGCTGGAACGACCAAATACATGCACAAACATGCATGTTTCAGTTGGGCAGAAAGTGAGCAGAATGAAAATTATGTTCTTCCCGTCCTCTGGAAGTGTATTGTTAAAACATTCCAAGGTCACAAATCAAACTGCTGACATCACAAAGAGCGATAAAGAGTTGAGGCCAGAAACACTTTTTTACGGTCATAATGTTCCTCAAGTGTTGCATTCTAAAACACCACAGCAAACATCAGTCCAGGTACAGACACATTGTATTTCCTCTGAGGATGTGGGTGTGGCAGATCCAGGTTTGTGTGGTGGTGACTTTAGTATTGTTACCTTAGATAGTAGTAGTATCAGCAATGGAGTAAGCAGTAACCCAGAAGAGAATACTGTCCAGTGTGTCAAATGTAGTAGTCTTGACAAGGGCATTAGTCATTGCGTGAGCAGTGTTGATGACCTGCACAGAAGTCCTGATACCGATGGCCCTGCTGTTAGCATTAGCAGTGGTTATAGTGTTAACCATGGTATTAAGCTCTTTCATGGTCAAGCTAAGCAGAGCTCTTCAAAACCCACTGGCAAACTCACAGGAACCTTCCGCCACACAATCTGCATCAAGCTTCCTGTCAATGTACGCAGCAGAGGGTCAGCACAGAATAAGCACTTACCATAAAAGATTTAATGTGGTTATATAATATTAAATGGAGTGGGGTACGTAACATATTCATAGAAATATTGTTAATAATGTGCCTAAATGTAAAAGTATTTGTTGTCATTAGAATAAGCATGGATTAAGTAAAACCAGACTGTAAAAATCCTTACACTGAAAATTGTAAAAATGAACTTGTTACATTTTTTTTTTTTAAGATTATAAGACTTGTTTTGAGAGAATTTACCTTGAATTAAGGTTATTTTTCTGGCCATATTGTTTTTGCAGTGCAGGCTTGACCTCTGCAGTTCGTATGCGGATCACTGGGAGTATGCATGTTTACGTGTAGGGTGTATAGGCCACTGGAATAAAATGTATTTGTATATCCACAGGGATTTGACTGCAAGGTGTGCTTTTTGAAAGGGTTCTCTTGCAGAAAGAGCACACAGAGAGTATTTCAGTTGCTAGAAAGTACATGCTTCTGTGGGACTGGGGGTGTTGGCATACTATATACTGGTAAATTAAGAAGAAAAGTTTCTGGGGCAGAGATTGGAACAATAGTGAATGATTGAGAGAAATCATCCAGGTGTTGCAGCGTGCTCTGCATAACAGGTCATAACATTAGAGGCCAAGAATTCTGATTTATAGAGGAACAAAAGAGAGAGGGGCAGTTATAGGGTGAGAAATACTAAGCTTACAGTATATCGTGACCAATTGTGAGGCTACAGACTTCCTTTAACAATTGTTGCCAGCAGTTCTTTGATGCATTGACGTAGGAATATTTTTTTATTTTCTTTTCATACATTTTTTTTATAGTTCTTTCTGATTTTATATAATAGATAAGAGGGGCTATTTCTGTTATACAGTACCATTTAAACTCTGTAATTTTTAACAAATGTATATGCTTATGTTGTAATTTAAGTAAATATTTCTCTAAAAGGCTATACCAGACTTTCACAAATGTGCTCTGGTCAAGCTCAGACACTTCAACTTTATAACTATAACTTGGTCATTTACACAATGGGAAGAAAATGTTTCCATCATGCCTAAGAGGATAGAACCTAGCAGGATAAAAATGGAAACATTCTGTCTAGATAATGGGGGATAATGAAAAAAAAATAAATTGCCAATTTTAAACTTTAGAAGTACAAGGACATGACAAAAATAATAGCTAATAGCTAACCCAAAGGGAGAGGGAATTACTTTAATTGTGATAAAATAAAGCCAACTAATAGGATTCCCATCATTAAAAATTGTGAGTTTAATATTTTATCTAGATGTTATGTTATGGGGACATGAAAATATACTGCATAGTAGGAATGATGCACGAAAAAGACTCTCATACTGTTCCGGTGACTTGTCAACACAGAGTCAGTCAGTGAGAAATAAATCTATATTAAAACATTCAGCCAGCAAATATAATGAATAAATTGACAAGATATGAAATATTTTATCTTAAATGCATACTAACAAAATAATCTTATATGCATTGTGTGGAGACTGATTGACATGCACTTCTGTTGTTACTTGAAATTTTAAGTGCATATTTCAAGTGAGAGAGCCCTTTGGATATGACTGCAGTTTTTATAATGGCAGGTAGAGATTTGCTACATGGAACATACACATGCTTCACAAGGTATTTTGTAAGAGTTTCTTTTCTAACACCTGACATTTTTAGATTAAATGTTTCTGTCACTGAAAACAAGGAACACTGACAGCTTGGTGGAGGTAAACTCGTTAACTCATAACTTGCCATCTCCTCAGCTGGTCAGCAACAACAGGGCTCAAAATGTATATTATTAGCCAGGAGTGAAGACAAAACTCAGACTGTTTTTGTTACCTGTTCTTATGATTTCCTAGATTGGGAAATTCAGCCAAGCACATGTTTAATTAGCAGCCTATCAACTAAAAAGAGCACAGTGGTCATATGTGTTAATATTGGCATGTAGCTGTTTAGTGATTTCACCTGGTCTGTTTAGATGTCACCAACTCCAGTGGCTCTGCACCTCGTGGTCCCCATAGTGCCTGCAGAAAACATTCTGTATAGCCTCAACTTTAATCTTTAATATCCTTTCCATTTCCTTTTTTTTAAACTTGCATGAAGTTTAAATTGATCTATGTTATAATTTCATATAGAGTTGAATAATTTTATAGGTTGTTATACACTAAAATAAAATTTCCAGTAGTGTCAAATTTTAGGTTCTGGTTCTGTGTGTTTGAGTATTTTATTATCTGAGTGAGAGGTGTGATTACTTGCATATGTCACTGCGCTCAATCATATTAATGACTTCCAGTCAGATACTGTAATGAAGTATTGTAACAGTAGTTCCACTTTTGTCACTCACTCGACATTGTGTCGATGTAGTGACACTAGGGGTCTCACTTGAGAGCCTCGGTTACCTCTTATCTTTGAGAAAAGGCCAATGAGAATTGGCAAACAGAATTGCAAGCCCCTCCCACGAACATACAGGTATAAAGGGAGGGAAGCGTGTGTCTGTTCAGACAAATTTTTTCTTTGGAGCTAAACCCACTGCTGTTCCACTTACCTCTACAGAGCATACGCTGTTGGAGATATGGGGCATATTCAGCAGCTTTTCTCTTCTTCTGCACGGCAGTGCAGACTACGCCCCTGGGCGCTTCGACAGCCCTTCTAAAAGAGTATATATGTCTGAAAGAGTACATTGCTCTAAAAGAGTTACACATACTGATGTTGAATGTCTTTCTCAAGATGCCCTTCCATCTTTGTGTCGTTTATGGATGCAGTCGTTACTTCTCCGCTTCTGACGGCCATAGCCGCTGCCTTACGTGTCTGGGCAGCGATCACACTGAGGCAGCGTTTGTGGATGGTTCATGTTCTCACTGCGTGAACATGACCATGGCAACGTTGCTGTCATGGCTTTCCTTATTCTGGGGGAAAGCCACTCTAGCCTCCCCCCACATTGGGCCTTCTATCCACGGGTATAGGGTTGGCACGGCTGGCGCTGGAGGCGATTTCAGAAGTTTAACAGGCGCGGTTTAGCCGGGTAAATCCCCGCAGACCACCCGTTCCCCAGCACGCTCGTCTGCCCCCTTCCGGTTCCGATATGAGACCGGCTTGACTTACGGCCAGTCTGATGTCACTTTCGGAGCTCCTGAGCTGGATGAGAGTTTCGTCGCTGCATTGGAGAGCGTCTTGGCAGACTCCGATGCTGAGGACTCGACTGGGCTAGCGCCTTCAGGTGTGCCGGCCCAGTCTGAGGCCGATGCTGAGCTGTCCACTATGCTTGCCCGGGCCGCCGCGAGTGTTGGGCTGGACTGGAACCCTCTGCCCTCCCCTCAGCCCTCGTGGGTAGACAATTGGTTCCTGGGATTGGGGTGCCGCTCACAGCCATGCCCCCCCAGTTCCTTTCTATCTGGAGGTGCATGATGACCTGACAAAGTCATGGAGGGCACCTTTCACTGCCCGAAACCGATTCCTCGCTCGTCCGCTCTCACTACCCTTGACGGCAGGGTGGTCCATGGGTACACGGAGCTCCCCCAGGTGGATAAGGCAGCTGAAAATGCCGCCACCTGGCGGGATCGACCATCACTCCCCTCCAAGGCCTGTAGGTTGACCAGCGATGCTGTACAGGCCACCTCTGCCCTGCACGCCATGGCCCTCCTGCAAGTCTACCAGGCTAAGTTGTTAAAAGATCTGCACCTGGGTAGTCCTGAACCTGATGTGCTGCAGGAACTGCACTCGGCGACCAGCCTCACTCTCCGGGCCAAGAAGGTCACAGCGCGCGCACTCGGACAGGTGATGGCCACCCTCGTGGTCCAGGAAAACCACCTGTGGCTGAATCTGTTCGAGATGTAGGACTTTGACAAGGCTCGCTTTCTAAATGCTCCCTTCTCCCAGATCGGCCTATTTGGCGACACCGTTGAGGACTTTGCCCAGCAGTTCTTGGTGGTGAGGAAACGGAGGTCATCCAACACATCTTGCCCCACTCAAGATCCCACACCCCATCAGCTCACTGAGGGCATCCCCCTGCAGCAGTGAAACCCCAGGTAGCTCCACCTCAGCCCGGGCCCTGCTCTCAGCCCTTACATAGATCTCCCCACAGTAGACGGACGCCCCCCATGTCACGAACCACCTCCCGGACCCAGAAGGCTTCCAAGCGCTCCTGAGATAGGCAACCCAGGGAGAGAGACATCTGCCATGGATCCCCCGGTGAAGGGTCGGGTGGAAAATCTTTTGTTTCCTTTTCTTTGTTTGCCACATTGTCACAAAGAAAGCAGTTTACTCACTCCCTGGGTAACTTAGGTGCCCACAAACGCCGTTCTCATGGGGATCAGACACCGAGCACTTGCACATGGGCCCCCATGAATGCGGACCTTCCGCCTTCACGTGCCCAACTGCTCCACACTTGCACCTCAGGCTGGCAGATGGTGGCGAGTCTAGAGGTTGTCTCTACAGAACCTCCTCCTCAGTCACTTACCCACCCCAGGGTACGCGGAGCAAGGTAAGTGCTTCAAGCTTCTCCTCAGCACAACCACCTCGGGACGAAGCAACGCTCCCCGACTTGATGTTGCCTGCTCCCCCGCCGTGAGGCCTCACCGCCAGGTACATCACACGTGATCGTCCCCTTAGTGCCCCTTGCCCAGAGCTTGGATGCGTGGCTTACACTTTCCAGCCTCAATATTACCTCGTCACAGACACTTTTTACAGTTCGCTTTTGGTGGTCAGGCGTATCAGTACAAGGTCTTCCCCTTCGGTCTGTCCCTGTCCCCTCGCGTCTTCACGAAAGTCGCAGAGACAGCTCTTGCCCCATTAAGGGAAGTGGGCATTCGCATACTCAACTACCTCGATGACTGGCTAATCCTAGCACACTCTCGGCAGTTGCTCTGTGCACAAAGGGACCTGGTGCTCAGGCACCTCAGCCGTGTAGGGATTTGGGTCAACTTGGAAAAAAGAAAGCTCTCCCCGGTTCAGAGCATCTCTTTTCTCGGCATGGAGTTAGACTCGGTCTCAATGATAGCGCGCCTCAAAATCGAGCATGCGCAGTCGGTGCTGAACTGCCTAAGTACGTTCAGACCAGGCACAGCGGTTACACTGAAACTATTTCAGAGGCTCCTGGGGCATATGGCATCCTCAGTGGCGGTGGCGCCTTTCGGGTTGATGCATATAAGACTGCTTCATCACTGGCTTCAGACTCGAGTCCTGAGATGGGCATGGCGCCATGGCACATACCATGCTACCCTCACCCCTTCCTGCCATCACTTATTCAGCCCTTGGACAGACCTCTGTTTTCTACGGGCAGGAGTCCCCCTACAGCAGGTGTTCAGACGCGTCGTAGTTTCTACAGACGCCTCCCAGTCGGGCTGGGGCACCATGTGCAATAGGCACGCAGCTGCTGGCTCCTGGACAGGGCCGCGGCTGGGTTAGCACATCAACTGCCTAGAGTTGCAGGCTGTATTACTTGCCCTGCGCAGATTCCAGCCGCTGATCCGTGGCAAGCACGTATTGATGTGCTCAGCACAGCGACAGAAGCCTATATTAATTTACATTTATAAAAAACAAAACATCAAAATCTATCAAGATTTTTTTATTTGATTGTTTTCTAATGGTCTTGAATATATATTTTTTAATTTTACAGTATCTGGGCATTTTGTACGTCCATTTTTGATAGATATACGTACGTGCCGGGTCTCTAAAAATCCAAATATGTAAGAGTATTTGAGAAAATTACCATCCATTTAAGGGCTAATCAATCAATATAATGATAAATTACTGTAATATAATGTGTTATTGTAATGGCAATATGATGGGTGCCGGCGGTGATGAGGAACACCCGTCTTTGAATGGCAGAAATTGTTTGTGCCAGACACTGGATCCACACTGCAGATGAGGTAGAATATTTAGGATATTTATTTTTAGCTGCAAAACTGCAGTTAATGAGGGTGGGATGCTAATATTCTGGGAGTTGAAAGTAGGGAATTGATGAGTTCAAGGGAACTGCGTGATGTGCAATAAAGAACAAAATACAAATCTGTTTAGCTTTAACATCCTCTGAAACTACAGATGAGAGAGAGGAAACACCATGGTGTTGGTGATGTCCAGAATAGCATGCTAGCATACTGCTATTCCTATTTCAGCGGTATATAGTTGTGACAAGGAGGAAGGCGGGGCCGCCATGAGTGCTTACGGCCAGCCCCCAATCGTGCTAATCAGCCGAGGAGAGAGATAAAGCCGAGATGGATATGGCAGTTCGGGAGATAGAGAGCCACACACAGCTGCCGTGTGTGCTTATATTTGTGTCTTTTTGTTTAAATTAAATATTACTTTGACTGTTCAGACGGTTCCCACCTCCTCCTTGACCTCATTACCTTGTTACAATAGTGCTGTGCTGATTTAATTGCATAATGAATTCAGTTTGACATACTGTTTTAATAAACAGTAGGCAGTACACAGTAGAGTAAATAAGCAGTATTTGGTAAATAGTTAGCAAGTATTCCTTTACAAACATACACGTAGATAACTTCTCTAGGCATTTCTGATGGGAGCTAAATATCTGTAGCTGTGCCTCTTGTTGTAAGCTTAGATGATGATTCACGGTCTCCCACTTTACAGACATTTGCTGGTGTTTAACTGCTATTCTCGCTGGATACAGAGAAACAAAAAGGCCCAGCTGCACTAAACTCAGTTAATAGGAGAGTATGAGTGTTTGTGTAACAGTTCTATTAATTAATCTTTAGATCAGACTAATGAAGACTGTAGATAGCTGTAATATCTATTCTTACATTCAACACTCCTCACAAAGAAGCTGTGAATAAGTGTTCTGTCCAGCATGTCTTAGGGTTCTCATTAGGTACAAGTTGTTTATACGTTGTGTTTTCCTGGTATTCCTCATCAGTTTACTCTTGAATTACTTTGCAACACACATAACAGATTGTATCAGCATATTTTTTTTTTACAAAGGTTTCTTTTCACCTTAAAATGTATATTGTGTGTTTTATCCAGATAATTTTTATGTAAGAGTAATTGTACTTTAATTTTGTAAATCTAAACACTGATCACAGAGTGTATATTTAAACACAACATTTGCCAACTGCTTTACTATTGAATGTATCTGCTTTCATAGGTTAGTTATTTGTACTGTAACTGCTTGTGCAAAAGTGTTAATTAAAAATACATTCACATATGGTTTTAAGACTTTAAAAGATTTTTTTAACCATGAAAGGTATCAACATCACTTGTTTTGGAGATTTTGAGCTGTTTTTAAAGTAGAGACCTCTGAAAAAAAGTGGGGGGAACATAACAAGGTTAAGATTATAAAATGCTCTTCAGAATCAGAATCAGCTTTATTGACAAGTAGGATTATGCATACAAGGAATTTGTCTTGGTGATAGGAGCTTCTCATCATTATCATTTACTCACCCTTATGCCATCCCAGATGTGTATGACTTTCTTTCTTCTGCAAAACAGAAATTTAGATTTTTAGAAGAATATCTCAGCTCTGCAGGTCCATACAATGCAATTGAATGGGTGCCAACATTTTTATGCATCAAAAAAAGCACATAAACGCAGCATAAAAGTAATCCATAAGACTCCAGTGGTTAAATCTATATCATCCTAAGTAATATAGTAGATGTGGGTGAGAAAAAGATCAATATTTAAGTCCTTAATTTCTTCTCCCTGTCCAGTAAAGGGGCATATGCATGTGAATTACCAGAAACATAAGATGAAGAAGGTGAAAGTTAAGTGAGATTGACTGAGCAGGGAGTAGAATATATTGTAAAAAATTGACTAAAATAATGATCTGTTTCTCACCTATACCCATCAAATCACTTATGAAGACATGGATTTAACCACTGGAGTCATATGGATTACCTTTATACTGATCTATTATTTTTGGAGCTTCAAAAGTTTGGGACCCATTCACTTGAACTGTATGGGCCAAAAGAGCTGAGAAATTCTTCAAAAATGTCCATTTTTTATTCCAAGTGGAAAAGGCTTAATTTAGGGATTTTTTTGGGCTATTTTTGGTTTCCGGGTTTGAAATAAACATCAAGTCAATGTCACAGGTCGTGATGTATGATCATCCATGAGCACTTGTGAATCAACCTCAAAAAATCAAGTCTCAAAAGTTATAAAATTGTCAAAACCTGTCACATACTGTATTTTCAATACAGAGTACATGGCTTGGCATTTCTTTGCACATAAAATTACAGATATAAAATGACCAGTGTGATTCTGTGTGCTGTATTGTGATCTTACAAACGGTGTATCATTTATTTGTGCATTCTGTTATGAGCAATTGTGAGAATCTTTGACACTGTTACTTGTATTAGTGAAATAATAATGAGTAACTAATTCAGAAAGTTGATTTGTTCCTCAGAAAGTGCCATTCAACATATTTAGTTGGAATTTAACTTTGCCAGCTATACAAATCTTACTTTACCCGTCATACATTTTCCTGATATTTATTGAGAGCCAGCATGGGCAACTGACAGATTGCTCGCCCACCTCTTTCTCCCCTGCCCCACCCACTAGGGCCCTTCTTCTTAAAGCTGTCCACGCCCAGTTGAGTTGCTTTTTTCAAAATGGTTGAGAGGCAAACTTGAACTGAAAGTGGACTGTTTCATGACCCTTTAAAGACAACTGAACATTCAAAAGCCCATTAGTCCTTATTTGCTTCCTGAATCAGGAACTGTTGTTTATATCTCTATAGATTATATTCACATTTCCATGTAGTAATACAAAGTGGGGTAACCTTCTATAGAGGTCATATAGAGACCATTGCAATTATTATAAAAAAAAAGTTAGCTAGATTTACCCTGCCTTAAATTAAGGCAGAAAAGGATTATCCCATTATGTGAAAATGGTCCACTCATGTCTCTGCATTAGTTTCCTGTAGCTGTCAGAGTCAGGTTTAAGGTTCTGTTATTGACCTACAGTTCAGTCGATAGCCTGACAATATCATAGAGCTGACCTAAGTATCATTCAAATATTCTGGATGATCTGTACAGACAGGGCATCACAAAATGTACATGAACTACAACTGTTTTGAATGGGAGATTGCCAGAATACTTCCATATCACTTCAGAGGTCTGATCCGATCAACAGAATTAATTTAGGCTAGAAGTAATTGCTAATAAAAGAGGTTTTGCATCCCACTATTTACCCTGTTGCACATGTTAATGCACATTCCTATCCTTGATTGATTATTTAAACTATTTGGTCAATAAACACGGCATAGTAAAATGTTGAAACGCTGATTCTTAAGGGTTCACAGAAGAGAAGCAATAGGATTATTCATATTTGCTAGGATAATTCACTCCACTTAAAATCCAATTCTAGGAAATGAATGTAATAATTTTTTAATGTGAAGGCATAAATAGGAAATCTCAGGTACAAATCACAGGATAATTCGAAACAATAAAACAGAATGAAATAAATAACTGTGTTTTGTGATAATTACATTCTGGCTCAAAAACACATCACTTTCCTCTGAGAATAGAAGCTGTTTATGAAGTTGTTGTATCATTCAGTATACTTTGAAACCTGTGTGTCAGTTGAAGACCACAGAGTTTGCCCTGGTTTTCTCCAAAAAAATAAGAATCTCTGTAATGTGCCACTTTTATTTCCAGCCAATCACATACACACACACACACACACACACTCAAACTTAAGAGAAAATATCTATTAATGTGTGGGAAGTCTTTGCAGGGGAAGTCTAAAGGCTATTACAGAAGGTTTCAATTCATACACTGAATTAACAAAAAAATCTTTGTTTTTTTCCTGCAGTGAGGAGAGAAGGTCTTCATTTGATTGCACAGCATTTAGCTTTCTTCTTTTTTTTCAGTATTTATCTTGGATGTCTTTGACAATAATTCTACCATTTTGCCTTCATGGATGTAATATAAAATGGATTTCCAATATTTAACAAAGTTGTGGCCCACACACCAGAAAGCAAAAGCATCTTGTTTGCACAACAAGACAGTGTTGTGCATTTATAAGCCACTAATAATCGCTTATGTTTTGGCCAAGTAAGTAAGTGATGATTTGATAATACACTGAGCATTATTGCTAAATAAAACTTGCAGGGTTATCAGATTGTAATGTACAGTCATGTATCACAAAATAATACCCTTATATTTTGATAATGACTGTACATTATCCCCTTTATTCACGGCTACTTACCAAATGTCACTGTGTCATTTAGCAAACACTTCTTACAGGAGCAATTCCCTTGAGCAACCTGCAGTGTTGTGCCATGCTCAAGGGCACAATAGTGACAACTCATTGCTCATACTTGTGGGGATCAAACCAGCAGCCTCCTAGGAACCAGACCCAAAGCTTTAACCACTACACCACACATCCAACAAAAAACACCTCACAGCCTACTGACTGAAAACTTCTTATTTTGATCTTTCTTTTCTTGATTTGTTGATCATTGACAGTTCAATAGAAAATGAACAGTCTCTCCTCTATTTGTGATATGACATTCACAAACATCTTCAGGGCTCTCACATTGTCTTCTGGCAAAATGTATTTTAAGACAGTGCTGAAAATGTGGAAAACTTTTTTTCTCACACACACATAGATAATTTTGTGAAAAATAAGTTTCTGTCCTTTTATAACATGATGCCTGAAAGAATATTGCACAATTAAAAGACCACAGTAGCTTACTTTTATAGACAGAGATCTCCAGATTCCCATCATAGGGCAGAAGTACAAATAGGTTGTGACCTGGGCGTGTTAGATTTACATTTACATAGCACTTTTATCACATTCAAAGTGCTTTATAGAAGCAGTATAAATTGTCTCCTTAACCACCAGTGTACAGAATCCACCTGGATGATTTGACACAACCATAGTGAGGCTGAACGCCCAACAAACACCTGCTATCAGTGGACAAGAGACAGTGAAGTGGCCAATTCATGCAAATTTATATCTGGAATGATATTTATATATTTTAACTACATTTGATTAATTGTTTGAATACTCCACAAAATTTGGCACATATTAAAACTCAAACAAATTAGGCATCAAATCCCTTTTTATTATTTTCTTTCAAACCCTGTCACAGACATAATGGAAGTGGTTTGAAAATGATTCAATACAATGCTTTTTATAAAATAAACATTTACCTACAGTGACATGGTTGTGTTTTGTTTTGCTAAAAATGGCCACTGTTTCTCATGTGTTGTAGAACAGAAGACCACATACATTGTGGGCGGATTACTTGTGAACTGTAATCAGGTACTGATTACAAACGACATGTTTAAAAAATGCAATCAATAACATAATCTCAGATTACATTTTTGGGTTATATAATGGGTTATAATAATCAATTTTCAACCTAATTCTATTTTACTTTGTCACATGCACTTGGGTTGGATAATCATTTTCACATAAAAGTACAAAGAGGAAGAAGATGCATTCCATTCTTTATTACTAACAAAAAGAGCCTCACAAAACGAACTCCTGACATTTTTAAAAAAGTGCATTAAATTATTGTCAATACATGAATTAATTAAACATTAAATCTAACAGCAATGACAGAGCATGGTCAAAGTTTATAATTCAAAACACAGAGACATTAAGTTCATTTTAAGTGTATAAAACAATAGCAAACATATCAACATAAAACTGTCATAAAATTATTGTAAATGAATGAACGTAAAATCAACAACAACAATGTTGCCTAGGTCAAAGTCTTCATCTAAAAACACTGAAACACTTTCAACGCTTACTGCTGACTGATAGTCCACCGCCTGTTCCGGAGCAGAGGCGCACGATAGTATATTTTGAACAGCAAGAATATTCTAAAAGAGCAGAATATTTTAAAATGACGGAGTTCCACCGAGTCACATGAGGAACGTCTAGGTTACTTATGTAACCTCCCTTCCCCGATAGAGGGAACGAGACGTTGTGTCAGAGAAGCGACACTAGGGGTCTCTCTTGAGCGCTGAAATATACCTCTGTTCTATGAAAAAAGGCCAATGAGAAGTTGGCAGACGGTATTTGCATATCCCGCCCCCGGACATACGGGTATTTAAGCTGGGCGAATACGGGAGTTCATTCAGGATTTTTCTGAGGAGCCGGAAATGGTCCGGCCACAACAGTGGCTCGGCTCAGCGACGTGGCAGGGAAGACACAACGTCTCGTTCCCTCCATCGGGGAATGGAGGGTACATACGTAACCTAGACGTTCCCCTTCTGTCACTCTCTTGACGTTTATGTCAGAGAAGCGACACTAGGGGTCCACTTTTAAACGTGCCATGCGCTGAGCCGTGTACGTGAACTGCTGATGCGGGCAGGTATTTCTTACGTGCAAAGGCGACCAGCTGTATCAGGCTGCACATACCCTTCCCCAATGCCCCATTAAAGCCATCAAAATCGTTCTGGTTACCCTGGAGAGGGGAACAAGGTGATGCTTGCCAACCTGGGAACGGGCCAAGCCTGGCTGGGCCTCTTTTCTCTCTATGTTTCTCGCATAGAGCAACTACGGCCGGGGCCCTTACATGCATTAAGGGAAGGGGGTCTTACCCCATTTCCTATTCTTTCAGGGGGAGAAGACCCTGCGGAGACCACACCTACCCTGCAGGGGAGGCAAAGAGTGGCAAATACATCTCATGGCCGCTTAGGACCTATGTGGGAAAGTTGGCGCGGTGGTAGATCCAGCATCATAGAGGGGGGAAGCTTACAGCACGGCGACCGAGCTGGAACTGCCTAAGGGAGACACGGGAGTCCGCTCGTGAGGGGACAGTACCGCGGAATTACACATAGGGGGAGTCCAAACAGGAGGCCTTAACCTGTGGAGCACCTATTCCAGTACAGGGTAGATTGAGTACCCGTAGTGGCTTGGGTCGGCGAGTTCCTCCACTGAACTGCGGACCCAAAAGGGCTAGGGAGGAATCAACCAGGGATCCGAAGATGGGGTCTCCTGGGAACAAAGGTGCACTATTTTACCTCGGCTGAGGGAAAGGGCACTAGGCGCAAGCGATTCACCCGGCCAGATCGTCAGCATGTTACCGAGTTCTACGGGCTCGGACCTGAGAAAACACGGGACAGTACTGACTCAATTCGGAGATTGTAGAATCTTGTGAAAGTGTTAGGTGTTGCCCACCCTGCTGCTCTGCAGATGTCTGCTAGGGAGGTGCCCCTGGCCAGTGCCCATGAGGACGCAACACTCCTGGTTGAGTGAGCTCGGACCCGCAAGGGGGGGGCATGGCCTGGGTGTGATAAGCCAGTGAGATGGCGTCGACAACCCAGTGGGCGAGCCTCTATTTGGAGACAGTGTTCCCTTTCTGCTGTCCCCCAAAGCAGACAAACTGCTCAGAACATCTTGAGCTCTGCGTGCGGTCCAAATAGATACGCAAAGCACGTACCGGACACAGCAACGAAAGGGCTGGGTCTGCCTCCTCCCGGGGCAGCGCTTGCAGGTTCACTACCTGGTCTCTGAAGGGCGTGGTAGAAACCTTGGGCACGTAGCCCGGTCGCGGTCTTAGGATCACGTATGTGTCTGCCGGACCGAACTCCAGGCAAGTGTCGCAAACAGAGAACGCTTGCAGGTCCCCGACCCTCTTGATGGAGGCAAGCGTGATCAGCAGGGCAGTCTTGAGAGAGAGGGCCCTGAGTCCAGCTGAATCTAGCGGACACTGTGCGTGCCGCGGCGCCATGCTTGTTTCGGGACTCGAGTCTGGAGCCAGTGCTGAAGTGGTCTCATATGCCCCAGGAGCTTTTGGAAATGTTTTAGAGGGACCACGGTGCCTGGCTTAAAGGAAGCGAGGCACTCCAGCACCGACTGTGCACGCTCGTTGGAGAGACGTGCTGTCATTGAGACTGAGTCCAACTCCAAGCCGAGAAAAGAGATGCTCTGAACCGGGGTGAGCTTGCTCTTTTCCCAGTTGACCTGAAGCCCCAATCGGCTGAGGTGCCTGAGCACCTGGTCTCTGTGCGCGCATAGTAACTCTCGCGAGGGGGCCAGGATGAGCCAGTCGTCGAGGTAATTGAGTATGCGTATGCCGGCTTCTCGGAGCGGGGCAAGAGCTGCCTCTGCGACTTTCGTGAAGACGCGAGGGGACAGAGACAGGCCGAAGGGGAGGACTTTGTACTGATATGCCTGACCATCGAATGCGAACCATAGAAAGGGTCGGTGTCGAGGCCGGATTGAGACGTGAAAGTACATGTCCTTCAGGTCTACCGCTGCGAACCAATCTAGATGCCGGACGCCAGATAGAATTTGTTTCTGGGTGAGCATTTTGAACAGGAGTTTGGACAGAGCCCGGTTGAAAACTCGCAGGTTCAAGATCGGTCGTAAGCCGCCGCCTTTCTTGGGTACAAAAAAGTAAGGGCTATAGAAACCCTTCTTCGTTTCGGTTGGAGGGACAGGCTCTATCGCGTTCTTGATTAGAAGAGAGGCGATTTCTTCACGCAGGGACTGGGCATGTTCGCCGTATACTGCGGAAAAATGGACGCCCACGAAGGGGGGCTGAGGCCTGGCAAACTGAATTGCGTAACCGAGCCGAATGGTCCGGTGTAGCCAGCGTGACGGGTTGGGCATTGAGAGCCACGCCTCTAAACTCCGTGCTAGGGGCACCAAGGGGACGTACCCGGCGGGGCTTCGCAGCGGGGCGGAACAGGTAATGCGGCGTTGGGAGGCAGTGAAGCGTCCTGAGGCTCTGGTGCTGTGAATAGACTCAAAGCACTTACCTTGCTCTGGGTTCATGACTGAGGAGGAGGTCTGGTGTTAGCGTCCTCTGGACTTGTCCGAACCGGCCGGCCGGGGAACAGTCGTGGGGCTGAGGGCGGGGGCACCGCTTCCAGGAAGCCAGGACTGATGAGATCTGGAAGCAAAGTGCAGTGAGAACGGCATTTGCGGGCCAGATGACCCAGAGACAAAGGAAATAGCTCTTTTATTGAGAATTTGGGTACCACAGCCCTTATTAGGGGGTGTGGCAAATGAAAAAACACAAGATTCTCCTCCCGGCCCTCCACCAGGGGACGGAGTGGTCTTACCACCTCCGGAGCTAACATCTTGGGCTCTGGGTGGACTGTCTCACGAGCTCCTGGGAGCCTTCCGGGTCCTCGAGGGGGTCCGTGCGACAGGGGCCATGCGCTTCCGCGGGATGCTCGACACTGGGGCTGAGAGCTGGCGAGTAGACGAGGTATGGTCGGCGAGTAGACGAGGCATGGTCCGGGGCAGCAGGTTTGCGGCAGGGCATGATGTGTGAGATGGCCTCCGTCTGCTTCTTCACCGTGGAGAACTGCTGGGCGAAGTCCTCGACGGTGTCGCCGAAGAGGCCAAACTGGGAGACAGGGGCATTGAAGAAGCGAGTCTTGTCAGCTTCACGCATCTCGACCAGGTTCAGCCATAGTTGACGCTCCTGGACCACGAGCGTGGCCATCGCCTGCCCGAGCGCCTGCGCTGTGACCTGCGCTGTTCCTGCAGCGTGTCGGGATCAGGGCCACCCCCGTGCATGTTTCTGAGTGCCTTGGCTTGGTGGACCTGCAGGAGAGCCATGGCATGCAGGGCAGAAGCAGCGTGTCCAGCGGCACTGTAGGCCTTCGCGGTCAGCGAGGATGTTGCTCTACAGGGCCGGGAGGGGAGTACAGGGCGGTCCCACCAGGTGGTAGGGTTTCCGGGGCATAAGTGGAGCGCAACTGCCCTATCCACCTGGGGAATCGCTGTGTATCCGTGGCGTGTTCCGCCGTCGAGGGTGGCGAGGGCGGATGAGCAGGTGGCAGTGTGACGAGTGGAGAGGGGTTCTCTCCACGAAGACGTCAGCTCATCATGCACTTCCGGGAAAAACGGGACCGGGGTGGGGCGAGGCTGTGAGCGGCGCCCAGACCCGAGGACCCAGTCGTCCAGCCGTGATGGCTGGGAGGAGGATGGAGGCGTTCAATCCAAGCCCACGCTAGTCGGTCATCTGCGCGTCGGCCTCAGCCTGGGCATGCAGGCCCGAAAGCGTCAGCCCAGGGGAGTCCTCAGCGTCAGACACCGCGCCCTCCGATGCAGCGGCGAGCTCATCCACTTCGATCTCCAGAGGACAGGCAGACTGGCTGTAAGGCGAGTCGCTATTGCCTCGAGCATGGACGGGAGTCAACGAGTGTGCAGGATATGCAAATCCCGTCTGCCAACTTCTCATTGGCCTTTTTTCATAGAACAGAGGTATGTATCGGCGCTCAAGAGAGACCCCTAGTGTCACTTCTCTGACACAACGTGGAGAGAGCGACAGAAGGGGAACAATTGTGTCAAGTTTTATGTCAATTTTCATGCAGTGGAATAATTAATCAATATGTGAGATACACACCATTGGTGATGTAGTAAGAAATAATATAAGGTGTATAAGATGGCACATAAGATGTTTCTCAAAAGCATTTGTCTTAAGATGGTTATTTATGTTTTCAGCTTTAGTGTGTCAATAAGAAATATAAATGTTAGACTCCCAAATATTCCTTTTGCAAATAGAAAAGATTAGAATAGAAGAACAGATGCAACAGATGTCATGGCCTCCACAAAGCCCCCCACTGAACATCAAGTCAGTCTGAGATTACATAAAGAGTCAGAAGCAATTGAGACAGCCTAAACAGATAGAAGAACTGTGGTAAATTCTCCAAGAAGCTTGGAACATCCTATCTGCCAACAACCAAGAAAAATGTGTCCAGGTGCACCTAGGAAAATTGGTGCTGTTTTAAAAGCAAAGGTGGTCACACCGAATATTGATTTAGCTTTTTTATATTTACTGGACATTGTATGACATTAAGTGATAAATTAAAACTATATATGTAATTATTTTTGAAGACATCCAGATATGCAACATTTTTCACAAGTGCCTAAAACGTTTGCACAGTACTATAGATGTGGCACTTCTCACGCATCTTACAGTCTAGCTGATCCCACAAAAGCTCAATGGTGTTAAGATCCATAACACTCTTTTCCAATTATATGCTGTCCAATGTCTGTGTTTCTTTGCCCACTTTAACCTTTTCTTTTTGTTTTTTTGTTTCGTAAGTGGCTTTTTCTTTGCAATTCTTCACATAAGGCCTGCACCCCTGAGTCTTCTCTTTACTGTTGTACATGAAACTGGTGTTAAGTGGGTAGAATTCAATGAAGCTGAGAACTCAGCTGAGGACATGTGAGGCATCTATGTCTCAAACTAGAGACTCTGATGTACTTATCCTCATGTACATCTAGCCTTTTACATCTCTTTCTGTCCTTGTTAGAGCCAGTTGTCCTTTGTCTTTGAAGACTTTAGTGTACACCTTTTGCCGTTTATGACCTAATATTGACCTTATGACATGCCAGTCTATTGCATGCTGTGGAAAATCAAAAACAAACACAAAGACAAAGCTTCATTTAACGAACCAAATAGCCTTCAACTGTGTTTGATATAATGGCAAGTGATTTTCTTGTACCAAATTAGCAATTTAGCATGATTACTCAAGGAAAAGGTGTTGGAGTGATATCTGCTGGTAATGGGTCCTGTCTAGAGTTGATAAAAAATGACTTTTTATTTTTTAAATAGTGATGGTGCGGTTTTTAACATCAGTAATGTCCTGACTATAATTTGTGATCAGTTGAATGCCACTTTGGTGAATTATAGTACCAATTTCCTTCCGAACAGCAAAATCTGTACATTATTACAAACTTTGTGTGTGATATGTATATATAAATATATATATATATATATATATATATATATATATATATATATATATATATATATATATATATATATATATATATATATATATATATATATATATATATATATATATATATATATATATACTTGTATATATATTATTAATTCATAAAATAAAATAAAATAAAAATGAAGTACATTATTGGATTCAACTATCCAATCACAATCCCCTATCAATATATGTCCAGTTAGTGAACTGATTGATGAGTGAGTTTGAAAGGACACACAGATGAAATTGCGGCTGGAAAAAAACATGCATGTACATTTAATGAGGATCTTCAAAGAGTTTACTTTTCTAAAAAGGAGTCACAGAGAGAGCCTAGTAAAGTGAGGTGTGAGATTTGTGGAGCTCACTTTTCCATCGGCCATGGAGGCCGCACCGGCATCGTGCAGCATATTCATACAAAAAAGTATATGGATGTTGCTAAACGTGTTAGTGATTTATTTTATTCTTTGGTGAAGCTAATTTCCAAATCTGACAAGGTGCATGCAAGTGAAGGACTTTTTGCTTATCATTCTGTTGTGCACAGCCATTGCTTTGCACATTCATGACCTGAGAAAATTCTTGCAGGCAGGCTGGAGGAATCATTGATACCCTCTGACATTAAAAAGCAGTCGGATGCCCTGGTTGAAGCTGGTGACATGCGAGCGGATGATTTCTTTAGTGCAGTGAAAAATATTTAGCATTGGTGGATGTGAGTGGGCCCTACTGAGAGACATCCCAGAGTGGAAAAACATTCAGAAAGGCCTCGAACTACTGTAGAATCCCTACTCTCAGTTTGATTGAAGAAACCACGCTCTTTCATGAGTGGGCTTATGTAAAAAACATTTTCACTGGTCGCATCACTGATCACTGAGTGCATAAAAAGGACAATATGTGCAATGGCACTGTGGCAGTGGCCAGAGTGCTCTCTCTGAAGGAGGTGGAGCTGGGCACGCAGGCTTTGATGTTAGAGGGGCCTGCCGTTTTTTTTGTTTGCTATCTAGGGGCTCAAAGCAATGGAGTGGGAGAGCTTTCTTCCAGCATATAGTAGTTACTCCCTTTTCTTTGAGAAACTCAGAAGTGGTGATGTTGGCGAGATGGAGAAAGTGTGTGGTGAGAGGAGCTTTTGTCCAGGTCCTTGGGTCCTGTATCTTGGAGTAGTTCTACGTCGTCACAGTCCGACTGTAGTATGTAATAATTTAATAATCAATCATAGAAAAAACCCATATGAATAGACAATTATTATGAATATTTCAAAGGCATTTCAAAGCTCTTTCATCCTCTACAAGGGATAAATCTTCTCGTTGATATAATTAGGTTCCTGATGTGATCAAGCCTTACACAAGCAAATGCATTTTGCCATCAAATTAGACTAAAAAGACAATTTTTAGAGCAGGAGCAGGGCCCCTCAAACTCATCTCTCCTTTCTGCTTCCCTGTCCCTGCTTCATCCAAAGAATTTTCTGATGCCCATCTACAGGAGCCAATAATGTTTGAAGTCAAAATAAGATCATCTGTATTATATAGAAACGTACTTTGTTTTCATCATGTTTTCATAGCCTTAATTGTGACTTGCACCAGCTGTGCGTAAGTTCTCATGTAAGTTAGGACATAAAGTTCACACTATAGCATTTAGTAACTACTAGTTAGTTTGTAACTAAGTCGGTGCTTAATTTAGTTGCACCACCTGTTCTTAAGGCAAGACTTAACTAGTAGGTCGTAAACTCTCCATAAAGTAACACGTAGTCGCACAATATGACGTTTACCTGTATTGATCCAATAAACACCCTTCAAATTTCAGTTTTTTTTACGGTTGATGTTCAAACCTTGTCTGCTTGTGTAACTGTCAGCTGTAATAAATTATATCCCCATTAAAATATGATACATAATAAAAGTAGATTGAACAAATAGTATATATACTATGTATATAACAGTATATAGGAACTGTATCTAAAATAAATAAGGGGTGATAAATACTAATACAACAGGCTGGAAAATAGAGGTAAGAATCTTCACTGGCCTCACAATTCAATTTGATTACGATTCAAAGGGTAACATTTTATTATAAAACGATTCTCGATGCATCAAACTGCATCTTGTCCTTCAATATCTTTTTTCAGTTTCTTCAAAAGTTTCAGTTTTTTTTTATTTAACAGCTGTTTTAAAAATCAGAACTAGTTACATTACATATACTGGCCTTTTATTTTCAGTTCTATGGTTTAAAAGATGATCTCAGTTTTTCAGTTTCTTTCATTAGAACTTTATAAAATAATATTGTTTCTCCATCAAAACACACTGAAAACTATTACTTCAACTGATTATATTATTATTTGTATTTATGTTTAGCATTGTAAATCATTTAATAGTGTTTAATTATTATTTAAAACTAAGCTATGCCATGCTATTCATTTTCATTTTTAAGCACAAATGGAAGTTGCTGGTCCAGGATGAGAGATACCATATATTTGCTTCTATGAGAGTGCAATTGTTAGCTTCTCCTCTCCTCTCCTCTCCTGTAGAGCGGTAAAGCGGTTTAAATAGCGCATTAGCGTTGTTGCTTCAGAAATGTATCAAGCGTCCCGTATGCACTGTTCTATCTGTTTGCTCTGCGAGTCGAAGATCATCTTTATCATCAGGTGTGTGCACTGGCCTGACAAACGAGTGACCGGCAATAAAAAAAGACAATGAAATGGAGAGCGTGCAAGAGTCATTATTTTCTTCATGTCTTTTATCCCAAAGTGTGCAAATCGGTGCAATTATTGGTGCGAGCTCATCTTTCATGTTGTTAGTCACGAATAAACTCTCCCGTTGCTATGTGCGCGTGTGTGTGAAAGTATTTCGGGCACAAATTGTCATGTGTTTGATACATATGGCGTTAGAAGTTGGACAAAACAGCGCAAGCGCAAAGAAATGGTGCCTTATCCGCGTCCTTCATCTCCGTTAGCGTGACCAATGGGCTTCATCTCTGAACGCGCGACCAATGGGCGCGCGCCTCGCGTTCGCACGCTCAGAGCCTGCCGAAATTAGCATAGGCAGGCTATATAATGGGCACCCCGTCATGGGAGTTCCTTTAGATTTAATCTCCTTTAGTGAAGACCTTCTCTTCGCTGGATCCTCCGGATTGTTGGAGTCTTTCGCCACCGTTGACAAGCTTACAGCGGGACTGCTAAGAGGACGCCGGCGCCTTCAGCCGCCTTCGAAGCCTTCTGCTACGCCATCCGGCGCGCATCGCATATCCTTTACTGCAAGCGCTCGCCCCCGCGACGCTTTTAAAAGTAAAAGAGTAATTTTCCAAGGCGTTGTTTCAAATGCCTTCAGCCTGCGCCTCGTGCAGAGGCCCTCTTCACAACGGAGATCGGCACATCATCTGCACTCGCTGCCTGGGTCTGGACCACGCAGAAGCTGCACTCATTCAGGGCGGATGCCCCGAATGCGACTCCTTGGGCCTCGCCGAGCTGCGCGCTCACTTTGCCGTTTTCACTGCAAACGAGCCGGCTTCCACCGTGCTGCCACCTCCGTTCGAGCCGCACAAGAAAAAGTGCCGCTCACAGAGGCTGCCAGAGCACCCGACTTCGGTGACGTCACGCCGGCCCAGTCCCCGCGTGCATCACCACTACCAGAAATCTCCCCGCCGCCAGTCCATTTCACGAGAGCGGACCTGCACCCCTCCAACAAAGCGGTGGGTCTCGTCTCGCTCGGCACATCAGGAGACGACGATGGAAAGGATGACAGCCTCTCTCTTGACGCTGCATCCGACGACTGGCCGGGCTCATTCGACCCCGCGCCATCGACATCAGCGGACACGAGCGCGGGCACCAGCATGGACTCGGAAATCGTCCGTATCCTGTCAAAAGCCGTGGAAGACCTCGGGCTCGACTGGTCTTCCCCGGAAGAACCCGCACGCAGCCGGCTGGACGAGTGGTTCCTGCAGGGGTGCCAGCAGGCCCCCCGACAGAGACCCTCTCCTTTCTTCCCTGAGGTCCACGACGAGCTCACAAAGTCGTGGAAAGCCCCGCACTCTGCTCGCCTAAAGCCTTCTTTTTCTTCCTCGCTCTCCTCAGTGGACGGCGCGAGAGAAAGAGGCTACGAGGCAACTCCGCCCCTCGAGGAGACCGTGGCCAACCATCTATGCCCACCCTCCACCGCTGGATGGAAGGCCAGAGCTTCTCACCCCTCGAAGCCCTGCAGAACCATCTCAGCTCTCGCTGGTCGCGCATACGCCGCCGCCGGCCAAGCTGCGTCAGCGCTGCATTCGATGGCGGTCCTACAAGTTTTTCAGGCCTCCGCACCATGGACGAGTCTGGACCTGAACCCGAGGCTTTCAAGGACCTGCGCAGCGCTACGGACGTAGCCCTGCGAGCCACAAAGGCCACCGCCCAATCCATCGGCCGGGCCATGGCTAATTTGACCGTCCTTGAGTGCCATCTGTGGCTAACGCTAACGGAGATGAAGGACGCGGATAAGGCACCATTTCTTGACGCGCCTGTCACTCCAAGCGGCCTGTTCGGACCGGCGCTGAGAGAATTCACTGAGCGCTTCACCGAGGCTCGGAAGGATTTGCAAGCTATGCATCACTTCCTGCCCAAGCGCTCCAGCTCGTCTCAGAAACCGCCCCAGCAGCAGCAGCGAGCCAGGGCAGAGCCGCCCGTCTCCCAGCCGAAGAGCAGACCTGAAAAGGACGCTCGACGCCGCTCGCGTTCCGCTGGCCGAAGAAAGCCGCACGAGCAACGAGGTCCTTGGCCCAGAATCACTCTGAACACGGAGCCTCGTAAGTCTTCCTAGCAACAGGAAGAAAAAGAGAGAGTACGTGTCTCGCAAAAGCCGGACCGCTCTCTCTCTCAAACATCTAAAACATTACCCAGTCCCCTTACAGGCGGCTGGAAATGTCTATACAGCAGTCAATGGGCCAGTCATAAAACTCGCTCACCTGCAATCAAACGCCGTTTTTACGGCGACACACAGAAATCACGAAAAGAGTCATTTTCTGCCTGTGTCACTAAAGGTTCACATGTCCACACTAAAGTGCGCATTCCCACATATCAATACTGTCCAAACAGTGCCAAATACCTCCCCAGTTCAGGCTGGATGTCCCAAAAATGTAGATCGTGTGCCTATTGTCATGTATGCACCACTACACACAAGCACTGTTCCCACAGTTATAAACACTTCCCCAGTAAAAACGGGAAATACTATAAGTGTAAGTGCCGGTGGGGCCCATACGTCACTGCGACACGCCCCCAGCCAGCATTCAGCCCATATCTGTGCGAGCAGAAGCCTGGGAAAAAATCCCCGACATGCCGAAATGGGTTTTGAACATAATAAAACACGGATACTCACTTCAGTTCGCTCGCAGACCACCCCGCTTTTCAGCGGTGGTCGAGACAAAAGTGAGAAAAGGTGTGCCACATGTTCTACGCACCGAGGTGCTCAAACTGATAGAGAAGGGCGCTATAGAAACTGTTCCTCCCTCTTTGAGCGAGGCGGGTTTTTACAGCCGCTATTTTCTCGTCCGGAAAAAGGACGGTGGCCTTCGCCCCATCCTGGATCTCAGACATCTGAACAAAGCTTTAATGATTCGCTCGTTCAGAATGTTAACAACCAAACATATCCTCACGCAAGTTCACCCCGGGGATTGGTTTCTATCAGTGGATTTGAAAGACGCTTACTTTCACATTCCGATAGTGCCTCATCACAGGCCCTTTCTGAGATTCGCTTTCGAGGGACAGTCATACCAGTACACAGTACTACCATTTGGCCTATCATTGGCCCCCCGTACATTCACGAAATGTATGGACGCGGCACTTTCCCCCCTGAGACAGCAGGGAGTGCGAATACTGAATTACCTCGACGATTGGCTAATTATAGCACAAGCAGAGGACCAGTTAATGACGCACAGATCTTGGATTATCAGCCATCTAGAATGCCTGGGTCTGAGAATCATTTTTGCAAAGAGTGTGCTATCCCCCAGCCAGAATATCTCTTTTCTGGGAATAGTGCTAGACTCAGTGCAGATGACAGCGCGCCTCTCATCAGAGCGCGCGCTCTCTATTCGACGCCTTGCAACATCGTTCAGAACAGGCGCGCACGCCCCCGTCAAACGATTTCAAAGAATGCTCGGTCTCATGGCCTCGGCATCAGCTGTACTCCAGCTAGGATTGTTGCACATGCGTCCTCTCCAGCGCTGGCTCAAGAGCCGTGTCCCCATTCACGCATGGCGCTCGGGCCACTTTTTGATCAGAGCGAATCACGGCTGTATAAAAGCCCTGACGCCCTGGAAAGCCATCAACTGGTATCAAACCGGCGTGAGTCTTGGCGTGAGTACGCGGAGAAAAATGATCATGACAGATGCCTCCAAAATAGGATGGGGGGCCCTTTACGAGGGCAGGCCTGTCTCCGGGTTTTGGTCAAACCCGAAAAGCTCTACACATAAACTGTCTGGAAATGAAAGCGGTCGCCTTGGCTCTCAGAGCCCTGCTTCCGTACCTAAAAAGCGAACACGTCCTGGTCCGAACGGACAACATGACGGTAGTTTCAGTATATAAATCGCCAAGGTGGACTCAGGTCGAGCTCCCTGCACTCTATGGCCAGGAGCTCATCCTATGGTCACAACACCACCTGCGCTCGCTAAGGGCAGCGCACGTGCCAGGTGTCCTGAACCAAGGAGCGGACATGCTATCCAGAGACAAGGTTCTCCCAGGAGAATGGTCTCTCCACCCTCTGACGGTTCAGTGGTTATGGCAAACCTTTGGCGAGGCAGAGGTCGACCTCTTCGCCTCCAAGGAAAACGCGCACTGCCCTCTCTTCTTCTCAAAAATCACGGACGCGCTCGCCCAAGTTTGGCCGAGCCTCCCCCTACGCTCAAAGTCTATGTGGCTGCCATAGCGGCGTCACACAATCCTGATAAATGACATTCATTAGGGAAAAACGATCTGATCGTTCGTTTCCTAAGAGGCGCTAGGAGGATGAACCCTCCTCGCCCACCTTCGGTGCCGATCTGGGACCTGGCCACGGTCCTGGACGCACTCAAGGGTGCCCCGTTCGAACCTCTCCGAACCGTGCACCTTAAGCAGCTCTCGCTCAAAACCGCGCTCTTGCTGGTGCTCACTTCAGTTAAAAGAGTGGGCGACCTGCACGCGCTGTCATCAAGCGCTGCTTGCCTGGAATTTGGACCTAACAACTGCAGAGTTGTCCTTAGGCCAAAGCACGGGTATATTCCTAAAGTGCTCTCTACACCATTCAGAGCACAGGTGATATCTCTGGCAGCTCTATCGTCCCCCAGCAGACGAAGGCGATGCAAATTTTCTCTGCCCGGTCAGGGCTCAGAGTATATTTGGAACGTTCTGCCCTGTTCAGACAGACGGAACAATTATTCAGTATGCTTTGGCGGCGAACTAAGGGTCTCGCTGTCTCAAAGCAAAGAATATCGGCTGGATAATGGATGCTATAAGCTGGCTTATGAAGCCAAGGGCCTTCAATGCCCCTTAGGCATCAGAGCTCACTCTACGAGGAGCATGGCCTCCTCGTGGGCGTGGTCGAGTGGGATACCCATTGAAGATATTTGTGCGGCGGCAGGCTGGGCCTCGCCTTCGACATTTATCAGGTTTTATAACCTACAGGTCCCCTCATTGCATTCCAACATTCTATCAGCCTGACTATAGAATGGAATAGAGTGTGTGTATGCTGGGCTCCCTTATAAGGTCCGTCTCTGACCGACTTAGAGGATTTATTATGCGTACCAGTACATAAAAAGCTCAGTACATAAGATGTGTGCTTGTGTTTGTACAAAGAGCGCCCCGCCTTGGGCAAGGACGCTCTGTAATATCCCAGCATATAGCTCGCCGTTGGCTGGCTCAGGGAATAATCACTTTGCTTTAAAGCTCAGGCCCCTGCCTCTGGTTTTATAGAGCGAAGTCAGCACGCACGGCGTTTTACATGGTGTTCCCATAGCGTAAGCTACTTACGCAATAGGAGAGACCTCTCGATAGGGAACGACTCGGTTACTAGCGTAACCTCGGTTCCCTGAGAGGAGGGAACGAGTATTGCGTAAGCTGCCGTGCTTGTGCTTGGTCAGTTCGCTTCAGTCGATTGAACCTAAAGGAACTCGCATGATGGGGTGCCCATTATATAGCCTGCCTATGCTAATTTCGGCAGGCTCTGAGCCCCGTCATTGGTTCGAGCAGTTGCCGCGGCACAGCCAATGACCGAGCTGCCTCGCTCATCGCTGTCTGCTGTGCAGCTGCAATGCGTTTTACATAAAGACTTCAATATTTCTCGAGAAACGGAGTTTTCCCATAGCGTAAGCTACTTACGCAATACTCGTTCCCTCCTCTCAGGGAACCGAGGTTACGCTAGTAACCGAGTCGTTATTTTCTGCACGCGCACAGAACTGTACACACGCGCAAGTTATTTTCTGCACACGCAGGAGTTATTTTCTGCACACGCGCGCGCAGATCTGTACACACGCGCGACACTCAGGGGCGGGGCCCAATCCATTCTGTTAACAAATGCTATTGGCTGCTGACCAAATACTGTATTGATTGGCTGCATCTCTTCGAATCTCTTCGAGAACAGACAGAAAGTAGGAAGGATGATGCAGTCAGTAAAGAGGTTATGGTTTCTTTCTAAATTCCTCCTTAATTTCTTGTAGCTCTAAGATGTTTTGTGCATAAACACACACACACACACACACACACACACACACACACACACACATATATATATATATATATATATATATATATATATATATATATATATATATATATATATATATAAAACTCTCATATATATATATATATATATATATATATATATATATATATATATATATATATATATATATATGAGAGTTTTATATATATATATGAGAGGCAAGATGACACTCGCTGCGTTTGAATAAAACAAGAGCACATCCATCTGAAGTGTGATAAGAGACATGAAAGAAGGGCCGGATGCGTGGCCATTATAACGCCTTGCTACTGACGACGTTCATTATCGGTCATATAATGTTGCAACTGACAAATCAGAATCAAACATTTCAAGAGAGACATTCCTGTAATAATATTATATTTTATGTACACTTGATTTCCTAACCTGGCCTTATTCTGCTGCACCTGCTCTGCTTTCCCAGCCCCAAGGTTCCATAGGGCCTGAATGGCTTCCTCTCTGAGCCTGCATTTCATCTATATAATGAATTAATGTAGAGGCTGATGAGTTGTGGATGGCCTTTGCAGTCCCACACAAACAATTTAGAAAGAAACCATAACCTCTTTACTGTCTGTCATCATCCGATTCCCAATCTTCCCAGTTCCCTCCTTTGGAAAAATAAAACCCATTATATTAGGAAATCACAGTTAGTGAAAGAGAATGATAAGGGTGGTTTCAATGCCTTGGACTTTGAATACATTTTTGGGGCATTTACATGTAAATGGTTGAAATCATACTTACTCTATGTGATAGATCTCTAGATTTCTATTTAATAAAATATGTGGGCCTGAATTTCTTTTAAAATGTGATTGAGGTATCTAAGATTCCTATTAAATTATCAAACTTCCACAAACAACTTCTCCAATACTGTAAAATTGAAATCATTGTTTAAAAGTGATTGGTATGAGAAGGGTATTGTGTTTGTGAATGATAAATTAGATGATAATGGTAACTTTTTAGGACATTTTGCATTTTTGCTCAAGTATAATCTTAACCGCACTTGTAGAGAATATAATAAAATGTGTTAATCAATACCGTTATTACCGTTAATCCAAAACACATTGATGTATGTGAGAATAAGACTTTCACCAACCTTACTAAATCTAGTAATTAATGAATGTAATTTACATTTCAGAAAATGTTATAACAAATTTGATTGTGTGTACAAATTCCAAATATGAATGCCTTGTCCATAGACAAACCACATTTCAAATTCATCAAATGGCCCATTTCCCCTAAAGTCAAAGAGACTCACTTTAAAATGATATCCGGTTGCTGACTTTCTTAGAAAGAGGTTTACATTGGAAGTAGATCCCTGTGTATTTTGTGAGGCAGCTGATGAGACTCTGGAACACTTGTTCTTTGTATGTCCTATGGCAAAAGCTTCTGGTCTGATTTACATAATTGGCTGTCATTTAAGATTTATGACATCCTGATGTTTGACTTATCACACATTCTCTTTTATATGGATAATGTAGATTCATCCCTTTCTGATTTGGTTAATATGATTGTCCTCATGGGTAAATATCATTCATTATAGTAAGTGGAGATATTCAAAGCCTTCTTTTTCATGGTTTATGAACGATTGTAAATTGTATTTTCCTCACTGAAATAAGTAAAGTCTAGTAAAATTGCAAGAAAGATGTGTAGTGATATATCCAGACAATTGTTTCTATAAATATCCACGTATGCTACGTCTAAAGGATGCTTTTATTTAAATTTTTTCTTTAATATTTAAATTTTTTCTCAAGCCTTTTGATCTCGAGACTTTTTTTTTTTTAAACCAATACCCCCTTGTTGTTTGCTTTTTGTTGTTCAGTATTGTATAGGGGACGCTTTTCTTATTTCTCCACTAAGAGAGTTTTGTATGTTTTTTCTTGTCAAGAATAAAAAGTTCCCGCTTTCTGTCTGTTCTCGTCCAACAACAGCCAATCACGAGAGATTCGAAGAGATGCAGCCAATCAATACAGTATTTGGTCAGCAGCCAATAGCATTTGTTAACAGAAAGGATTGTGCCCCGCCCCTGAGTGTCAAAACCGACTTGTGTGCAGAAAATAACTCGCGCGTGTGTACAGATAGCTCCTGCGTGTGCAGAAAATAACTTGCGCGTGTGTACAGTTCTGCGCGCGTGCAGAAAATAACTCGCGCGTGTGTGGGACTTGTTAATTTGTGTGCACAATCATATTTTTTGTGCTCGAGTTTGTGATTTACAAGTTCTGCAGGTTTACATTTTATGTGCGAGCTGTGTCATCGTGCTCACACTGTTGAAATTCACTTGCGCGCTGTGTTTATGTGCTTGCGCTGTTTTGTCCAACTTCTACCGCCATAGATACAGCTGGTCTGCAAACAGTCGTGTTTGTGCACTTGACTTTAGTGTACGTATGCACTTAACGCGCACCATTGCTCTGCCGTGATTTAAACTGAACTCAGAATCGATTCTGATTCTTTTGAGTATAAATCGCGATGCATCACTGAAACGATTTTTTCCAACAGCTCTACTGGAAAAATAGACATTTATTCATTTTATTATCTATTATATTTCGTGAATGTTGACACTTGGCACTGTAAATGTAAATGAGTGTAAATGCCAACAAGTGTCCATTTATGCCACAAATAGGCTAACTTGTAACATACGTATAGCTGGAGCAACCGGCCCCTGGACTTGTGTGCCACTTGTGTGGCTTTGGTTATAGCAAGCGCACAGGCGCACACCGCACGGACATGGATCTCTTTGCACCAGATTTGTATTTACAGCCGTATACACTATGCACACACACAGGAAACAGAAATTAGTTCACCTCCCGAGTCATTTGGTTCGAGTCGTTCGTTCTTTTCGTTTCTTTTTGTGCAACACAATTCATTAAGTAAAAATACAAATCCAACTAGAAAACAAATATGTTATTAATAATTTGTATCAGTAATATCATCGAGTAAAAATGCCTACATAATTCTCAAAACCTTCAATTGCAAATATTTTTTAAATTATTCAAAAATAACACAAAGCAACATCTGTTGGTTTTATGCATGTTTTATTCAGATACTATTAACGTCTTAACACTTTGCAGGTCCTCTGTAATCCTCAGCAAACTTCAACAGTTCGTGAACCGGCTCATTTGGTTCTTTTTGTGTCAGACATGACTGAAAAGTTGACTTTCGATTCAGCATGTAGGTTTGATTCCTTCATTTCAAAAAGGTTCTTTGGTTCAATAACTGGTCTAGTAAGTATCGAGTAAAAATGCCTACTTAAGTCTCAAGACTTACTGAGGGTTGTCCCCCCCCCCCTAAAATATCATTAAAATATGTGTATTGTAAATAATATAATGATATATTCTTAAAATAATTGTTTAAGAAATAAAATAATACAAATGCAAACGGGGCAACAACAAAAAAACCCTTGGTGTCCCCTTCAAAAATTGCTCTTGAGAATTGTTATGTTTATTGTCCCCCCAACATTTTGATGACATTTTCACCCCTGTTCCCAATATTAAGCTATTCTAACAGCAAATATTTCTGTTGTTGTTATAAGTCAGTGGTTTTCAAATTGGGTTAAAGCGAGCCTCGCCCTAGAGAACTTGAAGACAGCCATGCAAAATCAGCACAATGGAGAGCTCTATCTTCTGATCACTGAACAAATAACCCTCGATGGTCAAATAACTAAACTGGAAACATGTTCATTAACTGCTAATGTTATCTCAACTGAATAAGAGATTTTAGGATACTTAAGCCAATTCAACTTTGAAAACATCAACATCAGATATCAAACGACATCAGCAAGATGGACAGCGCTGTTTTGTCACAGAATCAAATGCGTTAGAACTTCCATATAGGCCTACGTTAAGAAAAAAGAAAAAGAAAAAAATCCAATAGCCGATTTTGCCTCTTCGTTTTCATCATCCCTACATCAGTGGGAACAATGAGTCCGGCTTTTTGATGTGCACAGGTGATCGATGCTGAGCTGCACGGTAGAAAGGAAAAAACTTAAATTGTCCTCCACCTGCAGCCTTGATCGGTAATTTGCTTTTAAGCAGGGTCAAAGCGGAAAACCCGCACTCACATAAGTAAGTGGAGGTGAAGGGGATGAGGACTTTCGATCCATTTTGCAACACGCATACGCATAACACGCACTTTAACATGTAAGCTAGCAGGACAGATGTGTACAGACATGAATCGTTATCAGGGTTCTGTCATGTTCACTGTTGTCTTTTGTTTTTGTGCTTTTATGTTGAAGTTTAGTTTAGTTCCTGTTTCCTGTTCGGTTTTTGTAGTCCTTTTGTAGTTTCTTTTTATGATTGGTTTTCACCTGACAGTTTCTCCTTCCCTGATTGTCTCCCCAGGTGTTCCTCATTCCCTTGTTAGTTCTTGCATATGTTATTATGTTCAGTGCTAGGTTTCCGTTGCTTTTCTTTGTCCTGAGTTTTCCTGTTTTTATGAATAAAAGCTGCATTTAGATCCACATTGTCTGTCTACCTTCTTCACAGGTTCATACACATTTTTACCAATCATTTTCCATGACTTTGAGGTGAATTTTCATGTCCATACATTTCACACATGACAAATAAGAAAAATATGCGCTACGCATATTCACAATCTACTCAGTTTACGCAGCAATGCATTTTGCATACTGCTGCTCCGCGCGGGCTCTGAGTAGCGGTTATTCACGTATCTCCGCGATCACGCCAAACTTGAAGAATTATTAGCACACTTGTACTGCTGAAAATATTTTGTAGAAAACTACATGACTTTTCCAAAACATTCAGTGTTAACTTGTTTTTCCATGACTTTTCCAGGCCTGGAAAACACATTTTCTAAATTCCATGACATTTCCAGGATTTTCATGACTGTACGAACCCGTGCTGCGCCTCCCCTGGGGCTCTCTGGCGCATCTCACCAATTGAAAACCTCTGGTATAAGTAGCACCACACGTTCTATACCATTATGCTGTTAACATTTCTTCAGTCACCTCAGCATTACATCTGAACCACTGTAGTGAAAACCCACCATAAATCATAATTTCAAAGAACTTTCAAGATTCATTTTCAAACCTCACTCAGTCAGATGTCTAAATTCACTCAAAATAAATAATTTAACTTTCACAGATGTACACTCTGCCTTGTCATGACTCTGATTATGTTCCCTTCAGAAACAGAAATAGGCCTAAACATTTATCTTCCACATGTATTGTCTGCATCTCATATGTTGTGTTTTTTTGTTCTCGCTGCCCAAGCGCGCGAGTGTCTAGTTAATTTTCAATGAGAGGCATGCTGAAAACAGCAAACCGTGGGTGGTTTTGCTAGCGTTGCTCAGGTGGCACGCATGCGGTGCTCATACACCCAAAATCCTGCCACTTTCACGTGCAGGCGCCGCAAGAGAATTTAAAAAAAAAGATTTTTCTGAATGGCTGTGGGAGCCACGTCTGCTTTAGCCAATCATACAACATTTAACTGAGCTCATAGCAGACTGCTGAAAACATGGAAGAGGAATTTCCCGAGTTAAATTATGACTATAAAACATAAAATCTATATTATGCCTATAAAATATAAAATCTATATTATGCCTATAAAACATAAAATCTATATTATGCCTATAAAACATAAAATCTATATTATGCCTATAAAATATAAAATCTATATTATGCCTATAAAACATAAAATCTATATTATGTAAAATATAAATTCTTGTAGAGATAGGGAGGCCTGTGTAGCTCAGTGAGTATTGATGCTGATTACCACCCCTGATGTCACCAGTTCGAATCCAGGGCATGCTGAGGACTCCAGCCAGGTCTCCTAAGGGTAGAGTCACATTGGGTGACTCTCACAATCACAATAGTGTCGCAATAAGTGGTTCACACTCGCAATGGGGCCCGTAGTAAGTTGTGTGTGGATTGCGGAGAATAGCATGAGCCTCCACATGCTGTGAGTCTCCACGGTGTCATGCACAGTGAGCCACGTGATAAGATTGTCTGTCTCAGAAGCAACTGAGACATGTCCTCTGCCACCTGGATTGAGGTGAGTAACCACACCACCACAAGGACCCACTAAGCAGGGGGAATTGGGCATTCCAAATTGGGAGAAAAGAGGATGAAAAAATAAAAGAAATAATAATTATAAAAGAAAGAAATCTCATAGAGATTTGAAAAAGAGCAAGTTGGTTTGCCAGGTAAAATAAAGTGCAAAATTACATATCCCAAAAAATAAATGAAAATTAACAGAACTCAGTGGGTGTCATGATAGTCATAAACCTTACACAAAGTATTTTACTCAACTCTAATGAAATTATAAATAGCAACAAACAAAACATGATTATGATGAGCAAAATAATGCATCAGGATCTCTTGTAAGCAGATCACAGACATAGGCCTACACAAATCAACAATAAACGCAAATGCTATTTTTACTTTATCATTTGTTTATCTCATGTTTTATCTCAAGTTTCATGTTCTCAAATGAACAACTAATGATTTTATATAACTTCAATATGAACTACATACACAATTAAAGAGACGATGTGAGCCCAGTTTAAAATCTGTTTGGTCCAACTGCATCTAAATTTTACAATAGATTATTGCCAGGGCACATCTAAATCGGGTGTGGTTAAATAGGCGCAGAATATTTCTCTCATATACATTGTAAGTCTGCTGCTGCTGCTGCTGCTGTTGCTGTTGCTGTTGGTGTGCGTGTAGGTGACTTCGCAAGTTCTCGTTGATTGTAATTATGTCAACAGCCGCCCCTGAAATCACACGCCAGCACTGCCTTGTCTGCACAAAGCGTTTCATCTATGAGAGAAAGCGGCAGCCGTGCGTCGATTCCACCACTTGTCGCATTCTGTGTGAAATGGCCTTCACTCCTCACATAAACTCAGCAAAAAAAGAAACGTCCTCTCACTTTCAACTGCTTTTATTTTCAGCAAACTTAACATGTGTAAATATTTGCATGAACATAAAAAGATACAACAGGCCACTAGCTGCATTAAGTACTGCAGTGCATCTCCTCCTCATGGACTGCACCAGATTTGCTAGTTCTTGCTGTGAGATGTTATCCCATTCTTTCACCATGGCACTTGCAAGTTTCCAGACATTTCTGGGGGGAATGGCCTTAGCCCTCACTCTCCGATCCAACAGGTCCCAGACATGCTTAATGGAATTGAGGTCCGGGCTCTTCGATGCTCATGGCAGAACACTGACATTCCTGTCTTGCAGATAATCACTTACAGAACGAGCATTATGGCTGGTGGCATTGTCATGCTGGAGGGTCTTGTCAGGATGAGCCTGCAGGAAGGGTACCACATGAGGGAAGAAGATGTCTTCCCTGTAACGCACAGCATTGAGATTGCCTGCAGGCTCAGTCCGATGATGCTGTTACACACGACCCCAGACCATGACGGACCCTCCACCTCCAAATCGATCCTGCTCCAGAGTACAGGCCTCCGTGTAACGCTCATTTTTCAACGATAAACGCAAGTCCGACCATCACCCCTGGTGAGACAAAACCGTGACTCGTCAGTGAAGAGCACTTTTTGCCAGTCCTGTCTGGTCCAGCAAAGGTGAGTTGTGCCCATAGGCTACATTGTTGCCGATGATGTCTGGTAAAGACCTGCCTTACAACAGGTCTACAAGTCCTCAGTCAAGCCTCTCCTGAGCACTGATGGAGGGATTGTGCGTTCCTGGTGTAACTCAGGGAGTTTTTGTTGCCATCCTGTACCTGTCCCACAGATTCAGAAGTACCTAGAAGGTGTTGTTACATGTGGTCTGCCACTGCGAGGATGTCTCCCTGTAGCGCTGTCTTAGGCGTCTCACAGTATGGACATTGCAATTTATTGCCCTGGCCACATCTGCAGTCCTCATGCCTCTATGCAGCATGCCTAAGGCACATTCACGCAGATAAGCAGGGATGCTGGGCATCTTTCTTTTGGTGATTTTCAGAATCAGTAAAAAGGTCTCTTTAGTGTCCTAATTTTTTTTATAACTGTGACCTTCATTGCCTACCGTCTGTAAGCTTTTAGTGTCTTAAAGACTGTTCCACAGGTGCATGTTATTTATTTGTTTATGGTTCATTGAACAAGCATGGAAAACATAGTTTAAACACTTTACAATAAAGATCTGTAAAGTTATTTGGATTTTTACAAAATTATCTTTAAAATACAGTGTCCTGAAAAGGGATGTTTCTTTTTTGCTGAGTTTAGTTAGAATGATAAAGTGAATTAATGACACTTGAAATTGTCTATATGCCTTGCACGTGTAATCACTATACGCATTGATAAATACTGTATACAGTATACTTCCTATTGATGCATATTGTAAAATATAGCTGTGTGGATCCATCACTAAAGAAATCAGAACCTTTAATGCTTTCAAATTCATGTCATAATATGTGAAAGGAAATCACACTTTTTTTTCTTTTGTAATAATCTGCATTTGGATAATGTCAATCTCTAACCATAATGCTTTTGAGTGTTTTAAAATCACAGTGAAACACTTGAAACGTCAGCCAGTCCTGAGATACACTGCAAAGCGTACTTTTTATATTAGCATTTGTGCTTCACCGTGCTGCTCAAATCGATTTAAAAAATATACTAAGGTTTCTAATTGGGTTTTCTTTTTTGCTCTAAACAATGCAATATGTGTAAATTTCTTTCTTTTCTTTTTTTTAGATGTTAAGTGCTTACCAGTTCTTGCCATATCTTTATATAATTTTGACTCATTAAACACAATCAAATTATGGATTTTGTTGCTATGGCACCCCATTATTGGCACACCTGGCACTGCTTCTGAGGTAATGAAATACATGACATTTCAGGATTTTAGAAGGAATCTGTAAGAGCTTTATGAAAAACTGAACCTGCCTTTCATCGTGTAATAATTGCATGTGTAAAATTGCATTGGGATAATCCCATAAACTGTTCGATAACACCATAAAATAATCAAAATTCCTTGTATGTAAAGCACAACATATGTTGTGGTGATCAGGGAACTAGCAAGCTGACTCAAAGGAAAAGTTTCCTTATTAGACAACCCATGACCTGAAGAATTACAGAAATCCTACTTCAATCCCATCACCACTGTGCAAATAATTTCCCCAATTTCTACCCAAAATGAATGGTCCCTATTATTACAAACCACACAAGTATTAATTTATTGGGCACTTTTCCAAAGTCAATTACAGTACACTCATTACAGTGGCAATAAGAGTCACAAAAACTATACATGCAGAGGACCATTTCTAGAAATAGCCGAGGGGGCTAAACAAAGCTGTTTTATTCTTTGCATAATCACTGGTCTTCCTGTTGGCTGACCAGAAACCATTTTTGCCCAGTTTTAAGTCTTTCCATTACATGTCACAAAAAAAAAACACTGGCAACAATTAACACAGTCAGATAATTTGCAGTTATTTATGCTCTCTGCATGAGAAATGTACAGTATAAAAGTTCCATTAATACATACAATATGGAGTTCCTCTACAAAGTGCAAACAAAGAGACCTGGACACATCAACGCATACTATGATATTAATTGTCTAAGCTAGAACAGGTAGAATTATAAAAAAAACACATTGCTGTAATTTATTTTAAGATCACATCTGCAGTCAGACAGGAGCGTAACAATGAGCTGCTGCAATGAATATTGCATAAACATATTTTAGCTTTGTACATAAAATACATTCCATCTCTATAATTGGCACCCCATTATCAATATTATAAGCTGCTCTCTGGAATGTCCAGAATAGGGCTTAATATCAATTGGGCATGTTCAGTCTGGATCAATTTAATTGCATGTAACTGCAATTCTGATATTAACATGTCATACCACAGTGAGGTCTGCATGTGTGTGTGTTCATAATGCAGAGGTCAGAACCTCTTATAAGCCTTAGGAGAATACACCAAACTTCATGAATAGATAGAAACAATATTAATTCATTTAATACAGTGTTGCCTGCGAATTACTTGTGCACCATATAAAAGGAATATTCCGGGTTCAGTTAGGCAAAAACAAATTAATTATCTTTAAAAAAGAACAAAATCCAGGTTACAGTGAGTCACTTATAATGGAAGTCAATTGGGCAATTTTTACGGATTTAATGCCGGAAATGTATCATTTGATATATTTTAAATCCTAGGTCTTTAAGGCTTTATATCCAAGCAATTAGGTGAGACCATATTTCTTGGGGTAAAAAATAAATAATTAACTAGAACAGAGTTTCTAATTACTGTAACAGCTTCTTTCAGCTTTTATGTAATCTTTTCCATGGCAACACAGTGCTCTTAATTGGTTTGGATATCACTTGCATTATGATGGAGAAGACAAAATGAGAGCCAAGGGTAGGATGAAAAAGAGAAACCACATCAGGGAGGATGAACTGCTACTGTACTTTTGTATTTGATGTGAATTCAAAAACAGAAAACAGAATACAGATTGTTGAAGTATGTAGAGTGCTTCCTCAGGATTGCTGGATAGTGTTGCCTTTGGCTATGCGTCCAATTAAAGGCAGGGCTCGGAGTTCTGCACGGAAGCTGTGATTGAGCCAGCAGTATATGAAAGGGTTATAGCAGGTAGAGCTCATGGCCAGCCAGTGGAAGGTGAAGTACAGGGCATTGTTGGCCTGAATCACTTTACTTGACAGCAGCACCACATAACAGTTTAGGGGAAACCAGCAGACTGCAAAAACAGCCACCACTGCAATCAGCATCTTTAGGGTCGTCTTCTTCCTCCTGCGATGGGCTGCCGATTGGGCCTGAGTGAGATCCCCGACCGCATTCTGGAACCAAACCTTCTTGGCCACAACAAGGTACGCTATGGATATTATCGCTAATGGCAATACATAGAGGAGGACAAACGAGGCAAGATCCAGATACTTCCAAAAGAGATCTGAGGGTTGTGGGAAGCTGGGGAGACATACCATCCGTACCCTGTTATTGCTAAGAGAGAAAAGAAGAAAAAGATTGTATCATCACACCATTGGAAAGGGACTAAAGCATGGATAATTTATTTATTTTTGCATGTTATTTTTGGGAAAAGAACCTTACTGACCATGTTGGTATTCTAACTTAAAGATGACAATCAGTGCAGGGTAAAAAAGGGTGACAAATGAAATAGAATAGGAGGATTCACTGGGTACAAGTAACTGGACTACTTAGAATGTTTTTTTTTTTTTGTCTGTCAATCTAAATAAACTAAATGGTTGACAGCTAAACTTTAACATAAATTATTTCAATGGTATTTTCATTTTGTTTAAAGAAAGAACGAAAAAAGAAAGAAGTTCATACACAAATTCAAAGCGCAACAGTTTCTGGTAGATGGCATGAGGTAGAGAGAAGCAGGACCCCATCACCCAGATTACACCAATCCAGCCTACACCCTGAAGCCGAGACATCCTCTGTTTCATAGGGTACATCACCACCTGATGGACAGCAGTAATCACTAATCATGACTGATTGCACATTGACATGCACTAATGATTCATTGAGTTTTCATAAGAGGTGGAAAAAAGCAGAATACTCAATGTTTCATTAATTTTTTTTCATTTTAGTAATTGGTGTCGTTTATGTGTGAGCTTTGGTAAATACACTTACCTGGTGTCGATCAATGGCGATGGCAACCAGCGTAAGTACAGAGACATGGACAGAACAATACTGTGCAAAGCGGCTCACATGGCACATCACCTTCCCAAACACCCATGTACTGTAAACAAACCGAACCTGACAGAACACAGTACAGGGTGTTTGTATCAAAATGCATTAAAGAAAAGCACGTGTGACCACAAAAATGAATAATGCACCTCCTCTGCATACACTTTACTAGACAAAAATACAAACAAACAGACAAACCGCATACACACCTGCAAGATTCATTAAACCTTCTTAGCCATTTGGCAGTATCATAACCCTATACGTTTTGTACACATATTTATTTATTAATTTTATATATTCATTTTAATATATATTTAATTTCACTATGAACACAATACGAAAATGGGTAGGGCCTCCCTTTGCTCTCAAAACCAGCCTTATTTCTCCATAGTATGGATTCCACAAGATGTTAGAAACATTCCTTTGAGATTCTGGTCCTTGTAGAAATGATTTCTTCTGGCAATTTCAGCAGATTTTTCAGCTGCACATTCATGCTGCAAATTTCCCTTTCTATCACATTCCAAATGTGTTCTATTGGATTCAGATCTGAAAAGAACAGTGAACTCACTGTCATATTCCTTCAAAATAATTAGAGACGACTTTTAATTTTGTCACATGGTGCATTATCATACTGGAAGTAAGCATTAGAACAGAGGTTGCCAACTCTGGTCCTGGAGAGCCACCGTCCAGCAGAATTTAGCTCCAACCCCAATCATACACACCTGCCCTTAACGTTTTTTAAGTTATCCTGGAGACCTTGATTTGTTTGGTCAAGCATGTTAGATTAGAGTTGGAGCTAAAATCTTCAGGACAGTGGCTCTCCAGGACTGGAGTTGGCCATCCCTGTATTAGAAGATGGGTAAACTGTAGACATAAAGGGATTCATATGGTCAGCAAAAATAAATACTCAAATAGGCTGTGGCATTGAAGTGATGATTTACTGGTATTAATGGGCCCAAAGTGTGCCAAGAAATCATTCCTGACCCCACATCATTACACCACCGCCATCAGTCTGGACTGTTGACACAAGACAGGTTGGTTCCATGGATTCATGCTGTTGGTGCCAAATTCTGTCCACACCATCTGTGTGCCTCAGCAGAGAGATTCATCAGACCAGGCTAAATTTTTTCCAGTCTTCATCTGTCCAGTTTTGTCGAGCCTGTGCCAACTGCAGCCTCAGCTTTTTGTTCTTGGCAGAGTGGTTATCTGAGTTACAGCTGACAAATCTGGTTATTTATCTTGATTACGATACATTTTTATTTTGTTTATTTATTCATTCATTTTTGCAGAAAGAGTTAATTAGACACATTTTTACACTTTTAAATATTTGATACAAGTAGGGTAAAACAGGGCTAAAGGCCCCCAGGATAAAAGGCACTTATTATTTTCTTCCCAAACACTGAAAAGCAACAAAAACTACCACAGTACTTCCCTTAACACCTGTTTGTGACTATACACTGCAAAATATTCCTGATCCATGAGCTCATTGAAGCCAATTTTGTTTAGACAATATACTTATGTCATTTCCAGTTTTGTTCAACGTAGTTAAAATAATAATAAAAAAGAAATGAATAACTGTCCAAGAATTGAACAGATAGTTTTTCCCTGTTGCAGGGACTAAAGGCCCCCTAAAACACATTGTCTTTCTTAAGTGGGGCTAATGTGTTATGAAAATGTTTCCTAAGTGGGCTAACATCAACTGATTCAATTACAATGGAGATTAATTTGTTGATTGAATATTTAAGATACCATATTATGAAATACCAAATGTTATTGAAATGAACAGGAAATGGTTAACCAACAGTGGTTATTTTGAATAAGCATTATATAATTTTTTTTATTAATCTTGCTGTCTCTGTATTTTCCTATAAAAAAAAAAAAAAAAAAAGGACCTTAGATAATAATAAGGACCAAGTTCATTTTTTAATTTAATTTCTCCTCCCAGCCCAGTAGATGGCAATATGCACAAAGAATGCGAATCAGCAAAAATGAAGAGGAATTTGGAGGTGAAAGTGGATATTTATAGTAAAAAAGGACTAAAATATTGATCTGTTTCTCACCCACACCAATCATATCGCATCTGAAGATTTGGATTTAACCACTGGAGTTTTGAGTGATGACAACAAACTGCAGCCAGTGCCAACTTGATATCACTCCAGTCTACTAAGATAATAATAAGTTTAATTTATATAGTGCCTTACAGATAGCTTAGATATAGCTCAAGGACACTTTACAATAGTAACACGAGGATGGACTTCACAGACAAACTGATGCCAACTCCAACCGTAAGACATGGGATACTTCACTGGCTACGGCCTAAACCTTAGGCTGAGATGATCTGCACCAAAATTAACTGCTGACCTCACTGACATCTGGCATCATCTTGGTGAAAGGATGGACTACACTCTTAAAATGAAATACATAGACAATACATTAATTGCCAACTAAATTGCCTTCATCAGCCAAATAACAAAGTACAAAATTTTTGTGAGCACTTAGCCAGAGGAGAACCAAGATATATTCCAGAAAGCAAGGTTAACTTACCGTGACATAAACACTGAACTCTCGGTTGATTAACCCAAAGCTTGCTTAATCGCGGCATGTGGCTTCCAGAACACACACACACACACACACACACACACACACACACACACACACACACACACACACACACACACACGTGGACAATGATTGGCGTTACATGTCCATTGTGCTCTTTTCTCATTTGATGTGGCATGAAAAGTTGTGTTGTCATGTACAGTAGTGTCCATCTGCCTCCAGCAACTTGATACGTAATGAAATTATGTTGTTTTAATTGAAGATCATGTGTCTGACTATACATTATAGGTGTTCATGATCCCAGCATTAGGGAAAAGTAGCTCATCTCTTCCTTGTTAATAGGAATTTGTAAAAGGTCCCTATTGAAAGGCAGAACAAAAATGTAATTTAGAGATGGACCATGTACAGCTTCTGATGGAGTAGAGGAGGCTGATCTTTTCATTGAATCACCTGACCGCCAGCTAAAAGAGGGCACTGCGGGGGACTCTAAATGACAGCATGTCTCATTTATATTTTCAGATAATAAAGAGTACAATGAGCAAGTCTGGAAATGTGTGCATTTATATGTACAGTGGCCTACATTAATTAGTGATAAGAAATCAAATCTCTCACCACTAGGAGTGGTGGTGGTGTAGTGGTCTAAAGCACATAACTGGTAATCTGGTAATCAGCAGGTCAGTGGTTCAATCCCCAGAGTCACCACCATTGTGTCATTGAGCAAGGCACTTAATTCCAGGTTGCTCCGGGGGGATTGTTCCTGTAATAAGGGCTCTGTAAGTCGCTTTGGAAAAAAACATCTGCCAAATGCATAAATGTAAATGTAAATCTCTAACCTCTATCTATGGTCTGTGAAATTGTCACATATTATCTAGTCAGTGAAGAATAACAAGTGATTAATTGCTTAAGCTTTTAATTGGCAGACATTACCAACATATTGATATTATGGAATGTCATTTGATAAATAACATTAATATTCATTGACTGAAGGAACTGTAAATAGAATATGGGTGCTATAATTTTCTATTAAATTTACAGAATAAAATTATTTATTAGAAGGGCTAAATATATACACAGAAAGCCCTGTCTTCACAGTGAAGAGCGTGGGGGAATTTCCAATGTGTTCTGTGTTAAAACATATTACAGTATTAAAACCTCCCATTTAAAAGTTAAAGCACAATATACAGTTGGTCCTCTTTTGAATGAAAATCTGCTATGGGAGACTGGAAATGCCAGAGTAAAGAATATTTGTGAAGTAAAGATGGCAGTTTACCGTAATATTGCTTTAAAGGGATAATATTGTGTGTAATCTGAACTTTCTCGCCCACTGTGCCGCTATCAAAAGGGCATGCATGTGCTCACAGCCTCTGAAACATACTAATATCTACCTGAAATAAACTAACTCTGGAACATAAACTACTTCGGAGCAGATTATGTTCAGAGAGCAAGTTGCTATGGCTACTAACATACCCTGAAAGATCCCTCAGTTTTTGGAACAGAAAGCACATGACCTTCACTTAGCCTGCTTTCTGGAATACCCCTCTGGCCCCCACAGTGAGCCTGGTTAGATTTGTGTTCCTTGCCACAATGGCATTTAGCTTGCTCACTGGGTGACTAAATTAAAATATGATTTACTTATTTTATTTTTTGAGGCACAATTTACAATCACGTTTTTATCAAACCACACAATTATGACATTACAGATAGTATGGCTTTGCTTTCTGTTAAAGCACAAGTTTCTATAAAGCTACTTTGAAATGAGGAGTATTGTGAAAATCGCTATACATATAAAAATTATTTGACATGACTTGGGAGTCGTATGGATTACTTTTATGCTGCATTTATATGCTTTTTTTTGGACCTTCAAAGTTCTGGCCACCATTTACTTGCATTGCATGGTTCAAAGACATTAGTCATTAATCTTACATTAAGTTCATACAAAATCCCTTAACACTTAGTTTAATAATTTTAAATCATGACTTGCACTGTTACTACATTAAACGTAATATTGCCATTATATTCATGATGTTAGCCAGAGGGGAACTGGCCCCTACAGAGATCCTGGTTTCTCCCAAGGTTATTTTTCTCCCATTACCCAACATCTTGTGGAGTTTTGTGTTCCTTGCCACAGTCGCCTTCGGCATTCTCACTGGGGTTATAAATACAATTATTATTTAATGACTTATTTTTAAACAATTCACAATCATATTTTATCTAATTACACAATGATGACTCATAGACATTACATTACGGTTTTATCTTCTGTTAACACCTGATCTTCTGTAAAGCTGCTTTGAAACAATGTGTGTTGTGAAAGGCGCTATACAAATAAAAATGACTTGACCTGACTATGGACCAGTTTAGCGGAGATATTTTTCTAAAAATCTTTGTGTGGCCCCCTTAAAAATGCAAATAATATTTGTTTTATTTTTAGATAATCCTAAATAAAGTATTCTGACATTTTAAATATTGCTGCAATAACACTGATATGATTGTTGTTGATAATGATATTCCTGAAAATGGTTACAATGAAGTTGAAGATAATGTCGATGACACCGCTCCTGGAGACCTGGAGTGTTTCATAACAAGATTTGCTGAATTCAAGACACTCATAGTCAAGTTTTGGTCTGTTTAAATACCTTATAAACAGTTTATTGAAGTTAAAGATAATGGTGGAAAAGTGCATTTAAAGAAAGAGGAAGTCTGAAACAGAAAAAAGGTATTATGTTTTTGTTTGTTATAGTTTAGGAAGCCAGATTGTATTTTCAAGTAACATGTTGAATCACAACAATGAAAGGAAGGTCAGAGAAAATCGAGGTAATGTCTACACTTTTAGAGGGACCCATTCCTGTACTTTGCCTAGGACCCTCAAAAAACTGATGATAGAATTATGAGAGAATTTTCATTTTTGGGTGAACAATTATGTTCCTGAGAGAATGACTTCTTTTATAATGTTTTTATAGATTAAAAAAAAAAAAGTTTCACTACCACAATGGTGAGTACAGTGCCAAAATTCTGATTCTCTCACATTAGTTGCTGAACCCCCCATGAGCGACAAACAAAATCAATACCGGTTCAAACAAGCAGTGAAAACTTACCAGTGTAAAAGGCGTGTTGAGGAGAGTTATAAGAATATCAGCAATGGCCAAATTCATAATGAACAAACTTGTCACTGAGTGCATCCGTTTATTCTTAATAACAACATGACAAACCACCACGTTTCCGAAAAGCGAGATGATGATAATCACGGAATAGGCGACGATGAGCAGCGCTTTGATGGTCGGTCTGTGCGATTCCGACTCGTAGCTCGCACCACTGTCGTACATCGCGTCCACAAAAGAGAAATTAAAAAACGCGGACAAATTCTGCAAGTTATAAAACTGCAAGAAGAAATCCACGGAGCAGTTTCCGAAAGTCATCATTACACGATTCTCCTGGGCACGTGCGTCAAAAACCTGAGTCAGCCGGCGAACAGCCCAACGCTAAAGCGCAGCGGATTGGACTATGAACAGTTATTAGTGATGCATCTCACCCGCTGGCATCATCGCCGTCGTCCCTCAAGCTCTTAAATCACAATAAGCACTCACACGGGCTGCAATTATCCAGAACTCTAAGGAGCGTGTCTACACTTTATTACCTTATTCAGTCCGCCCCTTTCCCGCGCTCCGCTCATCCGAATATTGTCATCTAACTTTCTGTTTGTATTGAAGCTACTAAGAAGAGTCGATCGAAATGTATTATGTGTGGGAGCACAGGAAGTATTCACCAAGAGTTGATCGCGTGAGTCTACAGCACCTATTTACTAGACCTACGTGAAAATGCTCGTAAGGTGTTTTTTCTTTCAATTTAAATGTTGGACCTGGCAAATCACATTTAGATAGCTATGACACACTGCACTTATTAACAACACATGCGTTTAATTGTTATAGGTGTTATTCTGCTTAATTTTTATGTTTCAACTTGTTAATAATTGATGTTAACATGCGTAGTTGATATTAATTTTCCAACAGTGACAGCTCGTATTACGCATGCAAGTTCAACATTAAAGAAAATTACAATAGTGATTTTAAAATTAATTTGTCACCCTACATTTTTAGAGGCTAAATTGTGATTAAAATGGTTGTAAATGGAATATAAAATAAAACAAACACGTGTATGTGTAGGGTCAGAAATTAACTTTTATACCCACTAGCCAAGGTGGCTGGTAGATGAAAAAATTGACCAGCCAGCAGTCAGACTTCTTACCTGCCATATATATATGTATATATATAATTATTGCATTTTTTTATGCAATTTTGCAGACATATGAGCCAAATAACAATGCTGTGAGCATGTTTAAAATTTAACTGCATTTAATTTGTATTAATTTATTATTTATGAAATACTGAATTGCCAGATAGTCAATTTAGAATAATTTTTCAGATTATTTACTTATTACAACAAAACTAAATTTGTATTTTAAAGTACATGTTTTCATATGAACGAACAGTAAGCAGCTCTTAGGAGCTTAAAGTACATAGGACAGAGTAGCAAATCTTGGTTTACTTGGAGTGAGTCAGTTCATTCATTCAACTCCTATGGATTTATAAAACTTTTTGATTCACTAAAAAGAGCTGGCTCAAAAGAGTCATTTCTTTGGGATTCGGTCTACTAGTCTACTAGATTCAGTAGCAGTTAAAGATTATAAAATAAAAGATTTTTTCTGTGGTGCTTAATAGTATTTTTGTCTGGTTTTCTGTCCGCATCACCGGAATAATTCACGTTCAAGAACCGTTAACGAAACCAAACGTCATGAAAATCATTCAGATTTTATTATAAAGCAATCATTACCTGATAATATGTAGCCTAAGTGTGGTGGTACTCTTACATCCACTGATGCAAATCCAGGAGTGGTCTTTCCTTCATCCCAAATCACGATGGCATGAACACTCCTGTACATACTTTCAACTTGCATCAAGCTGTAGGCTACTGCTAATGGTGCGTGCCCACACCTGTACATACTTTCAACTTGCATCAAGCTGTATGTAGGCTACTGCTAATGGTGCGTGCCCACACCTGTACATACTTTCAACTTGCATCAAGATGTAGGCTACTGCTAATGGTGCGTGCCCACACCTGTACATACTTTCAACTTGCATCAAGATGTAGGCTACTGCTAATGGTGCGTGCCCACACCTGTACATACTTTCAACTTGCATCAAGATGTAGGCTACTGCTAATGGTGCGTGCCCACACCTGTACATACTTTCAACTTGCATCAAGATGTAGGCTACTGCTAATGGTGCGTGCCCACTCCTGTACATACTTTCAACTTGCATCAAGATGTAGGCTAGCCTACTGCTAATGGTGCGTGCCCACTCCTGTACATACTTTCAACCTGCATCAAGATGTAGGCTACTGCTAATGGTGCGTGCCCACTTTCGCAGAAGAAATCCACTCAGCCCTACTCACTGCACTGGAGAACTGCATTTTCTATTAGCCTTCAGTACAAGATCAATGATTTTAAATATGCACTTTTACAGTTGTAAAAATGCCAATATCTTTTGAAATGCCCAAATTATACAAACAGTGTTGATTTTTAAATGTTTGCTTACCCAGCAACAGAAATGCCACAAAGAATGCACGTCATTTGATGTCTGGATTACAAGCATTGAATTTACCTTTGCTCACCACGTGCCAGCGGACAAACAGCGTTTCAGACCATTAATGGGCAGTGGGACTATGCGAATAAGAGCTGTTCTATACACCTGTGTTACTGACTGATTTGTAGGCCTACAGAGCCTCATTTAGGACAAAACTAGAACATGTAAATGTCACCAGTCCTGCACGACCCGCTCCCAATAGGATTCGAACCAGCAACTCTAGCCTCTTCGTTAGCACAATTGCCTCCCATGCCAAAGCCTACAGCCTCTAATGCCAATGGCTAGTGAGCCTCTTGAGGCCAGGGGAGTGAGGTTTACACACACTGCACAGCTATCACATACCAGCTTGCTCCCGTTACACTCACCCCCCTAAACCTCAGTTCCATCCGGGTTACGGAACTACTGTCACCAGTTCTGCTCGACCCACTCCAATCGGGATTCAAACCAGCATCTCTGGCATGGGAGGTGGGCATGCTAACGAGGAGGCTAAAGGCTACAGCCTCTAGTGTCAGTCGCTAGTACTTCTCTTGAGCCCAGGGGAGTGAGGTTTACACAAACTGCACAGCTACAACATTTCGGAAAATGTGTATAAAAATAGCTGCACCCCCCGTTTTAACACTTAAACGAATCTGCTTACCTTATCTATAACGCGATGGGTGAATGACATGAGAAGATGGTCAGAGATGTCATACGAGATGCTGTCTTTTGTCATTTTCATGAGCACAGAGGCATATCAGCAGGGCTCGAGCTGAGGGGGGATGTGAGGGATGCCATCCCCCTTGTTGCAAGAAATACCAAAAAGCTTCCCCCTCGTAAAACTACCATCCCCTTTAGATCAATTGTGTCATGGATTACATAGAACTAATCATGCAAGTAAAATATTTAATTTTCTAAGTTTGATAAATAACATTTTAAATAAGGGCGATTACCGCCTGGTACGGCTATAGCACCGACCACATCCGCAAAGCCCTGCAAAGGGTGGTGCGAACTGCCAGACACATCATCGGAGGTGAGCTTCCCTCCCTCAAGGACACATATAAGGCGGTGTGTGAACAAAGCTCGGAGGATCATCAGAGACTCCAGTCACCCGAGTCATGGGCTGCTCTCACTGCTTCCATCAGGCAGGCGGTATCGCAGCATCAGGACCCGCACCAGCCAACTACATGACAGCTTCTTCCCCCAAGCAATCTTCTCACGATCAATAATCAGCACTGCACTTTATTAATCTTATATCTCACACTGGACTGTCAAATATATTCTCCTCTATACAACTACTGTATATATATTTTTTATATACTCTTTATTTTATTTTTTTATTGTATGTGTATTCTATATTGTGTATTGTTTACTGTACATTTAATATGTAAATTGTGTTGTGTAAATATGTGGTTTATTGTAAATTGGTATATGTCACGTCACTATCATGACTGCTATGTTGCTCGGAACTGCACACAAGACTTTCACCTACTGTTGCACTTGTACATGGTAGTGTGACAATAAAGTGATTTGATTTGAATTAGATTTGGACATGTGTAGGGTTGCCAGATTTCCATAGGTGAAATTCCCCAATTAGAACGTGACACTTGTACAGTTTGGAAATATTCTACCAGGGAGACACTTTAGTCAAACTATCTGGTAACCGTGAGCATGCAAGCTCTCTCTCCACTGCGAAAAGAAGCCAGTTTTCTGAAAACACTGGTAAACAGGTATGTCAGAGTTTAGCAATGACTTGTCCTTCCTAGTGTTCCCATGAAACTTACACCACTGAAGGTAATGCAAGTTTTCAAAATCTTCGCAAGAGAACAGTTCAAGAAACATTTTTGTCCAGATCTATTAAATTAAAAATAAATTTTAAAATGCAATTCATGCAAACCATTTATTTGAAAACTAAAACAACTCTTCTGTGATGAGAATATTTATTTTTCTGTTTAAAGACATATTGATATTTGTTCTGGGGCGTAAAGTAAAAAATGTCATGTGATGTCCAGAGACTGTAAAAAAAACAAAAAAACAAAAAGTCAAAGTCTCAATAAAAGCTAAAATTCCTGAAAAAATAAATGTTGGCATTACTAGTGCATAATAATCTGTTGTTGTTTTTTTTTTAAATGAGTTCTAAAATAAAATTCATATTTAAAAACGCTTTTGCCCACCAAATCATAGTCACTGGGTGAACCCAACATGGTAGCCATTTTGCTGTTTATGTTGACCATAAAATCTATAAAACAGAGCGGACACCTTTAGACCCTCAAGACAGGATGTGAAGTTTTAAAAACATCTGATATTTTTCTTTGCATTTTAATGAAAAGGCACATTTTGTTCAAGTCATGTGGTGGAACCCTGAAAAAATGTCTTGATATTCTTGACTCAAAAAGTCAAAAGTGTGACGAGGAGGAGTGTGTGATCAGCTGATCAGCTGGAGAGCGTGATAAGGGCTGGTTGGAGATGCTGTGTCTATTTATGTTTGTTTTAAATTAATTTATATAATTCAAGTTTAAGTTTACTGTTCAGTCATTTCCCGCTTCCTCCTTGCCCGTCCATATACTGTTACAATAATATTTATATAAAAAAAAATTACCTTGAAAAATGTGTTTGAAAACTTTTTGAAAATTAATGAAAGTTGTATATACACTCATGTATTCAAGGTGCAATGAAAGTATAATAATACTTTATACTTGATGGTTACAGCACATGACAATTATAAATTTGTATTTTATTTTTGTAGAAAGCTATAAAGTTTTTTAAAAATGTATGAAACCAAATTGGAGACAAAGATTACATTTCTGAGAACATGACACTATTGTTATCAACTAAATATTTAAAAGTTGTCTCATTTTAACACCATGAACATCCTTATTTGTCAATGGCCCATAAGTATTACACCCTTATCTAATAAGTATTAGATAAGTAGCCTATTCGTTTTTTTACATATATATAAAATTGACCACTACATATCAGTTATTTCACAGCATAAAGGTAGGATCTTGTGTATTTATGAATGAAGTACTCTTGTTTTAAAATCTCCCAGCTCTGGTTCCAGTTGTTATGACAATGAAATTTGAATGGTCTAAAAAGAGTTGTTGATGTCAGTGATGACTGTCTTGATTTCATGTGAATATTTTTACATGAGTGCTGCAAATAGTCACATAACAAGAGCCATTTAATTCCATTGTGCTCCTATAAAGATAACGTCCATGTCATAGTGTCCATTAATTGGGCATTAAACAGGTTCATTAAAGGATATCTTCATGTCAAGAACAGGTTTCATTGAAAGATCATTTGAACACCTTCCACTCTCAGAGGAAGAAAAAATGCTGAATGAGTCTCAACAAAGTTCTATATACAAAATGGTGTTATTCTATCTTTTCCTGACAGTTAATACCATCAATATGTGTGACATACACACACATCCTGTACATCACTAGTGTTTTGCTATCCTGCTATTTCAAAAGCGCAATTGACCAGCTGGATTCCGGGCCGCCTCCCCCTCACGCTTGCCGGGGGCCTGGGAAGACAGGCCGCCAGTCACACCGCCGCCCCTCACGCCATGGACATAGGAGGGGAGCGTGGGCTGCCGACTGACTATCCTTTGGACTCAACCCTGTTTCACAGCGAGGATGCCAGAGTCCCCTTTTTTTATGAATACTACTCCCCTAGAGTCCCCTTTTATTATAAACACTACTCCCCCTTGAACACTTTATTACCCCTTTAGGACATTTTATGTTTATTATTTACAATAAATGCCTCTCCAACGCTTGACGCCATACCCACTGTGTCTGTCTCTTGCTCACTCTGCCGCAAGGCTTAGTGTCTCATTCTCACTATCTCCCTCTATTATCCATTTGTAATAGAACTTGTCAACAGAAATTCCTTGTACTGTATGCCTGAAAATACAGATATATTCAGGTATAATATGTTGAATTATGGCAACAACAAAAAAACATAATCACGATAATTTTGGTCAATATTGAGATCACAATTATTTAACACGATTACTCATTGACCTTTTGCAAAGCTAAGCTACAAACTACTCAACAGAAAAAAATAGTTGACCTAAGCTAAAAGCTACACTTCAGAGAAAGTAGCAAGTTACACTACAAGCTACACGGCAAAAGTAGCTTGCTACAATTAAGCTACTTCATTTTTTTTCCAACTTCAGATACACGGAGCATAACGTCATAGACAAAGCATCTAAAAGACTTATTTACATGATGTTTATTAAAGCCTTGGCACAGTATATTACAGTTTAGTGCAATACAGTATACAGTATGGTGCAATATGTACTGGTATGTGCATGTTAAAACATGTAAATTCATATTTAGACTTGCTACTTATGCAAACCCATGTGTTCAATATGAAAAATCATTATTTTTACATTTTATAATTCAGATTTAGACTATTACAGTATTCTATTCATCTATACAATACAGAAATACAGCAGCTAGACATAGAATTACAGGATATATCATCAGAGGCCAAATTTCTTCGCATTCCATATTTGCATGGTGCTTCAAAGTACTTCAAAGAATACCATGTTACTACCATGATAAATTGATATATGATTACCATATTCATATTCTATTGTGTTTATATGGTGCTTCAAGGTCATTAAAAAATACCATGGTACTTCACTATGTGATTACCATATTCATATAGTCTACCATTGTATAAACATATTCAATTGCGAACCGATTCAGGCCGCTTTCCTATCACATGTGCCCAATTCATTTTAAAGAACCGACAAATTAATTTGTGATCAGAAATATTTAGATTTGATTCCAAACTGGCATTAGTAAACACCGGGTAAAAGATGTGGTGGTGTAGCTTTCTCAATGCTAAACCACTACTGTGTCAAAAATATAGCTTCACTACTGAGAAGTTACTTGATTTAAAAACTAGCTAAGCTACCACCTCACTACTCAGACATATAAATAGCAAAGCTACTGACCATCACTGGCAGCAGGTCTATTAGCTTACATTACTGTTTTAATCAGTATGCTTGTCCGGTCGGGCAAGTAAAATTCTCTTTCACTTGCCCCTTCAAAAATCCATTTGTCCCAGACAAGCATTAATGTTGAGCCCTGATTAAATATCATGTCCAACATTCTCCTATAACAATTTTTTCTTCTGCAGTATAGCTCCTAAAGTAAATATTTTAAAGGAGTTTTAGATATTATTTTGGAAAACAAAACAAAAAAGACTACATACACTGTATAATGGGCCAAGACTATACTCTCTCACCTTTATGTTCACTTTGAACCATCTTTAACTAAAAAAATACAAACTTTTTTGTAGGGCTTATAATAGGGCTGTGTATTGGCAATTTTCATCACGAGAAGATACACACAGTGAACGTGACACATATATTATGATTCACTATGTCGTGAGCCATCACTTTATAATCTAATTGCAGCAAACGTGCGCGTCTTCCCCGGTCACATTACCCAACTCACTGAACCGCACAGATTAATGCCAGTTTCGGGTTTATTTTCATAACCCACTTCCTTATTATCTGAACTTGAATAAAGGATGCTTTAAAGCTATAACAGGTGTTTCAATGCGAAACGGAATGCGGCACAATAATCGTTTTATCCTGATTATCTTGCTTTCATAATTGTTGGAAGAAAATCATAATTGAAAATACATTTTGATTAATCGCCCAGTCCTACCATGAGGGTTATTCACTTGTGGCATACTCATGTCGGTCGCCATCCCGCAGGACTGCGGCATCATGTTTCCCCTCTGGGAAGGTAATGTTATGTTGTGCGGCATGATGGGAATCTGTTCCCCATAGTGTCAGCTTCCTGACGCAGTGTCAATTATACTGAGTCTAAAAGGAATGTCTCAGTTACGTATGTAACCTCGGTTCCCTGAGACGAAGGGAACGAGACATTGCGTAAGTTGACCTCACAGCAGACTCAAGAGTTCTTTGAGGTGCGAGCGATGCACTCTTGTCCCTCAGTCAGAAAACTCTGAGGAATGGAGCTTGCTCGCCTAAATGGTGCTTTGTGCCTAAAAGGGCGGGGCTTAAACAACATAGTCAATTTTAGAATCACTGTTATTGTAGAGAGGTTTCAAATAGGTTTTATAGAAGGATACACCTCATAGCATCAGCATCCTGACACAATATCTCGTTCCCTTCGTCTCAGGGAACCGAGGTTGCATACGTAACTGATTCCCTTTGGTGGTACTAGTTCAGAAATTACATTAATAATAAGTTTTATTTATATAGCGCCTTTCCAGAGCTCAAGGACGCTTTACAATAGACAAGCAACAATAAAGGCAGAGGACAAAGACAGCAGACAAAACAACAGCAGGTAGATAACAGTGAAGGTACAGAAAATGAGAAGGTTAGGTAGATGGGACAGCACCCAGTGGGGGGGGGGGGAAAACAAAAAAAAAAAACAGTACAACTTAAGAGTTATAACATTCAGCATATAAGTGAGTTTTGAGCATGGATTTTAATTCAGAGATAGTGTTAACAGAACAGAGTGATCGGGGTAGAGAGTTCCATATTTTGGGTGCTACAACACTGAATGATCTGCCCCCCATCGAAACAAGGCGATGCCGAGGGACGACGAGAAGGCTAGAGTCGGAGGATCGTAGAGAGCGAGTCGGTGCGTAGGGGTGAAGCAGATTACAGAGATAGGAGGGAGCCAAGCCGTGCAGAGATTTAAAAGTGAGAAGGAGAATTGATCAGGTTTAAGTCAGTTACGTGGAACCTGTTGACACAACGTTAATTAACAATGTTAATTAAATCCAACATTTTTTTTTCATTTTTTTGAAAGTGCATAAATCTGTGAATTTATGTATAGACACAAACCATCCCATTTCAATATATGTTCTAATAATGAAAACTTAAGTCTGAATGAATGCCGAATATGTACCGTATGCATTAATTCTCAGTGAGGAGCAATCTTTAACTGTGAAATGAATGTACAAATATGAGAGATAAAGAAATAAAACTGCATAGAGACAGACACGCCCTGATTGATCTTTTTCGCGCTTCATTCGAAACAACCAATCACGCTCTCGCTCTCCTCCTCACATCCACGGATTTCACCAGCGGGAACTTGAACTCCAATGTTTTTCATTCAGCTTCATTTGATGGTGGTAAGTTATTATTTATAAATGTATTATTTATAGTATTATATGTTACATTTCTACTTATTGATGAGGTGATATTAAAATGTTGGAACAATTATTGTGCACCGTTAGTTGTACCTAGTTAGTTGTAACAAAATTGATGGACATGAAGGAATGAACGTTTAATTAATTCTTGTAACTTACTATTTATAGAGAAAGGTCAGTATGGGGAGTTAGTTTTATGACGTGAGTTATCTTCCTATTTGATTTTTGTAATGTTAGTAGAACTGTTTATAGTATAAATTAAAATGGTGCTCTTTTGGTGCCGAAAATGGAGTTTAACATAGCTGGAATGGTTTATTGTGATATTATAAATATTATTTCATTTTTATTTGCTTTTTAATGCGTCTGTAGTCTGAACCAGTGGTTCTCAAATATTTTGATGCCAAAGACCTACCAAACAACAATCTCATAACATTATTTATTGCAGTTGTAATTGCAGTGCACAGGAAGTTATGTGCAGACCCATTTGATATTAGGACTGCTTTACTTCTAGGTTGGTTGTTTATGTTTTTATGTTATGGTCATACTGTGAAATAAATGTAATTTAGGGGGGAAAAAAACAAGGTTGTCCGTGTTTCTAAATTTTATTTGGGTGCATAGGATGGCCTGGATGGGTGTAGGATTTCCCAGGCCTGAAATTGTGTCCCAGTTCAGCCCTGGTGATGGGAGTCCACTTGATAACACAAATGTTACAATCAAAACAGATGGAAATGTCATGGTCCATGACGATGGATGAGTTGACCCATTCACTTGCAATGGGTCTGGCATTTTCATTGTTTCACCTGTTCCAAATTATACAGAAAACTATGTTGTTCCTTGAGGCATTTGTCTTCAAAATGAAAATTAGATTACCAATTGCTGTCCAGAGAGTTTACAATCCTATGTAAGATGACTGTATAAGAAACTGTTTTTGGTTTGAGGTAGTTGTCTTCAAAATGAACATTTCAGTTTGTGAATTGCTGTCCAGAGAGTTTACAAATCTTTTGTAAGCTAAATATTTATGGAAAACATAAAAATAAAAAAAAATCCATATCTTTTTAAAATTCAGTCATGATGTTAGTTTAAAGAATGAAATGCTAACTACAGGGACTATAAAGCCAAAGTCATTTGTATAAACTTAAAAGCCCAGTTAAATTATAAAAGCTATGGATGGTTAATTTGAATAAAATATGTTATAATTTTCAAAGGCTTTGGATTTTTTTATTTTAACTGACCACATCCTTTTGCTAAGTATCTTAACGGTGCTTGGTTCTTCAGAGATCTAATGTACATTAGGTTCTTTGCGGAACTGGAAAAGGTTCTCCTATGGCATCACTCTTAAGAACCTTACTATGGTTCCTTAAAGCATCATAGTGCTAAGGGTTCTTTAGAGAGCTTGCAATATCATGGTTCCTTCTGGAACTGAAACGGGTTCTTTGTGGAACTGAAAAGGGGTTTCTTGTGGCACCACTGTGAAGAACCCTTATTGGTTCTAACTGGAACCGTTATTTTTAAGAGTGTACTTTATGTCTTGATATACAAACATGATGCTCTGTTCATGAAAGCAACTTGCCTTTGACCCTGTCTGAAGTTTAGGTTGCCTGTTTTGACCCATGTTGGTTTGGAATTCCAGATTTGTGGATCTGTGCCTACTGCCTTTGCTCACTGTATGATCAAAGACTTTGTACCTAACCTGAATACTCCCCTCGCATTGCTTGCCTGCCTTTCCTGTGTTCTGTACAATAAACTCCCGCATCTGGGTTCATCTCCGCTCCCGAGTTGGTGTGTCTTTATACTTGTTGTGAAGTGTTGCCTTTTTTTAAATGTAATATTTGCAATGTTTTATGAAGTACATATTGTACCAAAAGATGGTTATATTTGCTGTAGTCATAGATTTGCAAGTACAACTATGCAGGGCTGTAGCAAGGAATTCTGGGCCCCCTGAATGTATGTGGTCTGGACCCATTTCATGTTTAAAATTTGTGCATTAACCGAAGACTATAACAGAAGGAATTTACAACATATTTCACCAGAAAGTGAAGCTTAAAGGCCAATGCACATTTAAACGCAAGACAGAATTGATACAGCAATTGATACCATGACCTTACCAACGAGCTTGCATCATCCCTCTCATGAGCACGTCACAGATTTACAGAAGTGAACATTTGTAGTTAAAGTATACATTTTGTTTCTCAATCATTTGCGTTCAGAAGAACTTAGTTTGTTGACTAGATGGATTATTCTGATGCACAATAAATATGCATTTTGGACCATGAAAATTTAGTATATTCACTTGCATGAAATTAAATTCTAAAAGTCTTAAATTCTGTTTTGATGAATAAAAACTCTGATACATCTTGGATGGTCTGAGGGTGAACTTTGAGTGAACTATTCCTTTACTGATACTTTTATGTAGTATAGGTCATTTTCTGTTGACTGGGAGGAAACGGTCCGAACAGTCATGCATTAGTGTTCAACAGCAGACACCTGAGAGCTTTGCTACACATTCTGAAACCCACTTACATTGTGTGCTGCATCAAACCTGCAATACCTTATTTCAGATGGAGTGCAGAAAATGTACAACACTTCCTGCACCAAATAGAAAAAGACAATCTGACTGAGTAAATTATAAGCAAAGTTTAATTTATGGGTGAACTATTCCTTTAACTTTGTTCTCTCTAATGCTTTCCAAAAGTCACATGTTCAGAGTGAAAAGGGCAATTGAAATCTCTTTTTCATTGCTAAATAAGTCATCATTAATTTGTCTTTGATTTATAGGACAGGCTTCTTTACTTGGTTGTTACTGGGAGAGTTGGTATGTAATGGACTGCATTCAAACCAGCTGACCAATAGGGTGTTCTTTCATTTGCAACTCATGTTAAATACAGGCAATATTAGTATTTATAAAAGCTAATTGCTCTCTGGATGCGTTTCACCCTTGAGGATGTTAAGAACTTGATATCTGAGCTTATTTTGGGATGAACAAAATGTTTTATTTCTGCTGATTTAGTTTGAAGACTAATCAGACAATTAATGCTCATACTTGGACTCTAGTGCCATCTAGTGTCGTAGGAAATCATAAATTAAACCAAGTACATGTTTGCTGACTGACATATCAATGTACATAATGTAAAAAGCGTCACAAAACACCAAGTCACTGAGAAAGATGCAGCAGTTGCATTTTACATTTATGCATTTGGCAGATACTTTTATCCAAAGCACTTATTACAGGGACAATCCCCCTGGAGCAACCTGGAGTTAAGTGCCTTGCTCAAGGACACAATGGTGGTGGCTGCGGGGATCGAACCAGTGACCTTCTGATTAACAGTTATGTGCTTTAACCCACTACACCGCCACCACAACTCGTTTCTCACATTTTACAAGGTTATTGTTCCTTTTTGTTACTTTAAGATCACTTCTGTAATTTGATTTACTCAACATTAAATCAAATTGCAATCGTGGGATTTTCAAAAGTGACGTGAAAAATAGATTTAAAGAATAATATCTAGATTATTATGGATGTTGACAGAAAAGCACATGAAAGATGCAAATACACAGGAAATTGCAATAAATTAATATTAAATTAAATGAAAGGTCAAATATATTTGTTTGACAAATTTGTTGTGTCTAAACGTTAGGCTACTTATTATTGTAAATGAATGGCTGTTGTGAAAAGGTGAACAATTGCAGTTTTAAACTTAACTATCTTCAAAATAATCCATTAGATATGCTGAGATTTAAGTAGCTTGTACTAACATTTTCTGTTTCAAACATGTCAGGGTAACTCTTAAATATTGCTGAAACAAAGTTGTATAAGTTTATGCAAGTCTGTTATCTGTGTAAGTTATGTCCACTAATTGTGTTCATTTTGCTCATAGTATTTTGTCTTAGTTCTGTGAGAACCACCTAAGTAAGAATTCATGGTACATTGTACTCTGCCCATATGACAATAAAAAGCTTTGACTTTGATTAAAGGTTTGTTACAGCTTCTACATCTAAGGTAAGACGTTTTCAGAAGTTCTTAGTAAATAATTTTGCAGACACCTCTCGCCACAGTTCCCCTGGAGGAACATGTGCTTAAAGCTACACTATGTAACTTTTGGCCCTCTAGCAGTTTAAATATAAAACTGCATGCATCTTGTGGAAGGACATTATTTTGGTTGTGAATGTGGTTTGAGGCACCGGTGTACACAAGGATACAGGACTTCTTGTCAGAGCGAATGGACAAATAAATAACGAAAGAAAGGAAAAGATGGTTATCTGAGCAGACAAGTGCCATATCTTATGCTGTTATTTTGACTTGCTGGAAACATAGCTTTTTTAAATTATGTTAATAAAGTTAGGCAACATTCCTTAACATTATACAAAACAATTGCTAGTCTGATAAGGTCAAACGTTGTAAAGTTTTTATAGCTACAGGATATTCTGGCCAAGTAGACCACGGTAGTAACTCATTTATAGATTGTGATTATTATAGTAATCAACATCATTTCAAGACTCACATGTCCTTGGCAAGCCTAGGACTAAAGGATTTATTTATATAAATTATTACCATTATAAAGAATGTGTGTGTGTGTGTGTGTGTGTGTGTGTGTGTGTGTGTGTGTGTGTGTGTGTGAGCGTGTATTTATCACTTTGTGGGGACCAAATGTCCCCATAAGGATAGTAAAACCTGAAATTTTTGACGCTTGTGGGGACATTTTGTCGGTCCCCATGAGGAAAACAGCTTATAAATCATACTAAATTATGTTTTTGAAAATGTAAAAATGCAGAAATTTTCTGTGAGGGTTAGGTTTAGGGGTAGGGTTAGGTTTAGGGGATAGAATATAAAGTTTGTACAGTATAAAAACCATTATGTCTATGGAAAGTCCCCATAAAACATGGAAACACAACATGTGTGTGTGTGTGTGTGTGTGTGTGTGTGTGTGTGTGTGTGTGTGTGTGTGTGTGTGTGTGTGTGTGTGTGTGTGTGTGTGTGATTACACAACTATATATAAACCATGTCAATAGCCTAAAATATCTTGCCTGATGAGTAAGAAAATGTTTTAATAATTATTATAGATTTATCAAACTGTATTTGTGTAATGTCATGGTTTGGAAGATGGATTTTTGTTGCACTCTCTCGTTAATAACATTTCGTTGTTATTTAACAAAAAAGTTACATACTGTAGCCTTAAAATCCACTACTGTTTGACATTTAACATATAACAACATTAATTTGCATTGTTACATAAGATTAGAAGAGCCCTTATTCCATGCCCCCAGTTTTTATGAATACTAAATCATTTAAACCATGTTCCTGATTGTGGATATGGTTTTGTGCTTGAAAATACACAGGCTATAACAGACCATTAGGTTATATATATAAATGATCATATCAACAGCAGAAACTGGTTTGTCATTGAAACTGCTGGGGAGAGGGGTGGGGATTTTAATAGCAGTCACAGAGAAAGTGAAAGCGAAACAATTTTTCATCAGATCTGACTAATTTGTCAAGTTGTTCAGCAAACGACACTGAGTGTGGTAAACACTGCTCTGAACGTCATAAGAAACAGATTTGATATATTCAGTTCTAACAGCCCTATAGTCAATCTGACAATTTAAGCTTCTCTACAGTGTACTTTAGCTGAGTGAGAAAGGTAGGTGAATTGCATGCCTCTCGACGGTAGCGATTTTTGAGAGTACAGTTTACTGGTGTGTTTAAGATTTTGTCGGTCTCTGTTGAGAACGTAAGTGTAACGGTGGAAAACATTGCTTTCGATTTCACGAGTTGCTCGCGCTGAGTGGTTCAGCACTTTAATACGTTAACACGTACATTGATTAACTATTAAAAACCAACGTTATAATAACTATAGAACAACTGCTATAAAATAATACTAGACTGAAAGTACTGCGAACCGCACGTCAATGGCCCTGTAACAATAACCCCACTGGTCTTGTCCCAAATTGCACTCTCCGCTCTTGCGATCTTCCTCTGAGTGCAGACTTTGGTGACGTAAGCGAGTGCGATGGGCCGCTAGTCCATGAGGGGGCATGAGTGGTAAAAGTGTACATTTGTGAGAGACCTCAAGGCTATGTTCAGACTGCAGGCAAATAAGATTTTTTTCTCAAATGAGATCTTTTCAGACTGACTGACTATTAATTGCAAGTGATCAAATCAGATTTGCACATTCAGATAACCAACCTATCTGCATGGGTAGCTTTGGTAATGACATAGGCGTACCCATGTGGCGATGCTTTCAAAACAGATGGGGGGAAAAAGGAGGTGCATCATCTCGCTCACCAAATAAGCACACCATCCAGTCGCAGAACTCCTCTGTGGCACAAGATAAACTCAGCGAAGGAGAAGACTGGTAAATATTGTGATGTTCCATGCTGCAGTCACCAATTTTTTATGTCATTGTTGTGTGTTGTGTTAAGAGTGACGAAAACGACCATTTGAAATCCGAATTGAGCAACCAGAGCGTCCATACTGAGACGTATCTAAGACTAAGACCCAAGACTTTGGTAAGATGATGCATTTTTGTTTTTACTTTGTTTTTTATATACATGCATTTTTACGAATTATTCTTTGAAAAATTATGGCATTGATAGAGTAAAGGAACACACTTTAAACTCACTACAGAATATTTATTTATATTAAATAATTTCAAGCACTTAAAGTCTTAAATTCTGTTTTGATGAAAAAGAAACTCAGATACATCTTGGATGGCCTGAGGGTGAGTAAATTATCAGAAAATTTTCATTTTTGGGTGAACTACTCCTTTAAGTGGTCAAGGGAAGTTTCTGTTGACAGAACATCAACCCCTCGATTTTGGCTGAGGTAGCAAGCCTACTCATATGTGCGCTTCAGGCAGCTCCATATCCCACAATACAACTCGATTGTGAAATCACAGCACAGATTGTGCTAAAACTACCCCACCCCCAAACAATTCAATATTATGATGAAAGAGAAGTTAGGTCAATTAAGCAGTTATGAAAAGTTATACTGAGAATAACACTTGTAGCTACCTTAAACATGTTCATTGTAATGTTACCATTTCGTTTTTGTAAAACTAGATTCATACTTTCCAGCAATTAATTCCAATAAAAATATTTTTTTTCTTACCAGACATACATAAGCCAACCTGAATCTGTGATTGCATCAATCTCTGAAAGCTTTGTCTTCTCAGGTGCAAAAATCACTAAATAATTCCACAAATTGACATCAGCTTTCAACATGCTCCAATTAATCAAGGGTTATGCTGTGTTCAATTCAAATCGGAAAGTTGGGTTTTCCAACTTCCTACTGGGAAAAGTGCAATGGAACGTCCCTTGAAGTCATAATTCTTAGAAACTTGGAAAGTCTTGCGGAAATCATAATCTCTAGTTTAGGCACCAAGAAAGATATACAAAATAAGATATAAACTCACTTGTATTAAATATATCGATAAATGAGTCAACGTTCCTACATTGCATGATATTAAAGCGTGTTTACATTCAAATGTTAGCAGAGTAGCAGGTTTTCAAAACATGGTAAATTATACTCTCTTTTGCTAATTGTACACCTGTAGCACAAATGCTAGTGCTGCAAATTGTTTCTGAAACCCATTGGTCAGTAGTAGTGTGCACTCGCGCAAGGTAAGCAATGATGTAAATCCGAGTTCATGAGATGGAGGGAAGTTAGTGAAGGAAGGGCATACCCATTTGAAGTGGGACACAGCCTTTTGGGTGCCTCTCATTTCTAAAATTGTGGATCCTCATTTCCTTTCCTTGCTTCCTTTCCTCGTTTGATTGCTTCACCACTTAGGAAACGAGGAAAGGATGGAAGGAAAGAAAATGAGGACAGAGGAATTGAAGGAAGATGTTTTTGTAAAATGGAATGTCCCACTCACTCACGTGTCACTTCAGAGCGTCGTCTCTGTGCAGCTGGATTACATCGTAGCACTTTCCATTATATTGTTGAAACCTGATCAATTTATATTTTCATTATAAAATCTAATAATTCAAGATGCAAAGTTAAAGTATGTGACAATTATGGACAAAGATGAAGCATTAATTAAAACTGTTGTGCCAGATGTGAAGGGGGGAGGAGAATTTGTGCATGCGTCAAGTGCTTTGACCAAAAAGTCTTCCGCATAGGATGCTCCGGTGTTTCCTCACTCAAGTGTCCTCGGTAAGCTTCTCTGTCCACGATCCTCACCTCCTCATGGTGCATATAGCAAATTGTTACGTCCTTCATGATGGCGGACATTGATCAGTTTCCAGGTCACGGGCTCAAGGATGGGGGAGAGAGGAATTGAGGAAGCAAAATTTAGGAAATGAGAAGCACCCTTTGTGTTTATGACTTTCGATAGCACGTTGGGACACAGTAGTGAACTTTGTTTTTGCAGTTGCAATCAGAAGACTGATTGTTGCTGGTAGTGGTAAATGTTATAAACTGCTTAAAATAATAAATAACAGAGTTTACCCATCCTTTTATTTATCATTACATTACTGGTTGATTTCATATAACATATATAAAACCTTAAAAAGTACATTTTAAATATATAAACACTATAATAAATAAAAAATATTAAAGAAAAAAATATTCAGATAATTAAAATGCATTACATTCTTGTGGACAATACAAAATGTGGCTTTAGTATACAATGTATTGTTTACTACCATATTATTGAACATAAGCCGTCATTGGCATACATTTCACAGCAAATTTCGCAAGTGAATTTGTCAATCAATGGGAGATTTATTATGAGGGCTTGTTTAAGGACCCGTCAATTTACACCTGTGTCAGACATGCTTGTGTAGCGTCTCGGGTGTGTTGCGTCATAAACATAAAATGTTTAGGTCAGTTCAGGGACTGGCACATGTTCAGGGAGGCTGCAACGTATGGCGATTCTACCAACTTGGAGGAATACACAGCATCAGTGACCAGCTACATCAGCAAGTGCATTGATGATGTCACTTTCTCCAAGACCATCACCACACGCTCCAACCAGAAGCCGTGGATGACTGCGGAGGTGCGCACGCTGCTGAGGTCCCGAGACTCCGCCTTCAGAGCAGGCGAAAAGGCAGCCCTAAGAACAGCTAGGGCCAAACTGTCACGGGCAATCAGAGAGACAAAGTGCGCACACGCCCAGAGAATCCACAGTCACTTCCAGGACAGTGGTGACACGCGGCGCATGTGGCAGGGCATCCAGGCCATCACCAACTACAGGACAACATCAGTTGCCTGTGACAAAGATGCCTCCCTTCCAGATGCGCTGAACGACTTCTACGCTAGGTTTGAAGTGCAGAACGACGTTGTGGCGAGGAAGACCACCCCTCCTCCCAACGACCAGGTGCTCTGTCTTACCACGGCAGATGTGAGGAAAACTCTACGTAGAGTCAACCCACGGAAGGCTGCTGGACCAGACAACATTCCTGGCAGAGTGCTCAGAGGATGTGCAGACCAGCTAGCAGATGTTCCTACCGACATCTTCAACATCTCTCTGAGCAGCGCCGTCGTTCCAACGTGCTTCAAGGCCACCACCATAATCCCCATGCCAAAGAAGTCTTCAGTGTCCTGCCTCAATGACTACCGTCCCATCGCACTTACACCTATCATCATGAAGTGCTTCGAGAGGCTCGTCATGAGGCACATTAAGACCCAGCTGCTCCCCTCACTAGACCCACTGCAGTTTGCGTATCGTCCAAACTGTTCAACGGACGATGCCATCGCCACAACCCTCCATCTGGCCCTCACCCACCTAGACAATAAGGACTCATACGTTCGAATGCTGTTCATAGATTTCAGCTCAGCATTCAACACAATCATTCCCCAGCACCTGACTGGAAAGCTGAACCTGCTGGGCCTGGACACCTCCCTCTGCAACTGGATCCTGGACTTCCTGACTGGGAGACCTCAGTCAGTCCGGATCGGGAACAGCATCTCCACCACCACCACACTGAGCACTGGGGCCCCCCAGGGCTGTGTGCTCAGTCCACTGCTGTTCACTCTGCTGACTCACGACTGTGCAGCAATGCACAGCTCGAACCACATCATCAAGTTCGCCGATGACACGACCGTGGTGGGTCTCATCAGCAAGAACGACGAGTCAGCATACAGAGAGGAGGTGCAGCGGCTGACGAACTGGTGTAGAGCCAACAACCTGTCCCTGAATGTCGACAAAACAAAAGAGATGGTTGTTGACTTTAGGAGAGCACAAGGTGAACACACTCCGCTGAACATCGACGGCTCCTTTGTGGAGATCGTCAAGAGCACCAAATTCCTTGGTGTTCACCTGGCGGAGAACCTCACCTGGTCCCTCAACACCAGCTCTGTCACCAAGAAAGCCCAGCAGCGTCTCTACTTTCTTCGAAGGCTGAGGAAAGCACATCTCCCACCCCCCATCCTCACTACATTCTATAGAGGGACTATTGAGAGCATCCTGAGCAGCTGCATCAGTGCCTGGTTTGGGACTTGCACCGTTTCTGACCGCAAAGCCCTGCAGAGGATAGTGAGGACAGCTGAGAAGATCATTGGGGTCTCTCTTCCCTCCATCAAAGACATTTACAAAAAAACACTGTATCCGCAAAGCAACCAGCATTGTGGACGACCCTACACACCCCTCACACAAACTCTTTACCCTCCTGCCGTCTGGCAAGAGGTACCGAAGCATTTGGGCCCTCACGGCCAGACTGTGTAACAGCTTCTTCCCCCAAGCCATCAGACTCCTCAATACTCAGAGACTGGTTTGACACACACACACACGTGTCCTGAGTTGCACTTTAATTACTGTCACTTGTAACTGTCTGCTACCTCAATAACTGCTATGTGCATAGAACACTATCTCATAGTATGTTATGTTTACGTTTTTAGAAACTGTTATCTTTTTGCACTACTGTGTACTGGTCGGCGCTGCACTGTGTCTATTGTCCTGTTCATTGTCAGACATTTGTTGTACTGTCCCGTACTTTGCACATGTTTGCACGTGCACTTTATATAGGTATATATAGGTATTTTATATAGGTATTTTATTTCGTTGTGTTGTCTCATGTGGTCCTGTGTTGGTCCTTTGTTGTTTTTATGTAGCACCATGGTCCTGGGGGAACGTTGTCTCGTTTTGCTGTGTACTGTACTAACTGTATATGGTTGAAACGACAATAAAAACCACTTGACTTGACTTGACTTGACATAATAACACATAATACATAATAACTCAAATAATATATATTTTTTTTATCTTAACCAGGGTTTGGAACTGCTTCACCATAAATCCATCACAAATTTCTGCGCACTGCCCCACCACATGCAGCTGGTGCAAGAGCCTGAGTACGCCACTGATAATGATCATGCTGTTAAGTCATCCCAATCAGTTGTGAACATTATATTGCACTTTATGTTGAATACATTCAAAGATACAACAATAACATCTATTTCACTTTTGTTTTACTATCTGATTATAATAAATAACTTATATAAAATTAATAATAGTAATAAAATAAATAAAAAGAGGGGTTTTAAAAGACAAAGATCATTAATCTGTTAAATTAGATAAATCAGATATTTTAACAAAAATGTTTGCTTTATTATTTTTTACATAGCTTTACCATCTTAAAATAAAAATGCAGTACTAGGCAAGGCAAGTTTATTTATATAGCACATTTCATACACAAGGGTAATTCAAAGTGCTTTACATAGAAGAGATTAAAATAAGAATAAAAAAATAAGAATAATTGAAACAGTTTAGAATAAAATAAAATAAAATACAGTACAAACAGTCGGACACACAGTGGCACAGTGCTCATTCAGTAAATGCACAGCTAAACAGATGTGTTTTGAGTCTGGATTTGAATGTGACTAATGTAGGAGCACATCTGATCTCTTCTGGAAGCTGGTTCCAGCTGCGGCTGGCATAATAGCTAAAAGCAGACTCTCCTTGCTTAGAGTGAACCCTTGGTATTTCTAGCTGATGTGATCCTAATGATCTGAGTGATCTGTTGGGTTTATATTCAGTGAGCATATCTGCAATATATTGAGGTCCTAGCCCATTGAGTGATTTATATACCAGTAATAATACTTTAAAATCAATCCTAAATGTAACTGGGAGCCAGTGTAAAGACCTGAGGACTGGTGTGATATGTTCATATTTTCTGTTTCTGCTCAGAATCCTGGCAGCAGCGTTCTTTATTTGCTGCAACTGTCTTATGGTCTTTTTGGGAAGGCCAGTGAGGAGTCCATTACAATAATCCACCCTGCTGGTGATGAAAGCATGCACAAGTTTCTCTAGGCTTGAAACAAAGCATCTAATTCTTGCAATATTTTTCAGATGATAGTATGCTGATTTAGTTATTGCTTTGACATGACTACTGAAACTAAGGTCTGACTCTAGAGACACACCAAGATTCCTGACTTGATTTTTAGTTGTTTGACCCCTAGCGGCAAGGTATGCATTCACCATGAGAACGTCATCTTTGTTTCCAAACACAATGACTTCAGTTTTGTCTTTGTTTAACTGAAGAAAGTTTTGGCACATCCAACTGTTTAATTCATCAATGCATTGGCACAGGGATTCAATGGGGCTGTAATCGTTAGGTGATAGGGCTAAGTAGATCTGTGTGTCGTCTGCATAGCTGTGGTAAGCAATTTGGTTCTTTCTCATTATTTGGCTCATTGGGAGCATATACAGGTTGAACAGGAGTGGCGCAAGAATTGAGCCTTGAGGGACTCCACATGTCATGGACGTCCACTCAGACTTATGGTCTCCTATACTCACATAATAACCTTTCCCTTCTAAGTATGACCTGAACCATTTTAGGACCATCCCAGAAAGCCCCACCCAGTTTTCCAGCCTGTCAAGAAGTATGTTGTGATCGACAGTGTCAAATGCAGCACTGAGGTCGAGTAGTACCAGTACTGATAATTTGCCTGTATCAGTATTTAAGTGAATATCGTTTATTATCTTTATGAGCGCTGTCTCTGTGCTGTGATGAGATCAGAAACCAGATTGAAAATTGTCAAAGTATCCATTTGAGTTCAAGAATTTGTTCAGCTGATTGAAGACACCTTTTTCAATGATCTTGCCTATGAAAGGAAGATTTGAGATCGGTCTATAGTTGCTTAATATGGTCTTATCCAGATTGCTCTTTTTCAAGAGGGGCTTGACAACTGCAGTTTTCAGGGAGTTTGGAAAACTCCCAGAGAGAAGTAAAGAGTTTATCACTTCTAGGAGATCTGCTTCTAAACAGTTGAACACACTTTTGAAAAAAGATGTGGGAAGTGCATCAAGGGCGTAGGTTGATGTTTTAAGGTGCTGTACGTTTCTTCCAAAATTTTGCCATCAATTTCTTTGAAATCAGACATAGTAACTACTTTCTCAGGTTGTGGTTTGATTTGTCTGACCCCAGCACAACTCAAGGATGTGATGATCACCTTTCTGATATTATTGATTTTTTCAGAGAAGAAAGAAGCAAACTCACTGCACTTGCTGTCTGAGAGCATTTCACTGGGAATCTGGCTTGGGGGGTTTGTCAGTCTCTCTACAGTCGCAAAAAGAGTGTGTGTGTTGTTTAAGTTGCTGTTTATAATATTCGAGAAGAAATATTACTACCAGAAATACATGACAATTAAGTTTATTTTCTGATCATTTCATCTTATGGATAAAACATATTTCATAAATAGAAATAGTAGTTTTATTTGTAATTTATTACAAAGTTTTATTACTACAAAAAAAATATTAAGGGTACAAAAAAATAACACAGGTTAATGAAAATTAGGTATATTTTGCATTATTCATGAAACATGAGCAGAGCAAAAGGAAAACAAAATAACAAAACTGCATTATTTATTATTAGTGGATGAAAATAAGAGGCCTAATCAGTTGACTCTGAGACTCAATAAAACATCTAGGTTACTATTGTAAACCCCGTTCCCTGATGGGGTGAACAAGACGTTGTGTCAAATGAAGCAACACTAGGGGTCTTTCTTTAAGGCCTTGGTTACCTCTGAACTTGAGAAAAGGCCAATGAGAAATTGGCAGACAGAATTTGCATGTCCCTCCCCTGGACATATGGGTATAAAAGGAGGGAATCGTGCGTCTGTCCATTCAGGTTTTGTACTGAGGAGCCGAGAATGAGCTCGGCCATTACAGTGGCTCAGTACAGCATCGTGGCCGGGGGGACATAATGTCTTGTTCCCTCCATCAGGGAACGGGGGTTACAATAGTAACCTAGACATTCCCCGTCTGTCGCTCACTCGAAGTTGTGTCGAATTACAGTAAGTGACACTAGGGGTTCCTATTCAATCACGCCATGCGCTGAACCGTGTACGTGAACTGCTGACGCAGGTGCAGCACAGCGCGTTCAAGTCCTGAGTCGCTGACTCCAAAGGAGGAGATGGCGGGCGAGTTGTGACGTGACGAGAGGTACGCCACCTTGGTGATTTATGTACGCCACCGTTGTGGTGCTGTCTGAACGGATCAAGACGTGCTTGGCCTGGATTAGCAGTAAAGACCTCCACAGGGCAAGAAGTACAGCCAACAACTCTAGGCAGTTGACGTGCCAATGTAGGCGTGGTCCTGTCCAGGAGCCAGGAGCCAGCAGCTGCGTGCCCATTGCACATTACACCCCGACCCAGTTTTGAGGCATCTGTGGTGACCACGACATGTCTGGACACCTGCTGTAGGGGGAATCGTGTACGCAGAAAACAGAGGTCTGTCTAAGGGTTGAATGTCTGGCGGCAGAAAGAGGTAATGAACACACGGTATGGGCCGCGGTGCCATGCCCATCTTGGGACTCAAGTCTGAAGCCAGTGCTGAAGCGGTCTCATATGCATCAACCAGAGCGGTGCGGCTGCCGCTGAGGATGTCATATGCCCTAGGAGCATCTGGAACCGCAACAGTGGAACCGCTGTGCCGTGTCTGAGCGTATTTAGGCAGTTCAGCACCAGCTGCGTGTGCTCGCTTGTGAGGTCTGCTGTCAATAAGACTGAGTGTAACTCCATGCCGAGAAAAGAGATGCTCTGAACCGGGAAGAGCTAGCTCTTTTCCCAGTTGACCTGAAACCCTAGATGGCTGAGGTGCCTGAGCACCTGGTCCCTGTGGGCACACATTCATAAAACGCTGCCTGCATGTGATCGCAGCCCAGACATGCGAGGTAGCTCTTATGACCGCCAGAAGCTTAGAGATATCTGCCGCATCTAGGAACTACACAAAGGCGGAAAGACATCTTTAAAAAGACGCGTCTTTAAAAAGACGTTGAACGCCAATGTGTATACTCTTTTAGAGGAAATCTACTCTTTTACAGGTCTATTTGCTCTTTAAGGAAACGCTATCGAAGCGTTGAAGCGCTGTCGGTATTGCGCCATAGGATCCAACAGCAGTGCTCTTAGAGGCGTGGAACAGTAGTGGAACACCAGCTTACTGAACACACAACCAATCCACTCCAAAGAAAAAAATCTGAATGGACAAACGCACGTTTCACTCCTTTTATACTCGTATGTCCGGGGAAGGGACATGCAAATTCTGTTTGCCAATTTCTTATTGGCCTTTTCTCAAGTTCAGAGGTAACCGAGGCTTTCAATAAAGACCCCTAGTGTCGCTACATTCGACACAACGTCAAGTGAGCGACAGACGGGGAACTTAAAACAGTATTAACAATTAAAGAATAAATAATCTGGCTGCCACATTTTGAAAAAGCTGCAATCTAGATGTGGATTGAGGCAGACCGACATTGAGGGAATTACAGTAATCGAGATGAGATGAGATACATCAGTAATGGACCACAGTTTCTTTTATCAAATTATATTAAAATAAAGATGACTAAATAGATTATGTTTCTTGATTCTGTGTTGTGACAGCAGAACCTTAATGTGTAAATAATATCAGTGTGTTGTCAATGGTGGAAGGATGTTGTTCGTGTGTTTTGTTCATCTGAAATTTTTCTCTTCTCTAACTGTGTTTGTTCTGTTCCTTTTTAGGAGAGAAAATGGATAATATCAGTAAGTTATAATAAAATATTTGTGATTTGATTTTGCTTCACATACTGTGTCAAAAATAGAATAATGTGCATGTTTGGACTTAGCCATATACATTTAAAATGGATTTAATGTGATATAAATGAAGTGAAGAAAATACATTTTTGTGTACCCAGATTAACCTTTTATCTCTCTTTTCACTGACAAGAAAAGAAAAGTTTCAGAAGGACTATAAAAAAAACTCAGAGAGAAGAGGTTAAACTAGGGGACAAAATCACTGTGCCATGTTGTCTGTCCCATGAAATCAGTGACATTGACATGAAGATCAAATCAAATCAAATCACTTTATTGTCACACTACCATGTACACAAGTGCAACAGTAGGTGCAAGTGTTGTGTGCAGTTCAGAGCAACATAGCAGTCATGACAGTGGCGAGACATATACCAATTTACAATAAACAACATATTTACACAACACAATTTACATATCAAATGTACATATACTTACGCAACACAATACTAATATACAATGTACAGTAAACAATACACACAATAGAGAATACACACAATAGAGAATACACATACAATAAAAAAAAAATAAGAGTATATAAAAATATATATGAAGTAGTTATATTTTGGAGAATATATTGTTATATATAAGTTGAAGATTAATAAAGTGCAGTGCTGATTGTTGATCGTGAGAGATCAAGTGTTCAAAAATCTGATTGCTTGGGGGAAGAAGCTGTCATGTAGTCGGCTGGTGCGGGTCCTGATGCTGCGATACCGCCTGCCTGATGGTAGCAGTGAGAGCAGACCGTGACTTGGGTTGCTTTTTTCACACACCGCCTGTTATATATGTCCTGGAGGGAGGGAAGCTCACCTCTGATGATGTTTCTGGCAGTTCGCACCACCCTTTGCAGGTTTTTGCGGTTGTGGGCGGTGCTATTGCCGTACTAGCAGTGATGAAGCCAGTCAGGATGCTACAGTACTGGTGTAGAACAGTGTGAGGATGTGGTGGTTCATTCCAAACTTCCTCAGCCGTCTCAGGAAGAAGAGGCGCTGGTGAGCCTTCTTCACAACGGCCTCAGTGTGGACGGACCATGTGAGCTCCTCAGTAATGTGGACACCGAGGAACTTGAAACTGCCGACTCTCTCCACCGGTGCTCCATTAATGGTGATTGGGCTGTGTACTCTGTCTTTCCTCCTGAAGTCCACCACAAACTCCTTGGTCTTACTGACATTGAGGGAGAGGTTGTGCTATTGACACCAGCGTGTCAGAGTGAGCACCTCCTTTCTGTAGGCTGTTTCATCATTGTCAGTGATCAGACCTACCACCATCGTATCGTCAGCAAACTTAATGATGGCATGGAGCTATGTGTTGCCACACAGTCATGTGTGTACAGGGAATACTGGAGTGGGCTGGGAACACAGCCCTGCGGGCATGCCTCGGTACAGGCACAATGGTTAACATTTTGAAGCATGTGGGGACTACAGAGAGGGAGAGGGACAGGTTGAAAATGTCAGTAAAAACACCAGCCAGTTCGTTCGTGCACGCTCTGATGACGCGGCTGGAATGCCGTTACTCTGATGAGAACGCCGGCTCTTTTTCCCCTTTTCCTTCTGCATTTCTACGGCCGGGCAGCCCAGACAAAGGGCTCCGCTGGTGTGTTTGTAAACAGCGGGTCGGCATTGAGGAATTTGACGTCCGGTTTTCGGTGTGTAATTGCCGAACCAATGTCCAAAAGCGTTTGTCTGTCGTATACAAATGATCAATTGGTTTAAAGAGACAGACATTGTTTGCATCTATAAGAATGGAAAAGTGACAGAGGGTAGGGGCTATGAGGGAAGAGTGAGACTGTTAACTGAGGAGATGAAGAGTGGAAATGTGTCCTTAAAACTGAAGTACATCAGATGGTCAGATTTTGGAGATTGCCTGTGTCAGATCATAAATGGAGACAGAACTGAGGAGATAACAATAACAGTAAAAGAAGGTGAGTATTCCTACTTTATATACGCAGTTTATATACACTACTGTCAACATGTTGTCCTTCCGGAAAAACACGTGCTTGCCCTGGACCTATGGCAAAAGCCTCTGCAGTGCGAGCAGTACCGTCAGCATCTCAAGGCAGTTGATATGCCAATGCAGTTGTTGACCTGTCCAGGAGCCAACGGCTGCATGCCCGTTGCACAAGGCGCCCAAGCCGAGCTTGGAGGCGTCTGTCCTGACGAAGTGCCTGGGCACTTCCTGTAGGGGGACCCCCACCTGCAGAAATGCAAGATCTATCCTCGGGCTGAACCAGTGGTGGCAGGTCGGCGTGATAGCCATGCAGTGCGTGCCGAGGCACCATGCCCATCTTGGGACTCGAGTCTGAAGCCAGTGCTGAAGCGGTCTCATATGCATCAACCTGAGCGGGGTAACCACACCAAGGATGCCATATGCCCAGGAGCCTCTGAAAGTGTTTCAGTGGGACCTCCGTTCTCCGTCTGGATGACTTCAGACAGTTCAGCTCCGACTGTGCATGCTTGCTATCATAGTGACTGAGACTAACTCCATCCTGAGAAAAGAGATAATCTGAACCGGGGAGAGCTTGCTCTTTTCTCAGTTGATCTAAAGCCCCAAATGGCTGAGGTGCCTGAGCACCAGGTCCCAGTGTGCACACAACAGATCTCTAGAGTGGGCTAGAATCAGCCAGTCATTGAGATAATTGAGGATGCGAATGCCCACTTCCCTTAACCCTTTCGTGAAGACGCAGTCGAAAGGGACAGACCGACGGGGAGGACCTTGTACTGATATGCCTGCCCTCGAAGGCGACCCGTAGGAAGGGTCTGTGCCGAGGAAAAACCAAGACATGGAAGTACGTGTCTTTCAGATCTACCGCCACAAACCAATCTTGAATGCCAGACGCATGCCAAAATGCGTTTCAACATAAACATCTGTGCAAAGCCCGGTTCAGAACAGAGCAGGTCCAAGATTGGCCACAACCCACCGCCTTTCTTTGGTACGATGAAGTAAGGGCTGTAGAACCCTTTCTTCATCTTGGCTGGAGGGACAGGGCCCTGGCCGCAAGTGCTCGGTGTCCGGTTGCCGTGATAACAGTGGTCGTAAACACTGGCTGTGTGACCCAAGGAGTGAGGAAACTGCTCTTTTTTTGACAATGTGGGTACCGCAGCCCTTTCGGGGTGCGGCAACAACAAAACATAGGGAACACAAGATTCTCATCCCAGCCCTTCACCGGGGGACGGAGTGGTCTAGTCACCAGCTTCAGAGTTCTGGCAGACGTCTTCCTCCCAGAGTCGTCCATCTCAGGGGCGCTTAGAAGCCTTCTTGGGGGCTTTATGCCGGGGCAGAGAACTTGGCTTGGGCTGCGGCGGAGCCGCCTGGGTCTTTGCCTCCGCAGGGGGACCGGTCGACCGAGTGTAGCTCCTGCATCACATCAATATCAGGACTATATAGTGCAGCTCTTTCAGTGCCTTGGCCTGGTGTACTTGCAGGAGGGCCAAGGCATGCAGGACGGAGGCGGCCTGTCCAGCGGCACTGTAGGCTTTGGTCTCCAGAGATGACGTAGTCCTACAGATTCTGCCAGGTTGCAGCAGTTTGCGGACACAAGTGCACCGCAACCGCCTTATCTACCTAAAGAATCTCTGTGTATCCCTTGGCTGCCCCACCGTCGAGGGTAGTGAGAACGGACAAACTGGTATGTTGTGAGAATCTACCAGACCGAACTCCAGGCAAGTGTCGCTGAGAGAAAACGCTTGCAGGTGAGCACAATCAGGATGGCCATCTTTAAGGAGAGGGCTTTCAGCTCGACTGAATCTAGCGGCTCAAACGGGGCAGGCAGACTTGAAGGTGGCAGCCCAGTCGAGTCCTTGGTGTGCGACATAGCCAGCATGCTCTCCGATGTTGCGATCGAGGACTCATCCTGCTTGCAGGCTCCGAAAGAGACGTTAAGCTGGCTATGAGTCGAGCTGGTCTCATCTCGGAGCTCGACAGGGGCAAATGAACATGCTGGGGAACGAGAGTTCCGCGAGGGTTTACCCTGCGAGACCACGCCCATTGAAATCCCCAAATCGCCTCCAGCGCCAGCTAAGCCAGCCTCGAACCCGTAGGTAGAAGGCACGGCACGGGGGGTGGCTGAAGCTGCTTTCCCGCAGAAGAAGGAAAGCAGCAACTGCAATGCTGCCATGGTCTTGTTCTCACAATGAGAACATGAACCATTCACGAACGCTGCCTCAATGTGACCGCTGCCCAGACACGTGAAGCAGCGCCCATGGCCGTCGGAGGTGGAGAGATAACGACCGCATCCAGGAACTACACAAAGATGGAAAGACTCTCTAATAGAGAAAATATACTCTTTTCTCAGGAATATATAATGTGTTATTGCTGTCGAAGCACCCAGGGTCATACTCTGCACTGATCGTGCAGAAGGATAGAAAGCCGCTGGAATGCACTGTATATCCAACAGCATACACTTCTTCATTTAGAGGTGAATGGACCTGCTGTGGGATTCAGCTTGCTGACACACAACCGCTCGGCTCCTGAAGAAAAAATTTCAGCTCCTTTTATACCCGTATGTCCGGGGGAGTGGCATGCAAATTCCACTCGCCAATTCTCAAAGTGCCTTTTCTCAAAGATTGGAGGTGTTTGGGGCTCCCAAGAGCAACTCCTAGCGTCACTACATCGGCACAACGTTGAGTGAGTGACAGAAGGGGAACTATTACTATTATAACTAGTGAACCAATAAAAGTGGTTTATTTTTTTTTTTCTTGTATAATTAATATACATGCAGATTTATTTTTTAATAATGCATTTAACGTGTATACAGTAGTGTTTAGATAATGTATATAACATCATTAAGTAAATATTAAAAACAGACAGGTTTCAAACATGACAAAAATGGCAACTTGGTAGTTCTACAGTCAGGTCCATAAATATTGGGACATCGACACAATTCTAATCTTTTTGGCTCTATACACCACCACAATGGATTTGAAATGAAACGAACAAGATGTGCTTTAACTGCAGACTTTCAGCTTTAATTTGAGGGTATTTACATCCAAATCAGGTGAACGGTGTAGGAATTACAACAGTTTGTATATGTGCCTCCCAATATTTATGGACCTGACTGTATTTGTCGACTAAAGTGAACGTGTGGAGGTCAACAGATGCAGCCCAAATATGTTGGTTTCCTGTACATCTAAAGCTGCTCTATGTATATGCATTGAGATTATCTCTTTGCTTTTTTAAATCGTGCTTTTCAAAATCTGTATTTGTTTTACTTTGTATGTTTCCCTATAGTGTCAAGTGATTGTGCAGGTACTGTTGGAACACATCAAGCAATATCATTAAGTGAAAAGGTAAGAGTTATTTGTTAGTGAAAACATATATAAATCATAAACGCCATATTTTATGGGTCAGTTCAAATACTTACTAAGATACCAGTAAAAGCATGTATATCTTCAGTAAAAAATTGGTCTTATCAACACCCTATTATTAAGTAAAGATCTCTAAATTCTGATTTATTGATTACATTCTGTTGTCAATCTACACATTTAGAAAGAAACTCCTCATCTATAGGTAGAATGATGTTGTTTTCCACTGCATATGGACCACATGTCAAATATGTAGATCTGATTAGAGCCAAATACTTAACCGGTAATAATCTTAAAATTTCGGTCTATTCTATTCAAACCCCCCCCACCAGGAACCCACTGAGTTTCATCTGGGAAAAATATTCATGTAGATATTAGTGTGGTCTCCAATTTCTGAACTTAAATTTAATAATTTGGGGAATGGGTGACTAACTAGAGGAAGGGACTACATTCTAGATGAAAACAAACTACAGCAGCTGATCAATGTTAAGCATTGCATTAATAATATTGCAGACTTATGCTAAAATGCTTTAAATTATTTTATTTTTTTTTCAATCACATGAATCTACACACCATACCCCATAATGACATAGCAAAAACAGACTTTGAAAATGTATTAAAAAAGAAAAAACTGAAATATCATATTGACATAAGTATTCAGACACTCAGTACTTACTCTTTTTTTGGGATGATGTGACAAGCTTTGCACACCTGGATCACTGCAGATCCTTGAAAATGGCTGTCCACCGACAGTCCCCATCCAACCTGACGGAGCTTGAGAGTCTCTCCAGAGATGTTTGATTGGGTTCAAGTCTGTGCTCTGGCTGGGCCACTCAAAGTCATTCACAGAGTTGTCCTTAAGCCACTCTTGCATTGTCTTGGCTGTGTGCTTGGGGGTAATTGTCCTGTTGGAAGATGAACCTTCGCCCTAGTCTGAGGTCCTGAGCACTCTGGACCAGGTTTTCATTAAAGGGATAGTTCACCAAACAAATTATTCTCTCATCATTTACTCACCTCATTCCATCCCAGATGTGTATGACTTTCTTCTGCTGAACACAAAGATTTTTAGAAGAATATGTCAGCTCTGTAGGTCCTTACAATGAAAGTGAATGTTGATCAGACATTTGTAGCTCCTAATATCACAAAGAAAATATAAAAGTTAATCCATATTTCTCGAGGTAGGCAAATCGATATCTACAGAAATTATATGAGATCAAATGATATGAGATCATGGGTGAGAAAGAGATCAAAACTTAAATCCTTTTTACTCTAAATCTCCACTTTCTATTTCACTTTCAGATGTAAAAGTGTAAAAGGACACAAGTTTTGATCAGTTTCTCTCCCACGCCTATTATATCACTTCTGAATATATGGATTACCTTTATGTTTCCTTTGTGATTGTAGGAGCTACAAAGTTCTGATCACCATTCACTCGCATTGTAAAAACCTACAGAGCTGAAATATTCTTCTAAAAATATTTGCGTTTTGCTGAAAAGAAAAAAAAGAGAGTCATTTACATCTGGGATGGCATAAGGGTGAGTAAATGATGAGAACTTAGATTTTTAGGTGAACTGTCCCTTTAAGGATATCTCTGTAAATTGCGGTGTTCAGCTTTCCTTCAACCCTGACCAGTCCCTGCCGCTGAAAAAAAATAAAACACAGCATGATACCACCACCATACTTCACCACTGGGATGGTATTGTGCAGTTGATGAGCAGTGCCTTGCTTCCTCCAGACATGACGTATGGAATTGCGGCAGAACAGTTCAATCTTAATTTCATCAGACCAGTGAATCTTGTTTCTCTCTGTCTGAGAGTCCTTTAGGTGCTTTTTTGCTTTCTTGCACTGAGGAGAGGTTTCCATCTGGCCTTAAAGCCCACATCTCTTGAGCATAACCAGAGTGATCTACAGATTCTTGGTCACCTCTCTTACCAAGGCCCTTCTCCCCTGATTGCTCAGTTTGGCTGGGCAACCAGCTCTAGGAAGAATCCTGGTTGTTCCAAACTTCCATTTAAGTTACAGAAGCCACTGTGCTCTTGGGAACCTTCAATGCACCCTAATTGTTTTTGTAGTCTTCCCCAGATCTGTGTCTCTACACAATCCTGTCTCTGAGCTCTGCAGGCAGTTCTTTTAACCTAATGGCTTGGTTTTTGCTCTGATATGCATTTTCAGCTGTGAGACCTTATATGTACAGGTGTGTGCCTTTTCAAATCATGTCCAATCGATTGAATTTGCCACAGATGGATTCCAATCAATCTGTTTTTTGCTTTGTCATTATGGGGTATGAAGTGTAGATTGATGTAAAAAATAAATAATTTAAAGCATAACAAAATGTAAAAAAATGAAGGGGTCAGAATACTTTATGAATGCACTATATATCTGTAAGGGGCTCACAAAATAACTGTCTATATATTCAAACAAATTACATTGTTGTCTTGTATGTGTGATTATTGATCACAAATGATTAATCAAAATGAAATACATTTTCAGAATTGTTTTGAATTGTTTTTACCTTTTCCATGCTATTGAATTTTCCAGAAGAGGTCAAAGTTTTTATACCTTTGACTGGCCACAAAGATAACACTCTCATGGACTTTATGGCCAATCTCAAGAAACAATTTACGTCTCTGAGGGAAGTTGATACTGTGGACAACAGCGACATTGTTTTGCTTTTCTGTCCTATCGTCTCTCGAGCTGGAACTGATATTGATGCAGCACTGAAGAAATTCAATGACTCCACAGGTTGATTTAGTTTATCATTTATCTATTTTAAATCAAGCTACAGTTTTTCATCAGGTTTTCTGTCTCAAGAAATATATGTTGCCTTAAATATATGTTTCTGCTTCCTTCAACAGTTTCTAAGCCAGCTGCCCTAGTGGTGCTACATCACACATTTGACCCAGAGAAAACTGTACTGGAAAGTAGCAGATTTGTCAAAAGTGTTGACATACTGACAGTGGACTGTCTGTTCAATGAGGATTCAGGATTACTGCAGTGTCTGAAGAATTCTGAAGCAATAAACCAAGTTGTGAACTGGTTAAAACAGCAGGTATTTAACCAAAACAAAATTATGATCATGGCCCTAAAAAATATAATTTGAAAAAAAAAAGAAACGTTTATTACATGAACTCACATAGTCATTTTTCTCTGCAGAGGAAGAAAATAGGTGTCCAAGTATGTCCACCCCAGAGTAGGTTGAAGTCACTTTTTGTCTTGAAGTATAAATTATTTTTAACCTACAGTATTTTTGTTGATCTAGTAATCTTGATATATATTTACTATTTTATTCTATTTTATCACTAATGTTTTTGCAGACACATGGCAAATGTCAAAAAAAAGAGCAGTTATGCTTGATAAGGTAAGTTTGAAAAACTTATTCAAAAATTGTTATACTTTTAAAGTTCTGGGCATGTTGAATCTGGGAAACACCTCATACAGCTGTTATATGTGCACTGAATTTTACCAAAACTGTTGTGTGTGTGTCTGCAGGATGAAGTTAAATCAGACTCAAACAAGGTTGAAAGGAATACAGGTAAATCTGTCATTTAAGGTGGCTCAGAAAATAAATGTTCATTGTTTACTATTGTGTATTATCATAGATAAGAGATGATTCGGTGTAAAGGATGCCAATGTGGAGAATGAAACAAAATACATTTTTTACTTGCTTAATTTTACTTTCTAGCAAGTATTTTAACCTCTTTTTTTCCCATGCTTTTGAATTTTCCAGAAGAGGTCAAAGTTTTTATACCTTTGATTGGCCACAAAGATAACACTCTCATGGACTTTATGGCCAATCTCAAGAAACTATTTACGTCTCTGAGGGAAGTTGATACTGTGGACAAGAGCGACATTGTTTTGCTTTTCTGTCCTATCGTCTCTCGAGCTGGAACTGATATTGAAGCAGCACTGAAGAAATTCAATGACTCCACAGGTTGATTTAGTTTATCATTTATCTATTTTAAATCAAGCTACAGTTTTTCATCAGGTTTTCTGTCTCAAGATAATACATTCAGGACTTCAGAAATGTTGCCTTAAATATATGTTTCTGCATCCTTCAACAGTTTCTAAGCCAGCTGCCCTAGTGGTGCTACATCACACATTTGACCCAGAGAAAACTGTACTGGAAAGTAGCAGATTTGTCAAAAGTGTTGACATACTGACAGTGGACTGTCTGTTCAATGAGGATTCAGGATTACTGCAGTGTCTGAAGAATTCTGAAGCAATAAACCAAGTTGTGAACTGGTTAAAACAGCAGGTATTTAACAAAATAAAATTATGATCATGGCCCTAAAATATATAATTTGAAAAAAAGATTATTACATGAACTCACATAGTCATTTTTCTCTGCAGAGGAAGAAAATAGGTGTCCAAGTATGTCCACCCCAGAGTAGGTTGAAGTCACTTTTTTTCTTGAAGTATAAATTATTTTTTAACATATGTTTGATTTTATGAACAAGTCGATGAGTGAGAAAGAGAAACCATTAGAGAACACAGTCCAAGAACAGGAAGCCAGTAAAATGAACAGCCAACTAGAGGAGGGATGGACTACACTGGAAACACTCCGTCAGGAGACAATGCTGCCAAAAGAACTACAGCAGCAGACAAATGGTGAACATTGCTATAAAGAAGAACATGTAAGGCTGGCATAAGATGTCATAAAAGTCAAAGAACTCTGCGAGAACAAAGTCATAAAAACTCTCTCACAAGCAAGGTCTACATCTTAGAAAACCAAGACATCTCTGTGTGAAAAACCACACAGCTTCCTTCTTAACAAACATTTGACCACCTGAGACATCCTGCCATCCACATTCTGCCCCCACAAACTCCAGCTGTTCTCTATTACCCTGCCCCCCCCCCCCACCACAAGGTACACACAAAGACACACAAAATGTATATGTGAAAATGTAACAAAGAAAAAACATGAAAACAAGTAATACAACTAGGCATGTTTGATATCATTTAAGAGTTCTCTGTTCGACTGGCATAATGTTCTTTTGCTCAGGTTTGTAAATCTAATGACAACAAAGTTAAAAAGTCTTTGCCAAATATTGTATAATTCTGGAGGTCTATCCCCCTCCTTACCTGTAGGTTAACTCCAGGAACCCAAGAACCCATTCACCCCCAAATTCTCATTGTTCAAAGGATAATACCATTTAGTGCACAATGTTTATTCTGTCTGTATATTTAAGGAAAGCTGGCCCAGAGCTAGAGGTTCTCTGTAGTCAGACCATCCCACACAGTTTACTGTGTGTAGTTTCTATCAGGTAATTGCAATTTGAATTTCTTATTGTCAGGTATGTTTTTCTTTGATTTGTATTTTATTTTTAGGCATGTTTGTTTATTCTGATCATATGTAAACTTTGCTTTGATTGATTTTGTAACTTACATTTTAAATCCTACCTGTCAAATAAATTGTTATTATTTGATTTATTCTGTATTCCTCCGAAATAATTTAATTACTGGAGCTTTAATATAGGAGAAAGCCATTTAAAGAATGTCAGTTACATTAGAAAATAACTATATACTGGAGTTTTAATATATGAGAATATACTCATATATATATATAATATAATATATATTTATTCAATTTATTATAACTTTGTCTACCCCGGGATGGCCCTATTTGCAAATAGATCGTTTAAATAACATGTCAAGCGGTGACAGCAGTGTCTAGCCATACTACACATACAGTTTTTATGTTTACATAATTTGAATATCCTGCTCCCTCCCCCCAATGAGTACGCTTTACGTGGAGTGGTGGTGGCGTAGTGGGCTGGGGGGGGGGGGGATGGGGGTGTTGATCTGTAAATCTTGATTTCTACTGATTTAACCATAAAATATTTGACAATAAAAGACCCAGGACAATTTCAAGAGCAAGCAAGGGAAATGTTACACTTGAAGGTAAGTTAAAACAAATTGTCAAAAGTTGTTTCTTTAAAAATTCTGGACATTTTTCTTTTGTCACAAACATCTAAAACAGTTTTAATTTGAGTTCTATAAATTCATTTCAGCACAACTACTGTGTGTGTCTGCAGGATGAAGGTAAATCAAAGGCAGTGAAATCAACACAGGTGAAATGGGATTCATGGCTATATCTAGTACAGATGCGTTTATATCTTATAAGGGGCTCACAAAATAACTCTATACATTCAAACAAATTACATTGTTGCCTTTTATTGGTGATTTTTTTTTATCAGAAATTATTAAATCAAAATTAAATATATTTTCAGAATTGTTTTGTTTCTTTTTCTTTTGTTAACTTTTTCATGCTATTGATTTTTTTATCAAAGTTTTCATACTTTTGACTGGACACACAAATAACATCTTAGGTGTGTATAACTTTCTTCTGTGAAAGGCTTGAAGGTGTGGTGCTCAAAGTTATTTTTATTGGAAATTCAGTTTGAAACAATCTTCCAGCGTGACTGTCTCAATTGTTCTCCCTTTGAAGAGCCCTCTGAAGGCATTATTTATGATGTTTGGAACATAGGATTGGCTTCGTTTTCACGAATTTTTGATTTGTTATTAAAATATCTTGAAAATAGGCTAAAATATATTTTTTAGTGTACCCTTGTATTTTATTTGGCCTTTAGATCTGTGAGGAGAGCAGCTCTGGAGTATGTATCTCTCATATTGTAGGCCTTTTTGATCACTCAAAAATGATGTATTTGCGAATCAAATTGAAATCTTTAGTGACAGAATTCGTATACAGGCATTCAAAAGACATGGGCTCCTCCTGTGTACATTAATAACAGCACACACTATGTCGCTCTCAAGCTGAGGTAAAGTTTTGCTCAATTTACATTATAAATGATGAGCAAGTGTAAGATGTTGCATGCTAGAATCCTAGAGTGATCAGCAGGTCTGCTAAGAACAAGTGAACTCTTCTGGTATTTCTAAAAAATACAGTAACCAAACAGTATTTTAAAATGAATAAAGAAACTAAAGATTTTCTGAATTAAATGTTCTCTGACTTCTGCTCCCGCAGGATGCATTCTGTCTTGATGTGGGAACAGTGGATCACCACCATCGTCATTAGCAGCAGCATCCTCATCATCAGCAGGTACCAGCATGATCCAATCTGCCTCCACAGGAAGTTGAACAAATTTCTGTGACAGGATTTTTTGAGGAGTTTTGGGAAAAGTCAGCATGGTGTTCATGAGCTGTAACAGCAAATGTGTTACTGCTTTCACAGCCTTGCTGACCTAAGACTTGCTGAGCCACAGGCCATCATCAACCACCTCCAGAAAACATTCCACAGCACAATAATGCAGTGCAGCTATGGACTGCACTGCTGGATTAAGGAGTACTTCTTGTGGCCCTCTGAATGTTTCTCAACCTGCAGCAATTCAAGGATCTTGTTCCTTGGAATCTGGAATTTTCTTATGATGTTATCATCAGATAGAGGGTCAAGTGGGGAGAAATTTGTCCTTATGTAGGCATTTATATACCCTTTAAATGACAGTTTATTTTCAGAATGCCACTTGTTTTTTACACAAACACTCACACATTTCTCAATACACAAAAAACACACTCTGACATCCATACCAACACACCCACACAAGTTTAGCTGCATCTTTTATTCAATTGGCCTGCAGTACTCAATAATACAGCAAACAAAAAATAGGAAAAAGCATATTTGCTCCACTGGCTGAACATGAGAAAAATGGCGCCATCTTGTGAAAAATATTACAAATTCAAATTTTGGCTCCAGAATGAAAGCATAATGTCATAGAATTCATGATTTTATGCTTTAATGGCACTGGGCTTCAATGGGGCCATTTTTGTCCTGAAGGCCTTGAGTGTCACTATTTTGTGTACACAGTGTATTATAGATGTATTATAGGAACTGAGGCTGAAATATATAAATTCCCCCAAAATTACACACCTTTGGCAAAATGTATGCCTTTGGCATTAACACAGCCAAAATGAACGAGAAAACAAAAATGAAAAAGACAAAAAAATGTCCCTAAGGTTGCACAAGGGTTAACTTCTCTGTCACCTAAAAGCAACTTGAAAATCAGATGTTTGTTGCCATGCAGCACCTCACAGCTTCTCCAGAGTCCAATTGCCAGACCCAGTCTGTATCTTTCACTCCATATATTTTTAATTTGATATCTTTCATTGTGTCAAGAATAAAAGTGGCATTCTAATTGGTTTTGGAAAGTGTGCATATGTGTGTGCTAAAGTGCCCCAGAGGTAAGAGGGAAACCCCACTATTGCAGCTCATTGCTGGGACAGGTCACGATGAAAGCAAACACACCAGCAACAGAGGGGCGTGTGAAAATAAAGCAAAACAACGGAGAACAGAAAATAACAGTCATAGCCATGTTTGTTATAAACGTGGGGAAATAACGTTGCTGTGGAGCTGCTTACTGACAGAACCACTTGTATACTGTAGTAAAGAGTACGCCACTTACAAAGTGCATATAAACGTAAATGTCTATTTCATGTCTCAAGCAGTTTTTTCTCAAGAAATGGATTTCTGTCCATGTAAATGAGCTATTATAATTTGATATCCATTCGATCTCTACAGAAGTTATTACTCCACCCTCTGAGCAACGCCATTAATGACAGCTCCACATTGTTGAACTAACATGGTTTGAACGATGGATGTGCGACATAGTTACTAGGGTTTTGGGAAATAGTTGTGACTAGCTAGTTAGTTTCTCTAACAATGCATCATACTATGGTGGTTAAGCCATGAGTTACGTCGTTATATGGGAAACACACCCCTGGATGTGTATGACTTTCTTCAGTGGAACACAAATTAAGATTTTTAGAAGAGTTTCTCAGTTCTTTTGATCCATTCACCTGCAAAAAAAGCTCAAAAAATCACATAGGCCAGTTTAAAAGCAATCCATATGACGTCAGTGGTTAAATCAATCTGTTCTTGGTTGGTGAATGGGCTGGGTACTAAGACATTGTTGGCAGGCCACATTTCAGTCAGTTATGCCAGTGTTGGAATATTAATTACAACAGGAACACACCTTCAGCTGAGTTTTTTGAGGCAGAGCTAAATAAAAAGTTTAAACCAATGAGTAAGTAATACATTTCATTTTGGTGTCTTATAGTCTTTGGTTAAAACTTGTGTGAAAAATGTGTGGGTCTTTTTTGATAGTGCCCTTAAATGCCCTGTAAAATCCAGTTTTTAATCAACAAAGAGTACTTGTAAAGTGTCTTTCTGTCCATCAAGCACTTCGAAACAGTGATACATGCTTTTATCACCTCTAGACTGGACTATTGCAATTCCCTATATCTGTGAATTAACAATTCTTCCATATCTAGATTACAGATGGTTCAAAATGCAACTGCGAGATTTTTAAAGTGTCTGTAAATGTAAGCACATTACTCCTGTATTAGTGTCTTTACATTGGCTCCATGTCCATCCTAGAATTTATTTTAAAGTGCTCTTGCTTGTATCTAAATCCTTAAATGGCCAAGCCCCTGCCTACCTCTCTGACCTTTTGTGTGAACACCGTCCAGGAACAGCTCTTTGGTCCGCCAACCAGAGTTTATTAACTGTTCTAAGTCGAAGCTAAAATCTAGGGGTAATCGAGTGTTCACCATAGATGCATCTAAACTTTGGAACAGCATACCGACTTCTATCAAAACTGCTCCAACACTACATATTTTTTAATCTAAGTTAAAAACGTATCTTTTCTCTCTAGATTACAGCTTGTGATGTTCTCTGTTGTTTGTTTGTGTATATTGTATTTAAAAAGATCTTCAGAACACAGTGTTCAGCACATTGGTCAACCTTTGTTGTGCTATATAAATCAAATTGAATTGAATTAATATTTTTCACAAGTTTAACCTTTAAAACAAAAAGAACCAATATCACATTCATTACTTAAGACAACAATGTCTTTGTTCTCGACAGTGGAATAAACTGGGGGCTTCAAGTGACAGTAGGTTAAAATTACTTTCTAAAATTAAGTCTTACAGTGAGTAAGATATACACTCACCTAAAGGATTATTAGGAACACCTGTTCAATTTCTCATTAATGCAATTATCTAATCAACCAATCACATGGCAGTTGCTTCAATGCATTTAGGGGTGTGGTCCTGGTCAAGACAATCTCCTGAACTCCAAACTGAATGTCAGAATGGGAAAGAAAGGTGATTTAAGCAATTTTGAGCGTGGCATGCCAGACGGGCCGGTCTGAGTATTTCACAATCTGCTCAGTTACTGGGATTTTCACGCACAAACATTTCTAGGGTTTACAAAGAATGGTGTGAAAAGGGAAAAACATCCAGTATGCGGCAGTCCTGTGGGCAAAAATGCCTTGTTGGTGCTAGAGGAGAATGGGCCGACTGATTCAAGCTGATAGAAGAGCAACTTTGCCTGAAATAACCACTCGTTACAAACGAGGTATGCAGCAAAGCATTTGTGAAGCCACAGCACGCACAACCTTGGGGCGGATGGGCTACAACAGCAGAAGACCCCACCGGGTACCACTCCTCTCCACTACAAATAGAAAAAAAGAGGCTACAATTAGCAATAGCTCACCAAAATTGGACAGTTGAAGACTGGAAAAATGTTGCCTGGTCTGATGAGTCTCAATTTCTGTTGAGACATTCAGATGGTAGAGTCAGAATTTGGCGTAAACAGAATGAGAACATGGATCCATCATGCCTTGTTACCACTGTGCAGGCTGGTGGTGGTGGTGTAATGGTGTGGGGGATGATTTCTTGGCACACTTTAGGCCCCTTAGTGCCAACTGGGCATCGTTTAAATGTCACGGCCTACCTGAGCATTGTTTCTGACCATGTCCATCCCTTTATGGCCACCATGTACCCATCCTCTGATGGCTACTTCCAACAGGATAATGCACCATGTCACAAAGCTCGAATCATTTCAAATTGGTTTCTTGAACATGACAATGAGTTCACTGTACTAAAATGGCCCCCACAGTCACCAGATCTCAACCCAATAGTGCATCTTTGGGATGTGGTGGAACGGGAGCTTCGTGCCCTGGATGTGCATCCCACAAATCTCCATCAACTGCAAGATGCTATCCTATCAATATGGGCCAACATTTCTAAAGAATGCTTTCAGCACCTTCTTGAATCAATGCCACGTAGAATTAAGGCAGTTCTGAAGGTGAAAGGGGTCAAACACAGTATTAGTATGGTGTTCCTAATAATCCTTTAGGTGAGTGTATATATATATATATATATATATATATATATATATATATATATATATATATATATATATATAACACTTGAATATAATATTATAATAAATGCTTTCTAAATATTTCATGTGTGTATGTTTTTTAAATATGGCATTTTCTTGATAACATAATTCGACCTGTTATTCCATTAACAGAGAATTTAGTCAATACTATGCATTTTCTTCTGTAACATGACACCAGACATGTCCATACATTAATCAACATGTATTATTGCACTTGTGAGTTTGATGTCTTTTGATCTGGTTTATTTATACTCCAGATGAGCATCGGATGGCATACATTTCTTCATCATCAACTCCAGTGAATTATTATATCATGTTAACTGAAAGCACTCATATGTCTCATGAGAACTTTATGGAAGCAGTATCTCTCCTTATACCGACTCCACGTCTGAAGAAGGTTTCTACAGACCAGGAGAGTGAAATCATTCTGTTATTCTGTCCTGTTGGGTCACAAAATGACAGAAATGCAGTTTTGGAAGACTTCTGCAACATGACAGGTAAAGGAAGACAGGACTTACTGGCAATGGAATACAGTTAATTAATACAAAACTAACATGGCATATGGCCTTGTTTCTGGGTAAGTATCTCTTATAACACGTTTAAAACAAGAATAACTGGAAGAACAATAAAAAATAGGAAAAACAAACAAGAATCATTTTATTCACTCTTCTCTTGAGTAAATGTGTTCACAATCTTTGGGACTGACCATGTGTGAACTGAATTACTCTTGAAATGTGTGTGTTGTCACACAAGATAATTGACAGTCTTCATTGATATTTATTTAATAAGTTATCATAGTTATCATATGTAGTTTTAATATATTAGAAGCCCCTTTAATTTCTTCTCCACTACACATCATTTATTTGCCTGAATGCTGATCCATTAAATGAATGACAAAGTCTTTTTCTTACTCTCAGCCAAGCCTGTGGATCTTATTTTGCTCCATGTAACACACTCTGGGACAGAGTGCAGTGGATTTGTGAACATGCTAAATCTGATTGCCGTGGATTTTTGTACAATGGTGTAGGACTCTCTGTGACCTGCTAAAACACCCAAAAAGCAGTTTCTGCAGTCTCACACCGGCTAAGAACTAAGGTGGCTTGATTTGTCTTTAGAGTTAGTTGTTATTGGATACTTTCTATAAGAAGAGGACATCAGAATAACAGTCCTGTGCTTTTGTAAAGATTAGAGATCATTAAGGATGAGGAGCAGAATAACACTGAGGGTGGACACACACTGCCATTCAGAAAGATCCTATGACTCTAACATAGAAGGATTCATACATAGACTCTTTCTACAGGTGAGATGATGCAGTAAATTAGACAATATATATATATATATATATATACTCACCTAAAGGATTATTAGGAACACCATACTAATACTGTGTTTGACCCCCTTTCGCCTTCAGAACTGCCTTAATTCTACGTGGCATTGATTCAACAAGGTGCTGAAAGCATTCTTTAGAAATGTTGGCCCATATTGATAGGATAGCATCTTGCAGTTGATGGAGATTTGTGGGATGCACATCCAAGGCATGAAGCTCCCGTTCCACCACATCCCAAAGATGCTCTATTGGGTTGAGATCTGGTGACTGTGGGGGCCATTTTAGTACAGTGAACTTATTGTCATGTTCAAGAAACCAATTTGAAATGATTCGAGCTTTGTGACATGGTGCATTATCCTGCTGGAAGTAGCCATCAGAGGATGGGTACATGGTAGCCATAAAGGGATGGACATGGTCAGAAACAATGCTCAGGTAGGCCGTGGCATTTAAACGATGCCCAATTGGCACTAAGGGGCCTAAAGTGTGCCAAGAAAACATCCCCCACACCATTACACCACCACCACCATCCTGCACAGTGGTAACAAGGCATGATGGATCCATGTTCTCATTCTGTTTACGCCAAATTCTGACTCTACCATCTGAATGTCTCAACAGAAACTGAGACTCATCAGACCAGGCAACATTTTTACAGTCTTCAACTGTCCAATTTTGGTGAGCTCTTGCAAATTGTAGCCTCTTTTTCCTATTTGTAGTGGAGAGGAGTGGTACCCGGTGGGGTCTTCTGCTGTTGTAGCCCATCCGCCTCAAGGTTGTGCGTGTTGTGGCTTCACAAATGCTTTGCTGCATACCTCGGTTGTAACAAGTGGTTATTTCAGGCAAAGTTGCTCTTCTATCAGCTTGAATCAGTCGGCCCATTCTCCTCTGACCTCTAGCATCAACAAGGCATTTTCGCCCACAGGACTGCCGCATACTGGATGTTTTTCCCTTTTCACACCATTCTTTGTAAACCCTAGAAATGGTTGTGCGTGAAAATCCCAGTAACTGAGCAGATTGTGAAATACTCAGACCGACCCGTCTGGCACCAACAACCATGCCACGCTCAAAATTGCTTAAATCACCTTTCTTTCCCATTCTGACATTCAGTTTGGAGTTCAGGAGATTGTCTTGACCAGGACCACACCCCTAAATGCATTGAAGCAACTGTCATGTGATTGGTTGATTAGATAATTGCATTAATGAGAAATTGAACAGGTGTTCCTAATAATCCTTTAGGTGAGTGTATATATATATTTATTTATTTTTTACTTTTGTTAAACTGTACAAAATGCTAGTATAATTAATTTGTTCTTTTCAGGTCAAATTTTAAGAAATGATTATTAGTTTTTTGACGTAAATATACAGAATGTATTATAATGTAGGATTATAAATGTGAAAAAAAAAACTATTCTGGTAATGGTGTTTAATCAGGGGTGTAGATTCCGAAAATAATCAAAACAAGCAAGAACAACCCACCCAATATTTATACCATGATCAATGGAAACATGTGAATCCCCAATGTTCAAGCCAAATCTACGCCCTTATGTTTAATGTGTGATGATGTAATGAATAACAGAAAAATGAATGATTAAGATCATTATGAAAATGAAAGAATTTCATCACAAAGCTCGAGATAAACAAACACTCAATTTTAAATTACACAAATATAAAATAATATATTGTTAAAATCATTTATGCGATGTGAAATTTAAAAAATGTGCAATGCCATGTGCAATGTTTATGTGTCTCATATAACTCATTCTATGTATCATGAACTGTATCTGTTACTACACCTCTCCTCTAAATATTTGCCTGAAAACGAAATAATATAAAATATAACTGGTCATTACAAATATCAATAAATGTGGTGTTTAACTGTAAAATTGGTCTCCTTTTGCTTTCATACATTTTAATAGCAGATTATGTTGGTTTCCCTCGTTTAGATGGTTGATAGCATAGAATTTTAGCATTTACTAAGAGATGCTTGTCCAATGAGATGTTTGGCCTGTTTTACTAGTTTGTTCCAATTGTCCCAAATACATTAGTAAGATGATAACAATTGACCCTTTAGACACTCAGTATGAAAAATCTAAAATTCTCAGTTTTAAATTTTATGTAACAAATAAAACATAAAAACCTAACATTAGCTAAGAAATAAAGACATATAAATTTTCATGCTCATGGGTAGCCAAGCATGAGAATTATAAGTGAAGTTTAGAGTACTCCAATCAGTTTAAATGGAACATCATTTTCCACTGTCTATTCTTGGTATAATAACACATTTTGTGAGATGTATCTACTGTATCTACTGCACGTGTGCTTGAAGTTGCATTTACTGACATACATTTACAAACAAGCTGCATGATTACAAGTTCTATTGGCATTTGTAGTCAATGATTTTAGTCAAAAGTGTTTAGATGTCCAAATCGACATATTTCGACTCACACATCATACCGTTGAACAAAGTACAATGCCGTAGGTTACTAAGGCAAAGATGTAAACAGAGGGAAATATAATTTGTTCGTTCTTACTGTATATTTATTTGAAATATTACCAAAACAATGTTTAGGAAAGACATAGGTCTTTGATGTGATAAATTAAATTGTATATTGAGCAGTGAACAAATAAAACAATCAAAAGACCTAAAAATGGATTGTTCTACTCTCACCTCACTTGTGATCGGATTTCAGATCAGTAGATGACGGGGGGAGGGCGATGGATACAAGTGCTTTGTCTAGGGCTATACAGTCTCTGGATAAATATACAGTACAATTATATATTTTTTAGACACAATAATTTTTTTAATGTTCTTTTACTAGTTATTTTCCATCACATCACTGCTGTGGTGTGGCAAATGACAAACCAGCCCATATTTCTTACTGAAAGTGTCTAAAATGTTCTCTTTCTACCACAGAAGAAGCTTGTTAGAGCTGTTTTATAATCTGTCCTGAATCCATGTATACTGAAAGTTCAAGAAACCTTTGTACATGATCTTTCAATGGTCCAACACTATACTTGTTTGTTTGTTAGATTGCCTGTGGTTTGTATACGTGTTTATGTTTCTGTTATTGGGTATGTGTTACTTTATACTAAATCTTTCTTTTAATTGTTAGCAGCAGACAGATACACAGATAATCGACTCAAATCTGTTCTCACTTGTAGTCTTTAACAAATGAACAATTAAGCATCTAAAATTATTTTTCTCACAAACATCAACTATAAAAGCTATACTTATGAAGTATCTTTTTGTAGGTAAATATTATCACTACTAATTGTTAAAACACAATACAACTTTAAAAGATGAATAAACATAATAGCCTGACAGCACACGTACATCACCCTGACGTCAATAAGATGCGTGTGTGTTTACATTTTTTTAGGTTGTTTGCTCATTTCCAATACATCTATAAGACGCTTCCTCTTGGATGTCAATAAGACATTCAGCAGACGTTTCTGATTTAGAATATTTTTAATCTGATCTTTATATGATGTTTAGCAGATTTTAATTAGAGTGTGATGTTTTCCGGATGAAACACTCTTAAACACACAGCACAGATATGTACGTGTGCTATCTGGGCAAAGGCAGAATTGAACCACACCTGCAGATGCAAACACAGTCACCAAAATTAAGACTCCAAAGCACACTGATATATACAACCTGTATTTATGAATAAGTGCAGATATCAGTACATAATGATTTAATGTCTCATTTTAGCTATACAAGTGATCTGCTCATTCATTTCTCCATCATCATCATCATCATGACCCAAACCCAGTGCTTTGCTGAAGGTTGAAACCCTTTTGATAAACATGCACAGCTGTTGCATAGAAATCACCTCTATATTCTCTTTCATGCAACTGGATAGTGTTTTTCTTTAGTTTGTGTGAAACAACTGACTTGGTCGGATAAAGGAGGAAAAACCACACTCTCCATTATTTTAGGGCTTTTTACTTTCTTTCATAAATAGATAAATAGATAAATAAATAAATATTTACTTGTGAGGTCAAGTTGGGAAGATGACAAGTGGCACAGGTAATGAAATAATGCAAGGTTTAACAGAAGAAAATTGACTAACAGGTCCAAAAATCACAGACAAATATGGAGTTCATCTAGTGAGTACGTCAGTCAAATTTTCTGGGTAAAAATAATTTCAGGTGAGGAGTTCAAAGAAAAGATAATCTCGAGTTGGCTTTTGTAGCACAGAGGAAACAAAGTGCCGCACAGCCTTCACAACACTGACCTCGTGTGGCAGCTTTTAGAAATGCAGGGATCATGGTTTAAAACTCGGCATCCAGTGTCATTTCTAATACTCGTTGCTTTGTTTTGTGTGAAATTGTGCTTTTTACTGGCAGATAAACAAATGATGGATAAGTAAAAGTCCAAAAAGTCAAATGAGTCTTTTTGTAAATTTGTTGTTGGGGTTGCTTCAGCAGAGATGAGACAGAGACAAAAACAGTGTTAACAAACATACATTCATTCTTAGTCACATTTATCAGAAACAATGGTCACAAAATATCTAATTATCTGCTGTTTTTTATGGAATTATGATTAAAGCATGTCTTACACCTTTTCTAATTTGATATGAATTTGACTCCATACTAGGTCTAGCTCACCCTAAAGTACTAACTAGGCCTGAACAGGACTGATGTGAGAAAAGGAGTAATTTGGGGCATATGGGGGTGTGTGTTTTCTGTTGTGTGATTGGCTGAGGGATCATGTTTGTGTTTCAATTTTGTGTCATGTGACAGTAGGAAATTGTGTGTATGAATGCTGCTAAATCTCCTGAACCTGGATCAGCCTCTGAAGGACATGGACAAGTCTTCAATTGATAAGGATTTCATTGGAAATCTGTACTATTGGCATAACGTCTCTCTCACACAGATTCTCTATAAACATAAAACACAATCCATTAGACGAGTCCTAAAGTTGTTGTTTTTTCAAGTGGAGGTTTGTACACACAGTGTTGGTCTAGGTGGCATTATGAATATGATCCCCGATGTTTGCTAATGACTCTACAAGGTTCAATACTAGAAATGGGTCTTAGTTTGAATATAATGCTGACATTTGCTGTTGCATAGACAATGGGGCCAGTCAGATTTTGAACTCGGCAACGACCGGTGAAGAAAGTTGTATAAAAAAACGGAGACAGAGAGGAAAAGCTTGACCTCAAAAAAGCGATTAACAACTTAAAGCCATAGGACTATCAGTTCAAATAAAAATAAAAAAACAGACAAATTGAATTTATTTAGTTTAACGATTCCTGTTTATTTTGCTATTTTTATTTCATAACCCTGTAAACAATCTTGTACATATATAAATAACTAGTTTGGGGGAAAATCGTCATCCATCTCCTAGTAATCGCAACAGCTGTTTGTTTGTTTTTTTGTAGTTTTTTTTTTGTAATTAGTCGCTGTAGCTCATAGAATAAAATTTTGTTTACTAGTATATATACAAATATATATATATATTTGTATATATACTATATATATATACAATCTTTTTCTTAGCATGACAATGTCACAGACACCCTAGTTTATGTGTACTAATCATTTTACAATCAAAGGATGATGTAAGGGCCACAGATGATAAAAAGCAGCATATTTGTACACCTACGGGGTGGCTGATCATAATTCTCAGTTTAGCAAAGAATAAAGAGAACCTTGCACTTTAAATTTGTATCGCAATATCTTCATAAATATGATCAATAAGATTATACATAATACATTTGAGCCTCTTCTGAATGGAGCTGTATTCATACACATACACACATACACACACACACACACGCACGCACACACAGCCACACAATCATTAAACATTATATTAATGGATTGTGATTAAAAATCTTCATGATGGCGCTTTTAGAGTGTAGTTTGGACTGAATGACGCTTACTTCAGCTCTGTGAAGCATCTCACATGATTAAAACCATTATTATAAGCAGCAGATGGAAGACATGTATAGCCTCGGGTGGGAGAATGGCCGCAGGTAACATTTAATCTTAATGTACTCTGCGTATGTGTATGCATGTGTAAACGTCAATGTTCGGAATGGAATATTAGCTTAATACTACTTATTTTTGAAATAAATATGGATATTTTTCAATTTTAAGAAACAATGCCCTGACTTTTGGCAGTCCAATCAAATTAAGAATCAAAATAGAGATCTTAAAAATCGCAGTTGTAATTATGGTTCATTCATCACATGGAAACAGACAGTGTAGTTGGTTAAATTGGATTGTGGGCAGTGTTCAAATTGAGGGGAGGGGGGTCCCAGACCCCCCATAACGCCCTTTCGTTTCATTGAAACTAGAACACTACAAACATAAAACTCAATGCTATATTCTCCATTATTTTATTGTTATCATACTGTTTTCATAAGTAATCAAAGTTAGATTTTTTCATCTGAAAATTCTAAACACACTCAAGTTTGACCACATGCTCTTTTGTGAAGGAATATATATTTGAATGAGGATCTATCAAAATGACAAATTTGATATGGAATTATATGTGAATTTGTGGTACTATACAGTAGGAATTCTTGAGGAATCCTATTAAGTCAGAGTGCGTCTGACGTAATTATTCAGTTCAAATGGGGTAGATAGTCCACTGTTTTTGTGGCAATCAGCATTTTTTCTGCAGCCCTGAACTCTTTTCTCCCTCACCTCAATACCGTCATCTTTTAAGGGATAGTTCACCCAAAAATTATAATTTACTCTTCTTTTCCATGAACTGCCATCCCAGATGTGTTTGACTTTCTTTCTCCTGCTGAACACAAAGATTTTTTTAAAAATATCTCCACTCTGTAGGTCCATACAATCCAAGTGAAAGGTGGTCAGAACATTGAAGATCCATAAACCGCAAAAAGACAGCATAAAAGCAATCCACATGTTTCCAGTGTTTCCACATATTCAGAAGTGATGTGATAGGTGTGGGTGAGAAACAGATATATATTTAATACCTTTTTACTACATCCGTTTTATGTTTTTGGCGATTCATATTCTTTTAGTATATTGTCACCTACTGGGCAGGGAGGAGCATTTATAGTAAAAAAACAAAAGGACTTAAATATTGATCTGTTTCTCACACATGCCTATCATATAGTTTCTAAAGATATGGATTAAACCACTGGAGTATTGTGTGGACCAACAGAGCTGAGATATTATTTAAAAAATTATTGTTTTTGTTCTGCAGAAGAAAGAAAGCCTTACACATCTGGAATGGCAGGAAGGTGAGTAAATAATGGGAGAATTTTCATTTTTGGGTGAACTATCACTTTAATGTACATAGTACATTAGTATATTTTATTAATGTAGTACAGTGAAGAGGGGTGGGTTTTAAGGGGGCCCCACAAGAGCTCTGTGACAATTTGAAGAATGATTGTGGGCTACAGTATTCCTTGTAGTATGCTCTTTTGTATACTTCACATTTTGGCAAATGTAGTTGGTCATCTGGGTATTCTATGCATACAGAAAATCAGCATACTATACAGAGTATACATACTGTGTACAGGAGCAATAGTATGAGTAGTATGTTAATATGCTATTCCGAACACAGGCAATGTCTGAGTTGGGGTGTGTAAGGATGTCATTCAGAGAAACATAATCAACTACCGCACCACCGATTTCTCTCTCAGAAAACACTATCACTTTCTCTCTCTTGCACACGCTTGGAGGAACAGAACAGCTGGAACAAGCAGTATCCGTTACTACATACTGTATATTGCTTCTAAAATATTAAGGGCTATATTCATCCTCGATAGTCTAAAGTGCCTTTTCTGTAAGAATCAAGCTGGGCAGCTCAACAGGCCCTCTGATGCTGGAATACTTTCATATACTGTCAACATATTCTTACATAGACTTTCAACACATTGGCACACACACACACATCAACAAATATTTCACGGGACATAATCAATTATGTCTGTCCAAAAATCAGGCTGTCAGGACAAACAGAGCAACAGTTCTTTCTAGAAAGATGGCTAGGATGGATGAATGGGTAAATAAACAAGAGATGAGTCATTTGCTTGTTCCCGAAGTGCTGGAACCTCTGGAACCCCTGGAAACCCGGTCTCCTTTTTCCCTCCTCTCTCTCTCCCCTCGTTCACCTCTCTCCCCCCTCTCTTTCTCAGATATGTCCCTCTTTTCTGAGCTTTTGTCCGATGCCTCTATTTTATCTGATCGGTCTGAACGCTCAGACTTCTCTGACCTCTCTGATCTCTCAGCTCCCTCGAATGGCTCCGCCCCTTCTGAACGCTCCTTGCGCTCTGATTTGTCAGGGTCTGTGGAAGAATTTGTGGCTTTTTCCCACTTGGCAATTTCTTCTATCTCTTTTAGGCTAGCATTAATATTGTTGACCCAACCCTTTAGATCCTCCTATGAGAAAGAACAAACAGACACACTTCTGTTAATATGGCTGTAACTATATACTATTGCTATATATTATGTAGAAATCCTATATTTTGTTACATAATATAACTACTATATAATGTTAACATATTGGCTGCATTTAAGAAACATTTGTTCTGTCCATCAGTTAAAATATGGAAGAATCAGCTTGTTCTACTGCCATCTTTTTCACAGCAGGCCTCACAATTGTCTAACTTACCTCATCCTTAGCCAGGAAGATGTAGTCCCCTTCAGCAGAGTTCCTGATAAAAATTAATCAAATCAGAAAAACAGCATGGAAAAAAAGGGTGAGATAGGAATGAAAGCCTTCCTTTCCCTATGGTTTTGATGGGATGTTTACTAAGAAAAATTCTACTTTCTGCATGGTTGTTTGTAATTGTTTGGTGTAGACAAGAAGGCATCTAGGGTGGGGCAGTTATTAAAGATCACACTTTGTATTACCTGAGAATGAATACATTCTTCTTCTTTTTGTATCCATTGGTAGTGTCAAAGGTGCAGATGGCAAGGTTGAGAAGAGGTTCATCATTATAGGGTGTGGTTCTGTGTCGTGCATCCTTGTAGAAACCAATCTCTCCTTGTTTGAGCACGCAGAACAGATTAACCCACGATTTACTAAAACAGGTGCAAGAGGTGTAATTTAATGAGTAATGAGGTATTTAGTATTGCTATAAGCACTGAGCATTACAAATATAACCAACCTTTCAATCTTTAATATTTGGTTATATCATTGACAATTCATATTGCACCTACAGACGGTAGGCAATGAACCTAGAGGTGCATGATCATTAAATGTTTATGGTTCATTGAACAAGCATGGAAAACATCGTTTAAACCCTTTACAATAAAGATCTGTAAAGTTATTTGGATTTTTACATAATTATCTTTCAAATACAGTGTCCTGAAAAAGGACACTTTTTCTTTTTTTGCAGAGTTTACTTGATTTCTGAAGTCCTTGTGTTTGTTTTGTACGTCAAATAGTGTTAAGACCTTCTTTCTCCATAATTTTTATCACTGACAGGGAATTCATCAAAGGAGAGAGCATAATGGTCAACTTGTGCAGTGGATCTCAACCTTTTTTACTCCAAGGCCCCCCATTGTCTGAGAAAATATTCGAAGGTCCCCCATGTAGGCTTTAAGATATTTATATTATAAGATATATCTATTATAAGATATTTCCTTCAAACTTGTGATTCCTGAAATGTCTAGAACTGTATATTCTTCATAAAAAGCAACCTGTTGAACAGAGTAATTAAATTTTTTTGCATTTTCAGTAAGTTGAATTATAATAGTGATATAAAAATTATAATAATCTATCATATTTTAAATCATTTTAAAAGATCTTGAGGCCCCCTGGAAGTGTACTCAGGCCCCAAGTGGGTCCCAACCCCCTAGTTGAGAAATTTAAGCTTAACTTGTAGGCTCTCCTTGGTAGAAGGTCTCTGGCGCTTTGTTTGTTTGTGAAGTGTACGTCAGTGTAATGACTCTGTCCACCCTTCACACAAGTGTTTATGCTGTATTAACGGTGGCTGGGTCTCGTTTCGAAGGCAGCGTGATAGGTAGGACGCATCCTTTGAAGGCTAAAGTATACCGAGCATCCTCCTTTAAACAAATCTTGTTAAAACGAGACGGCCTTCATAGGACAAATGGAAACAGAACGGAACATTGTTGCTATGACAGCACGGCACATTTTAACAAGCGCGAGTGCTTCGAGTGAGACGGTAACAAGAAGGGATTATTTAGAAGGGAAAGAATGAGGTACATTTTAGCAGAGCTATAAAAAATAGATTTTACAGGTGTAATTTTAGTCTAATACTTTATTTTAATTATATATTAATATAATAATATATATTATATACTCTGCACCCATCTACTGAGGTACTTCAACTTGGGAATTAACATTACTTGTGTTTGAATATCATATTTATGGGCAAATTGGAGTTATTTTTTTTTTACATTTCCATTGAAGCAAAGAATTGTGGGTTATGAGTGCCCACGAAGGATACACCTCATGCATCCTCCGAATTCCTGTGAAAGAAGGTTGTATTTGAAGGCTGCATTTGATGAGCCCTACTCGCTTTTATGAAAGGAGACAAGCGACCTCCAGAGGACGCAGCATTCCAAATGAGGCACAGTTTATACAGTAATTAGTGTATTTGCAGCAGTAGCAATGTTCATGTCAGAACATTGCAATCAGTCATTAGTGGGTAGTGGTGGTGGCATAGTGGGCTAAAGCACAGAACTACTAAGTAGAAGGTTACAGGTTCGATCCCCACAGCCACCACCATTTTGTCACTTAACAACTGTGTTGCAACTCCAGGTTGCAGATTGTCCCTGTAATAAGTGCACTGGAAGTCACTTTGGATAAAATTGCCTGCCAATTGCATAAATGTAAATGTAGTTAGAAACACAACACCTGTTTGGGCTCCTCTCTTTCCCCTCCTCTTCATGTTTGCGGTAGAGGAAGCCCTCGTGATGGACGGTATGTGTAGGAGGTTGTGGTGTGACACTCTGGGCAGGTGCAGAACGAGACCTCCGTGGCTCCTCAGGTTCTTTTGGACGAGGTCTTCGTCTTGGTTTGGGGCGATCACGAGCCCGGGGGCGATCCAGACGACTCACTGGTGCAGAGAGACTACTGGATGGCCGGTACACCTCTCCCCTTGCCTGAAAAAAAGTTATCCTTGGTGCATGACTGAGACAGAATCATTTAATATAAGCTAAGCAACATATACAAAAGAAAACACCTATAAAAACATACTGAATGGGTGTGTATGGAAAAAAGGGGCATACAGAAATCCATGATCACTCATGATCACTTCTCAATCACCACTAAGCCCTTGAGCAAGACACTGAACCCCAGGATATTTCAGAGGAACTACACCTGCTGCAAGTGTACTGTAATTCTTTTGGGATGTTAGGAAAATGGTGGAAAAACACTCATTCTATAAAATGGCTGTGTTTGGAATGCTTCTCAGAAAATACACTACAGTTATCTATTTGGCCAGCATGTCTCTGACTGAAGAAAAAAAGAGACAACAAGAAACAAAATTGTATTTGATTGTCTATATGCATTAAAATAAGAGAAGGGAATATATCGCTTGAGATGATACAGAGCTATGGCAAAATTATAAACCAACACAGGTGGACACATACTTGGCAAGCTTCTTTCTCTTGCGCTTGTTCAACAATCTCAGCCATAGTGGAACGCTTCTCACTGAGAAAAAGACGAGAAATCCAAATAAGTTAGATACTCATAAACATGAATGAAGTTCATTGCATTAGTTAACAAAATATAAAAATAAGTAGCATCTGCAAATGATTTATGACCTTTTCACAGAACTAACTTTCACTAGAAGCATTTTTGCAATTCCTTTTAACCATAGATCCCCTCAAGTTACTCAAGTATAGTAACCGCAAGTGTAGATCATTACAATAACTATGGACATGCTCCACTAAGACTGGCAACCAAAAAGTGTCAAAATAATTTTGTCTTAAATTTTGAACAGTATATCTATTGTTTCCTTATTTAAAACCAAATAAACTTATTTTTAAACATTTTGTTCGAAAAAGTTTGTTGTGCTATCTTTCTTTAAAATGCCACTTGGTGTGAAATTTTGTAAACTTTTGTCATTTTTAAATATGTCTTAAAGCGATAGTTCACCCAAAATTGAGAACTCTAAAAATAAAAATCTGCCCTTTCACTTGCAAAATGTGAAAGAATGTGAAAGTGAAGATTTATAGTAAAAAAGGACTTAAATATCTGTTTCTCACCTACGCCTATTATATTTCGTCTGAAGATACAGTATGGATTTAACCACTGGTGTCTTATGGATAACTTATTTTACTACCTTTATGTGATTTTTTTTTGCTTCAAAGGTTTGGTCACCATTCACTTGCATTGTAAGGACCAACAGAGCTCAGATACTCTTCTAAAAAACTTTGTTTGTTTTCAGCAAAAGACAGAAAGTCATATACATCTGGGATGCCATAAGGGTGAGTGAATAAATTGTCCAAAAAAATAAAAATAAAGTGGCTTTTTGGGGCTTCTGTACCCAAACACTCACCTGGATTGTCTCTTGTCGGATGGCTCTCTTCCAGACTCTGCATCACTAGAGTCATGTTTTTGCACTCTATGTTTTCCGCTGCCCTCCTGCTCACTGGATGACTGTCTCTCCATTCTTCTGCGGTAACGCTCCTGCCTAACGATGAGCGGGAGCTCATTAAGTCTCGCCTGGATCTCCTGTTCACTGGAAGTCTGACGGCCAAGCCGGTACTCTCTCTCCCGCCGCAGATGATCCATCTGTGGGTCTGAGCGGCTCCCTCGGGGGTCTCTCTGTAAACGGCTGTGGATCATCTCCAGGGAGGGGTCCATGCCCATAGGAGGAGCTGGCACATTTGCTATGCCACTGGCAAGTTGAGCTCGGTGTGCCTCCAGTAAAGGTGGAACAGCTTTGTGGATGTGGTTGATTTTGGGCTGCAGGCAGTCAGCTTTCAGGTGCTGCCAAGCATACCCCGATTTGGGCTCTACCACGCCCACAGCACCTAAATGGTTCAGGCTGTGGTAGCTTGAGCTGTTTTCTCCTAAAACACCCTGTTGGTTTAATCCAGTGTAGCTTGAGCTATTTGCCCCCAAGACACCAACTTGTTGGTTTAACCCCTGATAGTTGGAATGATCCAACCCTGAAACTCCCTGTTGTTTTAGCCCATGGTAGGAAAAACCCTCTCCCATTACCGTTGGCGACTGGTTCAGCCCCTGGTAGGAGGAGCCATTCATGACTGGTGTGTAGGGGTTCAGAGTGGACCCAAGCCGCTGAGTGAGTGTGTGTACCAAAGTGTGTTCTGTTGGGTGTTTGAGGTCTGCACTGGGCTTGGACTCCAGAATCGAGTCTTGAAGAGGGTTACGAAAGAGAGATGAGGACGAAGAAGAGGAGGAGGAGCTGTGCACAAGACATGAGAGAGGGAACATCTGTCTGCTGAGGAGAGAGGAAGTAGTAGGCTTGTTCTGTTCCTCCTTCATCTTTTCTGCCTGCAGGTCATGGTTAGAGACAGGAAAAAGAAAAGATTCAGGTAAAAAAAAGAATGCAAAAGGTCTGGGCTGGTGTTTAGTTCTTAGTTTTACACTACCAGTCAAAAGTTTGTACAAACTTTCTCATGAAGGCTTATGTTTAAATGCTTAAATTAGTTTTGAAGATACCAATGAGTGATACCAATTGTGGTCAGTGCAAGTGCTCTGACATATAGAGATGTTGTGGTTATGGGAGACCTGGGTTCAAGTCTGGTCCAGGTCAATAAAAATTTAATCAGCCAATCATGTGGCAGCAGTGCAATGCATCAAATCATTTAAACTAAATCATGGGTTTAGTTAATGTTCACATCAACCATCAGAATGGGGAAAATAACAGAAGTGGAACCTGATGTGGTCTTCTGCTGTTGTAGCCCATTTGCCTCAAAGTTTGACATTTTGTGAATTCTGAGATGTTCTTCTGCTCACTACAATTGTACAGAGGGGTTATCTGAGTTACCATAGCCTTTCTGTCAGCTCGAACCAGTCTGGCCATTCTCCGTTGACCTCTCTCATCAACAAAGTGTTTCTGACCACAGAACTGGATGCTTTTTTTTTAGGCACCATTCTGAGTAAACTCTAGAGACAGTTGTGTGTGAAAATTCATGAAGAAGAGCAGGTACAGAAATAAAAAAAAAAACAGCCCATCTGGCACCAATAATCATGCCATGGTTGAAATCACTAAGATCACATTTTTCCCCATTCTGATGGTTGATGAGAACATTATCAAATCAGCCAATTGTGTCGCAGCAGTGCAATGAATGCAGATACGGGTCAGGTGCTTCAGTTAATCACATGAATAAGTAGGTGTACCTAATAATGTGGTTGTGAGGGTATATTATTTATTAATAAGTGTTTGTTTCCAAAGTGACCTGTCGTAATGAGCTGAAATGGTCCTTCCACGTGGCCGCAGCCTTACGGAATGCTTCGTGCCGGCGAATCAGCTCCTCTACCTCGTCAGTTCCGCCCCCTATTTCACGAGTGTTTGGAGTGATTGGCTCTTTCACTGTGTGCCACGACTGATCCACCAATCCTAGCTGGTTAGACTGAAGTCTCTGCTGGGCTGAAGGACACAAGAAAAGCCTATGGATAGGTCTGAGGAAGTATTCATAATGGTAGACCATCAAGCTGTAACATGATTAATAACATTACAGCAATATTATCATCACTGACCCTGCTGAAGCTTCTCCCAGTGCAGTTCCCATCGCTCATTAAGGTCTTTCTGCTTTGCAATGACATACTCCAGCTTTTCCTTTACCTAGGTTGGAGGGTGTGGACAATATATTTATATAAGGATTTGTTCACACTGCACATAAATCTGATTTGGTTTTCAAATCCGAACTTCCGCACTCTCATTTTGCTAGTAATGAAATCTTATCCATGTGTTCAGACAGTGTGGTCAGTATCTGGCGTATCTACACTGGTTGCTGTAGTAATGAAGAAAGAATCAAAGCAATGCCAAGAGAATTTTTCATACAACAACTGAGAGTAGCTGTCAGTGTGGTTAGAGAGGATTGAAAATTTTTAATATAGCCTCTGCTCATGTCTATTGTGACAGCATGTGCTGAACTCAAAAGGTGCACAAGAATATACAGTAAACAACAGAGGCATTTTCCATATTCATACTTTGTCCAAAATCACTGACTCATTCACTCATTCATTATTCACTACATAGTGAATGTCAGATTGCTATATGAGGCAAAAGTCATAAAAATAGTTTAAGGTCACAGCACAAGACAATATTGCGCACTTTGTATGACGCTTCACACATAATATTTCCTCAATGAGGCAAAAAAAAGGAAACAGCTTCTTACCATTCAGACTGAGACAAAATAAAATAAAAGTTGGATTTTTCTTTTATTTAGCCCTGTTTTGGAGAGGGTTTGTAAACATCTGATTTCCTGTGTTTTTTTTTTTTTTTTTTTGCTGTTCAGACTACAAATTATTAATGAACTTGAGATGGATATGCCAAAAAATCAGATATTTGCTGCCTGTCTGAATGTGCTTTTATGTTTTTTGAGGACTTTTTTTTTATGTCCTTATCATTTTGGCTATGTTTAAGTGTAAATGTACCTCTTCAGCTGCAGGGTTGCGTGCAGCGAGTAGCATCTTTCCCATCTCCACGCAATGCATGAAGTTCTTGCTCTTGTTATCCATCTTACTCTTCAGACTCTGATGCTGAGACATCATCCCCTCCAGCACAGAGAGGTCCCTAACACGAACACAACGACCCACCCAACACCACAACCCACACCCAGACAAGAACCACATACACACACACATTAACCTGATGCTCGTTGATTACTACGATTATTACTAAAATCCAAATCTAGATTTAGAATAATGTAATAATTCTGTGACTGATCTGGTACCTGGCGTCATCCGTGAAGCCAATCTGTCCCATGATTCCATCCATCCACATGCTCAGTTCCCGTACCACAGCGAAGAACTGGATCTTATCAGTTACTGTGGTGATCTGCACACGACTTCCCTCACAGGAAACCAGGAGCTCGTTCCAGGCCTGCATCACCACCTGCTCACGGCTAAAAATGGCATCTGCTTTCTCCCCGGCATATATTGCCCGCAGCTGAGCTGCATTTTCCTGCAGCTGGCGCACCTGATGGTTCAAATAATCAGATGTCATATTACTAAACTTTCTCTCATAACTGAAGTTTTAAGGCATTGAAATGTTTGAAATATCCTTTTAAGGAATATGTCGGAGTGGTGGTGGCGTAGTGGCTAAAGCACAGTGCTGTTAATCAGAAGGTTGTTGGGTCGAACCCCATGGCCACCACCATTGTGTCCTTGAGCAAGGCACTTAACTCCAGGTTGTTCCGGGGTGATTGTCCCTGTAATAATTGCACTGTAAGTCGCTTTGGAGCAACTATAGTCAGACTGTCAGATTTATCATGTCGACAAACATGTCGACACTCAGGGAGATATACAAAGTAAGTGATAAACATTCACTTTATTAAGTAATATCGATAAATGAGTTTGTTTCCATGTAATTAATATAACATGATGTTAAAGCTTGTTTAACAAACACCTGCTGAAACAGGTGTATAAAATATTTTATATTTCAATTTTAATCTCTTTTGATAATCGTACACCTGTAGCACAAATGTTGCAGCATTGTTTATCAGTTGGGTTGCTAGGAGACATCTCTAATGAGAGTCAAACCCCTGCTAAGCTAATGGGAGCATTGCAGTTTTGTTTCCTGAAACATCTTCTGAATATTGGGGAATGGAATGCATTTTATGGTCAGAGATATCAAGTAGGAATAGCCCACATCCAACTTGAATAGAACGCAGCACAACCGTGTGCTTATGGCAAGCGACATTTAAATCGTAAATGTTATTATATAGATTTTTCCAGGTATTATAGACCTCCGAGGTAGATTCATATTAAAAATTATGATTTTTGAATGTCTGTTCGAGAGACGTTCATTTCACAAAAGTCATACTGCAGTTAAAATTAAACTTGCATGAGCATTAAGTGTCGTTTCAAGTTCTGGCTTTCGTGGGTGGACGTATTTTTAAAATGTAAATTGGTATTACTAGTTAGCTGCGACAAAATGTATGATGCCCAAAGGCATTTCATTGTGAAACTGTGTTTTCTTAATGGCATGAATTACACTGAAGGCCTAGACCTTAAATGCATGGCCCACCACTGGATGTAGGATTAAGTGTATTGCTCAAGGACACAAAGAATAAGACACTTTAGTTCTTCGAGTTACCAGCTCAGAATACACCAACTTCACATTAAAGGGTACGGCAAAAAAAAAGTTCTGAATTTTGAAGATGGATATTAAGAAGAATAATCAGGTGTTCAGTTATTGTTGATAGTAGGCATTGATACAATATGACTTGTGTAGAACTAATTCAACCTAATTTATATTTTAGCAGACACTTTTCTCTGACGTAACAGGGAAAATTCCACTAAATCAACCCTCATGGTATTTGCACCTGCAACCTTTCAGTTAACGGAGTAGATCTTTAACTACTAAGCTATGCCTCCCTGTTTAGTATTTTATACATGTTGTTTTTAGTATTCAGTGTTGTATTACTGTTGTATTAGTGTTATTATACTTATGCGCTGAAATGGGAACCACCCCTTGCTGGGTCAGAAGGATGAACCAGTTTAAACACTTATTTAATGTGGCTGCCGAACCTGGTCGGTACAGGTGTGTGTGTGTGTGTGTGTGTGTGTGTGTGTGAGTATTACCTGTGAGACCAGAAGCTGCAGTGAGTGCTCAAAAGCATGTAGGTGTCTCTGAAGTGTGCCAGGGTTGGCAGAGCTCACTTGACAGGACCTTACCTCTGGCAGCTGTCTCATCTTTCCCTCAATTTGGACCATCACCTACAAAATACCAAACACAGACACACACACAGGTGTTTAAATGTATACTGATTTGAAGTCAAAGAAAACCTTGTGTATCAGGTTTGTGATAAAGGAAGAGGATATATGTAAATTAGTGCCTAAAAGATTTGCATGCCAAGAGTAAGTTTTGTAAAAGTCTAAATCACATTGCAAGTGTAATTCTTATATATATTTTATATTTATTTGAATGCTTTGCATAAAGGTAATTCATGTGTGGTGAATCTGTAACTTTATGTTAACACAAAATAAATGGGATTCTTTATTCATTTGACATCTGACTGTTTTCCTAAATATGGCCAAAAACATTGCAACCTTTGCAACATATCACTGCAGATCCATCTCACCACGGACACAACCTGTTCCAGCTTCTCCCCTCAGGTAGGCGCTACAGAGCAATGTACGCCAAAACCAACAGACATTGCTGATGAACATCTGATTTCTGACTCACAGTGTCAGGAACAATTCCTGTGCAATAACCCAGTAACTCTGTCTCTAATCAGCCATCTGTTTACTGGTTACTACTTAATTTTATGAATCATTCTCTATTTCAGAGCTGTTCATACTGTTATATTGTCATATTGTATATACTGCACACCAATCCACCTACCTCAAGTCACAACTCCTGCACAAAATACCTATACTATTTATTCCAGCATCCTTTGCACTATGCTTCATTGCACTGTGTACATGTATGCATAATGTATGATAATAATAACTTTACTCCTGCATCCTTTGCACTCTGATCACTGCACTATTTGTCAATATGTCTATATTGTTTTTGTTCATAGTGTGTATATTTGTGTTGTCTACACTGTAGCCTGTGTCTGATTTTATTTTATTATTGTGTATTTTTGTATGAGTAAGCACATCGTGAGCAATGTACAATCCTGAGTCAAATTCCTCGTATGTGTACACATACCTGGCAATAAAGCTGATTCTGATTCTGATAAAGCTGATTCTGATATCGCGGCAAAAAAGATTTTTGCAGCGATATGCATGCAAAAAAAAGCTTCAAAATCATAATATGGCTCAGCGTCCATTCTCTGGATTAATATTATCTCTTCTCTCTTGAATATAAAATGTAAATATTAATACACATTATTTTATTGTGTGTGTGTGTAAATTTAAGCACACACCATTGTTTTTCTCCCATATTCTCCCCAATTTGGAATGCCCAATTAACAATGCAAAAAAGTCCTTACATTTTTCTATGTTCCTCAAAAAAATATGACTTTGAATATACTCTGAATATAGTGCACAAGTCATATGGACTTTGTCCACCCACATTCACTTTTATTGTATGGAAAAGAGCAGCGTGAACATTCTGTTTAATTTGTCTTTTTGTATACCATGGAAGAAAGAAAATCATAGAGGTTTGAATTAAAAGAATGAGGTTGAGTACATTTTAAAAACTTGTGATTTTTGGTTGAACAATATGTTGAATTTTTGTGTAAGTTACATTTCAAAGGTTGCATTGTAAGAGTTGTTAACGGTTGTACAATTTAAGTTATTGCTGATTAAAACACATGGCAGTTGAGATGCTGATGTTTGTTGTGTTACTGTGAGTGTTTTCATGGCTGTTTGTGCACCTCCTGACAGTCGGTGAAGAACTTGTACAGCTGGTACGAGGCAGCCAGCATCTGAGCTCTGGTTTCCATGAGCTCCAGAAGATCTGCCCAGGACTCATTCAGTCCGTCCTTCCACTCTGCAATGGTGGCAGCATCAGAGTGACTGCAGTCAATCATCTCATTCACCATCTTATTGACGGAGTCCATCTGCTTCTGGCCCACTGAACGCGTCTCAGAAGAGAATTTAGTGAAGCTCCCCTGCAGAGCCTGAGAGAAGCACACGGCACAGAAAGGGCCTGTAAGAAATGAGCTCACAGAAGCTTTGAAAATGCAGAGGCAACATGTACACCATGTAGTCAACAAGAGACAACGTTGGCAATGCATTTTACTTCTGTAATGTGACATATTTCCAAGTGAAACAGAATACTCAATGAGAAAAAATGTAGGCTGCTCTTTGATTTTATCCATTGAAACAAGATGGGAAAATTGGTGTTCCATAACACATTCAATAACTGAATGCAAATTTGCAGTCAAATGTACTTCGCTCTTAAAACAATACCGGCACCCACTTTAGAGATGTGTTTGCATTTCAACACATCCCAATAGTAAAACTTAAAATATATAGCTATTTGCTATTACTGCTATAAATGCTGCCATAATAAATGCCATAGTTCTAGCGGGAAGACTAGCAGCTGTACATCATCACATCATTAGCTGGGTAATTCCTAGCCAATCACATGTAAGCCATTGCTATATAAGTCTGCTCACAATCTATCACATTGCTGTTTCAGTGTGCAAACATGGCAACCTCCACCACCCCACCACCACCAGTTGAGTCCCGTCCTGCACGGGAGAAGGCTCCTCGCCCCTGACTCTTATCTCCAGCAGAATATGACGGTTCCGAGTACAACTTCTTCGGACCACCAGAAGGGGCCTACGCCAAAGAGAGACATTAATTTTCTGTTTTTTATTCATAATAAATTTCACTCAAGTCTGCAAGTCTTCCTGATAGAACGTTTATTATATGTGTTAACTACTGGCTAATAAACAATGCCTAAATAGCTTTTTGACTATTGGTTAATATTATTTTTAGCAGAGTTAATTTGAGGCCGAGCAAGTGTTTACAATCTGTTTTTATTTGGATCACACTTGGGTTTTAATGTGTGTGTGTGTGTGTGTGTGTGTGTGTGTGTGTGTGTGTGTGTGTGTGTGTGTGTGTTTATGAGACTGTGATACCGTGACATGCTCCAGGTCCCGGCCGAGCTCAGTGGAGCTGGCAACAGCCTCTCGCTCAGAGATCCATTTCTCCAGTGCCTCCACCTCTCGTTTCAGCTGATATAACCAGTACTGCTGCTCCAACTTTGTCTTCCTCTGCTCCACAAGATCTTTCAGAGACACATATAGCCGGTCTATATGAGCTTGCTGTTTGGTGATCTGTTCACTAAGAGAGAAGAAAAGGCTGAAATTATTTTGGAAAAGGGTCACACTGTATCCATCGCAGCTACTGTAGATATGTATCATCAGAGTCTAAGTGATGGTGCATAAAATACAGTATAACAACTTTAACACTGCATCATAATCAGGTAAGACACCACAATTTGTACATCTACACTGATTGTGAAAACCCTGCATGTTGCAATGTGACAGAATCACAGCCAATCAGAACAATAATTGATATGAAATACACAGCTATGGGGAGCGTAATATTGGACCAATGAGATTTCACTGTTGGTGGGACTACCCAGTGCAACACTACAGAAACAAAAAAACTGACAAAATGTAGTTTCGCTAAGATTGAAACTCAAATTAACAAGAGAAAGGATTTATCATTGTTGTATCATGGCTGATTAAAACATGCTGTAAGTAATACACGTTTATCTGTGAACGTTTACCTGTCGGGATGTCCTAACTCAAGCATGCGACGGCACTGCTGAGACAGTGAGCCCACTGTCTCTACATAATTCTCCACTGTCTGCTCTAAGGCCAACTGTTCCTTCAGTAACCTAAGAGTGCTTGCCTCATCCTACAGACAGACAGGAGAGAGAGAGAAAATAAATCTGGGTTTACAAAGAGAAAGACAAACAGACCGTACCGCATTAACCACAGGCGGCAGTTTACAACCCTGCAGCAGTCTGTTATCTAAAAACTTTCATAATAATCACACACACGAGCAGACTAAGGTTTATTAAAATAATATCACAGGTTACATAAAGTACAAGTTAAGCTCAATCGAAAACATTTGTTGCATGCTGTTGATTACCACATCAAATAAATGAATCTACTTCCTCAGTTTGTAAAAATGGTCTGGACTTAAACAGCATTTTTTTTTAACCTTGGCGGTTTTCAAAGCACTTTACACAGTGAACTCATTCACCCATTCACACACACATTCATACACCAATGACGGCACAGCTGCCATGCAAGGCGCTAGTCTGGCATTGGGAGCAACTTGGGGTTCAGTGTCTTGCCCAAGGACATGTGGAATCCTGTGGGCTGGGATTCGAACCACCAACCCTGCGATTAGTGGCCAACCCACTCTACCACCTGAGCCACAGCCAAAGGTTCGAAATATTTCTTGAAACTTCCTTTATCTATAAAACACACTTATCTCAGCATTCATAAGCAATTCTGGCCAAAAAATATTCCTTTATGTACTTAATTTAAAATGTATTTTATTTTTTAAATATTGCGATCTTAATTGAATGTTTATAAAAGATTACACTTTAGTTTCAATATTTACATTTCCTTTCTCCTCATTTAGGACCTGAAGCTTCTGCCCACTGAGCCAAGACTCCACCTTCGCTGCGTGGGTGTAGTACTGCTGGGCGTGGCTTACAGCTTCCAGCATCACTGTGCGACGTTCCATCTCTACCTGGAGCACCTCCCACAGCTGCCTCACATGCCCAGCCCCCTCCCGAACAAGCTCCACCTCAGGGGTCCGCAGGGCAGCGACAGCTTCCGCCCTCTCCAGCACCTCCTCGACACGCCCCCTTCGAGCTTTCATCTCAATTTGTAGAGCCTGCATATCCAATCATACACACATGCGAGCTGTCAGTCAAACCTATCACATCCAATCCAGTCAATCAACATTCATCACTGGAATCAGGAGTCATGGGAACCAGCCAATCAAACACAGTACAGCTAAATTAAACACCAGCAGGGCCATTAAAAAAATCTGGATTATGACTAAAGATCGCATTAAACAACGGGCAATTAATAATAAATTAATAGCTATGTTTTTCAAAAACAGCTGATAATCAATATAACAGATCAGAGATAGAGTGAATTAACTGACAGACTCCAAATGGCCTTTATGGAATATTTGACTGTTGGCTTGCATAGAGATAAATCAATTCATAGACCTCTAATCCACTCTGCTCTCCTCTCTTGTATAGTCTTACAGTTAGGGAATGATGGCAGGAAACAACCTCTTACATCATTTCACAAAGAAAGGAGAAAAATTCAACATGAGATATGTGATGCATCTGGTGTCCTGAGGCCAGACATAGACAAACCTTCAATGTTTAGAACAAAGCAAAACTGTTTACAGTATGTCCTCAATGCTCAACCTTTTAAGTTGTTTGTTGCCTGCCCCAGAATGCCCTGCATTAGAGTTTGGAATAGAAGACATTGACAGAGGTATTTCAAGTAGTTTGAAAAGAGGACTCTCACCTCATGATTTTGTATTAACTCTTGGACACTCTGCAGATTGTTGCCATATTCAGTAGATGAGGCCAGATGCAACCGCTCTTGAATCCATACCTAGTAAAAATCAAGAGATAGAGATGGCTATAGGTATGAATAAAGTACATATGTAAACTAGAGTTTTATATTTTTTTGAACAATATGTGAATGGTGCTTGCCCAATGCATGATATGTACTGAGGTGTACTGAGTGGGTTTTAGCGGTTTGCTGCGCAGTTGCTGGGGTGTTCTGGGCAGTTGCTACATGTTTGCTTATTGGTCATAACAAAAAAGGCCACCTTCAAGTAGGGCTGTCAACGAATATTCTAAATTCGAATATATATTCGAATAGTTTTAAAAAACAGAAATTCGAAGGTGAAAATTAATATTCGAATGTGGAAAAAAAGCAGCCCGCGGTAGCAGATGTGCGGCTGTCTGCTTTAGCGAGTGGGCGTGCTGCCTGAGGGGTCTTTGTTGTCACATTTCTGGAATTGTGTGCCTCATTTTATTTAACGTTAAACAGAAACATGACTAAAATGTAAGGCTACTGTACTGACTGAATAGATGTTGCATGAATAAGGTAGGTTAGATACAGCAGTTTCATGCACTGCAGGCTTCCACTGGTTTGATTATTTACCGTTTCATGTCAAGGAAAAGTTCCATGTTTACCACAGCACAGCTTCGCTCGGGCGTTCAATGTCGGTTCTATATACTGTAAAACTTCAATTAATGTTAATAATTTGTTTTAATCACTGAATGAAGCCTGCTATATTTGGGACAAGAGTCGCGACCTTATATTGCTTGCACAAAACTCTTGATCAGCACTCAACATTTGTTTATTGTTGTTGTTCTTTTAAACCGTTATGCTAGAGAGGCGTGAGGGCGAGAGAGAGAGAAAGAGTGCCTGCTTGGCGTGCGGCGAGAGTGAGGTCTTGGCCATTAGTTGATTTACTTGTTTTTGTGTAGGTAATACGTTGTCAAATATGTTTAAACTTAAATAAACTACCTATACAAATAGTTATGTCTCTTTGTATTAATTTGTCCTGTTATTGACGTAATCTGGCGTCATTGACCAAATGCGTAACCAGATATTCGAATAGTTCGAATATATGTGTTTTTTTTAGAGGGAATATTCGAATGTCATTTTTGAGCAATTTTGACAGCCCTACCTTCAAGACTCTGTGGAACTCTTTTTTCACCTTAACAAGCACCTCTAATGATATGGAGAGTAAAAGAAAGAGAGACTCACAGTTTCATCCTCCAGGTCTTGGGTAACTTGGTGCATTTCCTTGGAAGCAAGAATGATCCGCCTCCTCTCCTTCAGAGGCTCAATAAGGCGCACAATTCTTGTCTCCACCACTCCTCCTTGCTCCTCCTCCTCTGGTCCTTGCTGATAAGCCCCACCCCTAACTTCACCAACACCATGATAAAGCTGCATCTGGGCCTCCATCGACTGAAAGATGAAGAGAAATACAGTAAGAACATGATACAGGTTTGTATCATTCATGTGTATAACATTAACTGTGTGGGACGAGTTATGTCGTGAAGTTTAATACTTAAGCCCAAAGAATACTACGGTCAGATGCCAAATCTAAGCATCTGCGAACAGGACGAGAGATGCAAATTTTATCATTAGCAGAGTGCTCAAGCACTGAACATTTGCGGTCCGATTTTCTTACTGTGCATACTTGGAAAGCAGAGTATGCACATGGAATTATTTGCACAGTTGAGCCATTGCTTTCACAAACAGGGGCAAGAAAAATATGTATTGGCTGGTAAACAACAGGCGATGAAGGGGGGAAACAACAACAGTGGATGTGGGCATCAAGAGCTCGTGTGTGAGGAGATCAGGAGATCCCTGCAATTGAATAACTCAAATCTATAGGACTATAAAGACATCTTTATGGGTCTAAGCACTTGTGTCTAAACCGAAGTATACTTTAAGCTTTAGTGTTAAGGAATTTGAATAATCCCTAAGTATGACCAATAGTAATAGTGATGCTTGACTTTCTCACTTGTATCTTCTGTAGTTGTTGGCTAAAAGTGGGGCGGGGCTGAAGGAGGGTGGGTTGAGTGGTGTGGGTGGAGCCCAGTCTGGGCAGCTGTTCCTGTATGACGTTGAGATGCTGGTCCAGGTCACTGAGGCTGTTGGTGGACAGGTTGCTAGTCCGGTTATTCTGAGTTTCGAAGAGCTGGCGAGCCTTGACTTTGGTGGTGTTCTCCAGATGAGACCAGCACTCTCGGATTTCCTTCAACTTCATCTCCACCACTGATCGCAACTCGGGCTGTTCCTGGACCAGTTCCTCACCCTCCTAAACACACACATATGTAGCATAATCAATGAATGTGTTACTATTCAGACCCTCACTCTTCTTCCTTACTAGTGTATGCCTGAGTGTATGTGTGCAAGATGGTAAGAGATCAAAGTAAAGAGAGTATCTGTCTCTTCAGAACCATGGCTGGAGTCCAGCCTCTTAAAATAGGGCACCAACACACACACATATACACACTCATTCTCTCTCCACATCAGTGTAAAGGTTCATTCTTCCCTGCAGAAAGACATAAAAGTAAACTCACTCATATGTATCTTTTCAAAACAGTCTACATCCCTCTTTCAATCACAGTGATGTAACTGTGTGTGTGTGTGTGTGTGTGTGTGTGTGTGTGTGTGTGTGTGTGTGTGTGTGTGTGTGTGTGTGTGTGTGTGTGTGTGTGTGTGTGCGCGTGTATACAGTACACATATGTGTGTGCCCATATGTGTGTGCGTTTGTGTGTCATAATGCAGTGTAGCATTTCTCCTTTTGGCACAAATTGCCTGCTCCCTCCATACTCCGCGAAAGAAAGAGTATGTGAGAGAAAGGAAGAGAAAAAGAGAATCAGTGAGACAGATAAGGTGAGAAACGGATGGAGAAACAAGAGAGAGAGAGAAACAGGGAATGTTTGAAAGGAAAACAAAAAGAGACAAACATACATACATAGATAATTGTGTTATGTTTCATCATGTGCCCTCTGTTTGTGGTACTAGGAGGCAAGGTCAGCTCCGAGGACATCATTCTGTGATTGGTGCAGCCGCCTGTCTGTCAGTGAGGATGCTGAGCTGAGTGAGTCTTGAAGTGGGGGAGGGGGCGGGAACCCTTTCAAAAGGACAAAGAGTTCTCCAATCACAGCAGGACGGTGTGTCATAGCTTCTGTTGTTTCTCAGGTTACAGCCACATTAACTCATGTTTCTGTAGATACGTACCACTGTCTATGCATGAGCATGATTGGGTGTGATGGTGTAATAGCTTTCAAGTCAGGTGGCTCTTCAGTGTTACAGAAATCAGGTTCAGGTAATACTGGCAGCCATCTTAAGTTCAGCTGATTAAAAAAAAATGCTAAAAGGGACACTTTTTTTTTCAACGACATGGTTTACACATAAAGTCATATCGGTGATACATCAAGGCATCTCACAGTAGATGCATTTTTATTTTGACACAATTTATATTTTTTTTACACTAAAGATTTTAGTGTTTAGTTTAATTTGCATAACTTTTTTTTCTGTTGCAAAACAATTGTGGTTGTGTAAGGCCTCAGTGTCTATTCATATCTATTCTGCGATCCAGAAATATATAAAAATATGAACTTCATTTATTAAGTAGTCCAGGAAGGAACTCAGAGTCGAGTCTTATTCTTGAGCCCTTCATCACAGACAGCGAGATATCACTAAAGGATTATATGAACACATTATCTGTTATGACTATTGGGGCTGTGCGATACACACAATTCAATATTTCACAATGCATCACGATGTCTTGATTGGATCACGGTTAAAACTGCTTCAAACTGACAAAAGAGAAAAGCATGTCCATAAGCAAAAGAGTGAAAAAAGTGTCTCTGTCTGCACTGAGAAACACAAATGTCAAAGTTTGAGCTTACTCATCTTATTTAACTTTTCATTATTAAACTGTTGGACATGATATAAATGCACAAACATATAATGAAAAAATCGATACAGGGGTCTAATACAATTTTGTAAGAAAGATTATAATTATATATATTGATAAAAGATTGTATTGGCACAGCCCTGATGATTACATAGTAATACTGGTATTTTATGCTCTTTAAAATAAAGCAATAAGCCACAAGTGATTTTACCACAGGTAAGGTGTGTTCTTAGAAACTGCTTTAAAAAACCCTTACCCATGAATGAATCTTTGCAATACAGATTTTCACTTTTATGAAACAGCAGCAACAGCAATATGATAAAAGACAACAATGTAAAAAAAAAAAAAAAAAAAAGTATATTTATTATTAGTAAAAATCATAGTACACAATTTTTTAACATAGCATCTTGGCACATTAATATAGAATGTTCAGTCACAGGTGTGCATTTTTCTGCATTTTACAATGCCATCTAAAATGGCTCATTAAATTTAGAGTTGGAATTGTCCTTATGATTATGTGTATTTTGTGACATTAGTTAAAGATACACTAGTAAAGAACCATCAGGTTTGTCTAAAATAGGGTGATATTAACATATTTGCAGTGTTATAGTCATCGTTAGTATAGTTCGTTTTTCCAGACAACTTGAGATTCATATTGTGGAAAAATAATCCTTTCCGTGTAGACTCACTTCTAAAGCTCTGCATAAACGATGGCATTAGCAAACTGAAAACAGTTTTGTGTGGACGTGGCCTAAGACTCTAAATTCTGATTGGATGAGCTACGTTCAAAAATGTAAAAAGCAGATAAATGCCTGTGACTGCACATTCTATATTACTATGCCAAGCTCGAAAATAGCAAACAGACTATAGTTCAGCTAATGAATGATATCTTGATGGAAAATGTATTATAATTAAAAGGAACAGTTCACCAAAAAAACCTTGTTCCAAACACACATGACTTTCTTTTTTCTGTGGAACACCAAAATGTTAACCTCCATCACCATACTTTTATTGCATCTTTTTGTCCATACAATGAAAGTGAATGGTGACTGAGACTCTCAGCCCCTAACATTCTGTCTAGTATCTCCTTTTTTGTTCATTAGAAAGAAGGTCATACGGGTATGGAACAACATGAGGGTGAGTAAATGATGATTATAATAATAATAATATGATTATTAATAATGATAGATGTAAAAGTCTTTTATCACATTCCTGTTGTCATCATTGTACTCCACTTCCGTCGTGCCTAAGAACACTCCTGATCCATAGTAAAATCATTGTAACACACGGCCTTAAAGGGATAGATCACCCAAAAATGAAAATTCTCTTGAACATTTACTCACCCTCATGCAATCCCAGATGTGTATGACTTGCTTCTTCTAAACACAAACTAAGATTTTTAGAATAATATCTCTATTATATAGCTCTGTAATAGCTCTGTAGGTCCATACAACGCTAGTGAACTTTGAAGGTCTTGAAGAACATAAAGGCATCATAAAAGTAATCCATATGACTTTTTTCTTTTTGTATGGATTTAACCACTAGAATCATGTGGATTACTTGTTTGCTGCCTTTATGTGCTTTTTGGTCCTTCAGAGTTCTGTCCACCATTCACTTGCATTGAATGGACCTATAGAGCTGAGATATTATTCTAAAAATATTTGCTTAATCGTGTTCTGCAGAAGAAAGAAAGTCATACACATCTGGGATGGCATGAGGGTGAGTATATGATAAGAGATTTTTCTTTTTTGGGTGAACTATCCCTTTAATTTATTCCAGAATTCTTTGGAAAAAAATATACCAGAATAATAAACTCTAAAATGACCTCCATAACTGTAAAATAGACCCTAGATTTCTGGCACAGCTGTAGTCCTGAAACAAAATCCTGAAGTGCAGAGAGAGAAAAGGAAGTATGTGCCAGATTGCTCAGAAAGCAAAATTAGACTCTCCTTCTTCAAACCAGACTGAGCGAACCATCTGACAACTCAAAATCAAACACATACCATGCAGAGATAAAACTCTGACTTTACTCAGTGGGCCAGAAAACAATTATCTAAGAAGCAACACAGAATATTCAATAAACATGCTGGTGAGTGTGAGATCTAATTCACTGCAGCATTCCGAGCAGAAAGAGCCATTTCACTCATGCGATTGGTTAGAATGCTTGATTTGGTCCACTGAAATTGCTTGAACATGAACAATGCATTGAAAATGCATCGAGGTACCAGCGCAACATTAACCACTAGTTTCATGAAAGGGCCTGGAGATATATGACTGTCACACCCACATACAGTAGCAAAAGAGCTGCTGATCTTCACCGGCATTTACAGATCAAGGGAATAAATGTTTTTTCAGCAGATGACATTCATTATAATTGTGGATATTATGTCATGCTATGACATTATACTTTCTCAACATATAATCTGACTGTTGTGATGTCCTATATTAGAGATGCACCGATACAAAATGCATGTGCCGATAATAAGATCTGATGACAAAACATTTGCCAAAACAAATACCAAAACTGCTAGTTTGGCGGTTCTGCTTTTTCATGTTACCTTGTTTCAAATAACTGATAACTAATTACACATATTTAAAAAGAAATTTAAAAAATAATTGTATTATCCATGTCGCCACATTTCTTCCATATTTCAGACTAACTGGTCTCAGTTTTAAACAAAACACTTTAAACAAAAAGCACATAATTAGCATTCTTAACATGAACTGAATTCTGAATAGCCTCGTGTTAAGCTAACATACATTTTTTTGCCTCCGGATTAGCTTTAACAAACTCATCATAATCCTTGCTGTGTCAAGCTTTTCTAATTTGAGTAATCAAATTAGTTGTGTAAAAAGTTTACCGGTAGTTTCACCTCTGATGTGATTGTCACCTAATTCAAAGTAAGGTCTGTAGGCTATAAAATTCATGACGGCAAAAATAAGATACTTTGGGGTGATAAAATGCTCTCAAAACTCCTAAGACTTTTAAACTCCAGCCTGTTTTTTCCCTGTACGTCTAAAATAAAATGATGTTATTTCCAAATATCATATACGTTAATTTATTGCTATTAATTTATATGTCATTACTTGGGAAACAGTCAGGTGTAGATAGCTCTGAATATTTTTCTCAACCTCAGAACGCTTCCTTTATTCTTTTTCACTTTTACCTCACTATCGCAACAGCGTCTCTCCCCCACTGAGAAGAGTTCCGACATAATGACTGCATAAGAGAAAATAAGTAATTTTATTGACAGTAAAACCATAGCAGAGATATAGCAACAATTTCATCCATCATTTTCATTTGATTAGTGAAAAATAAACAAAATTGGTCCATTCTGGTTAAAATGACCATTCTGTTTTTCAAAAATGTCTTGGGTAAACCTCCTGAATCCCCATATAATAATTCATTTCTGTTCTCAGCCACAAGCAAGGTTCCAAATTTTATGCAAATGTCTGAATGCAGGCCTACTCAATAAGGACTATTGTTGTTTGATCTTTTAGTATTCTTAAAATGTCCTGGAAACAGTTAGCTAAACATAATATATATTTTTCTTGGCCCACCAACCCAAAATGTTCTGCCTAAATTCCTGCAGACAGCATGTTATGTAGGCTAATTGTCTGATGCATTTCTGCCCCTCCATTTGATTGACAGGAAATAATTAATCATTGACAATTTTTTTTTAATTATTTATTTTATCCCCTTTTCTCCCAATTTGGAATGTCCAATTCCCACTACTTAGTAGGTCCTCCTGGTGGCGCCATTACTCACCTCAATCCGGGTGGCGGAGGACAAGTCTCAGGTTCCTCCACTTCTGAGACAGTCGATCTGCACATCTTATCACGTGGCTCGTTGTGCATGACACCGTGGAGACACTGCATGTGGAGGCTCATGCTGCTCCCCACGATCCACGCACAACTCACCACATGCCCCATCGAGAGCGAGAACCCCTAATCGCAACCACGAGGAGGTTACCCCATGTGACTCTACCCTCCCTAGCAACCGAGCCAATTTGGTTGCTTAGGAGACCTGGCTGGAGTCACTCAGCATGCCCTGGATTAGAACTCGAGACCCCAGGGTTGGTAGTCGGCATCAATACTCGCTAAGCTACCCAGGCCCCCAATTATTAAATTTTTTTTTAATAATCTGCTGTTGTCCGATAGTGCAGATTATTGCTTTTAAGGCCAATACCGGTGATTTTCTGATATATCAGTGCATCATAACAGAACAATTAGTCTTTGTTGCCACATGGCACTGCTAAAAAAAAAAAACAGCTGTGAACAACCAAAATGTTGTTGCTGGTTCAAGCTGGTTTAAGCTGGTTTGGTGCAGATCTAGATATTAATGCTGGTCAACTAGCTTCACCAGAAAGACCATGCTGGTTGATGAGCATTACCATCTATAATGTAGTCTTGCTAGCTAAGCTAGTAAAGAAGCCTGGTGTTTAGTAGCATCTTATACACAACATATGCTGGTGACCATCCATGCTATTCTTTATAACAGGGATAAGACTTTTATGGTATAAACCAGGAAAATTGCTGGCTGATCACTGATTGTTGTCTTCAATAATTCCAGTTAGTGGGGTGCCTCACCAGGCAATCTCTGACACAGAAGTATCAGAAAACAAACAAGAGTGACATTTAAAATCAGCTTGTATAAAGATAAAGCTTAATTGTTTCGCTGCAAAGCAAAACAAAGATATAGCATGCCCAAAGGCTGTTAAGTCGTAGCATTATTACGTGACTTATTCTTCAGTGAACTGTAAATAAAATCACAGTTTAATTGTTGCACCACACAGAATGAAACATCAAAAGAAACATGAGAAGGGATAACAAGACCAAAAAAGAACAGCGGCTGGCCCGCAACATCTAATAAACAATTTAGAGTACTGAAATTCAAACATGCAACACAAATCCACCACAAGTACACAGGATGTGCAGAGTGAAGCCTAACAATATTTGAGTTATACATCAAATCATCAATGCAGTAGAATGCATCTGAAAATACAACTTAGACAAACACTTTATTTGACCACAGCAGCAACCCTTGTGGTAGAACTCTTTTTAAAATGTGTTTAGATCTTCACAACAACAAACATCACTGCAGAACCCCAATCTAAAACAGAGAGACACACACCCAACCTAACCAACACTACCACATACTAGCAGCCCTGGCCACACTGCATGTTACGTCATACATGTAAACACATGTCATAAATAAATGAATATATGTAACAACGCATTCATTCACATTCATTCATGGACCAGAAGCATGTAACATATTGATATTTGGCACTATGTATATAATGCCATTGCACTCTCTATTGTAGTCTTGCAGATTCTAGATCATTTGCACATGTTTGTATGCATAGTGCTGTTTTTGTGACAGTTTGGCACTCATAAAACATTTAGCACTTATCAGTCTGGCTGTTCGGCAGGTTTCCAATCACTGTCAGCATGAAAGGAGAACAATTTCAGTGTCTATGCAGTCATGGAGCAACACATATGATGCATGATGCAAGGTTCCTTGCTATTTCCTGAAATCAGTCATACCTGCAGACACACCATTAAATACCTACACACCTTTAGATTTCTTTACATACTAATCAAATAAAAATGATAGTTCACTCAAATGAAACTCCAGTCATAATTTGCTCACTCTCTGGTTGTTCCAAACTGGTATGACTTTCTTTCTTTCTTAAAACACAAAAGGAGATGTTAGGCAGAATGACAGCCTCGGTCACCATTCAATTTCATTGCATCTCTTTTCCATACAATAAAAGTGAATGGTGACTGAAGCTATCACTGCCTAACATCAAATATTTTGTTCCATAGAAAAAAGCAAGTCAAATGGGTTTGGGATAATATGAGCATGAGTAAAGTGTTTTGTGGTGTATGGGGACAGCATGTGCCAGACCAGAACAGGTCACATGGGAATGGGATCAATGATTGTATTGCAGGGCACCATCGTCCAACTAAACCTGAACTTGTGCTTTAATACATCATACATGCATCAAAGACAACATTTATTTGCAACTGACATTCAAAATAAAATGTTCAAACACAAGCAGATGTTAACACTGTGTGGTTGTATCAGGACAGTAACAAGAGCACATCTTACCCTTCTCTCTTCTCACTACTGATCTTTATTTCCATTACCCAACTTTCCACTACCATTTTCCTTTTGCAAGGATTACTGGATAAGGATTATTAAGAACATTTTAAAGAGATTGAACTCACAAAGAGCAATTTCTAGTCCTCTAATTATTTACTCACCCATGCCATCCGAGATGTGTATTACTTTCTTTCTTCAGCAGAACACAAACGAAGAATAGCTCTGTAGGTCCATTTAATGCAAGTCAATGGTGGCTAGAACTTTGATTCTCAAACAATCTAATAAAACCAGCATAAAAGTAATCCATGACTCCAGTGGTTAAATCCATTATTCAGAGCCAATATGATAGGTGTGGGTGATAAACAGATTAATATTTAAACCCTTTTTCAAAATAAATCTCCACCCTTGACCAGCCTGACCAGTAGGTGATGCATGAAGTATGCGTATTGCCAAAAAAACAAAAGAAGATGTGAAGTGAAAGTGGAGATTTATAGTAAAAAAAAGAAAAGACTTAATATTAATCTGTTTCTCACCCACACTTCTCATATTGCTTCAGAAGATATGGATTTAACCACTGGAGTCAAATGGATTACTTTATGCTAACTTAATGTGATTTTTGGAGATTTAAAGATCTGGCCACCATTTACTTGCATTGTATGGACCTACAGAGCTGAGACGTTCTTCTAAAACTCCTCATTTCTGTTACGCAGAAGAAAGAAAGTCATAAACATCTGGGATAGCATAAGGGTGAGTAAGTGATTAGAGAATTTTCATTTTTGGGTGAACTATCCTTTTAAGAGGGGAGCATATCTAGAAAGAATTATTTACAATAGAAATTTGCCATTATCAACTCAATCTTGAATATCAATTCATTCTCAAAATCCCAAATCTATCCTCAGCTTCTCCTCAACCAATCTTCAATCTATCCTAAACCCATCTTCAGTCGAACCAAAATCTGTCCTAAGCCCATCATCAGCCAATCCTGAATCTGTTCTCAGTCCATCCTCAGACAATCCTGAATGTCCTCAACACATCCTAAACCAAAGCTGAATGTGTCCTTCACCAATCTACAACCAACCCTCAACCAAACCATAAACAACCCAAAATCTGTCCTCAACCAATCCTGAATATCTCTTCAATCCATCATTAACCAGTTCCACATCTGTCCTCTGCCCATCCCTAGACAATCTCAAATCTATCCTATAGCCATACACAACCAATCATCAAAAATGACAATTTTCACCCAATCTTGAATCTGTCCTAAATCAATCCATCCTTAATCAATGTTTTTTTTTTATCATTTTTGCCCAAAATCTCTCTGTATTCTCTTGCACATTTCCCAGAGTATGAGCAGCATTTGCCTTTATTAACAAGGAGAATGTGATTTATATGAAGAGGGAGCAAACTAAGCTTCATACTCTTGCTCTTAGACATGTTTTACATAAGCATGTCACAATATGTTTATATTCAGTACAGAAAAATGAAAATAAATGACTCAATTTACCTGAATTCACCGTTTGCTAAGGTCACATGTAAAAATTAGTCAATGTGTTGGAAAGGATTTTGCCCCTTCAGAGTTACCTTAAGCTTGAATATAAATTTTTCTCTCCTCTTTCCCCATCCCCATCCCATTCTCTATTTCTTTAATTTCAGCTCTTGTGACTCACCTGTTCGATCTTGGCAAGCCATTCTTTGTTGCGGGCCAGTTCGGCCATGAAGGCCTGGTGCTTCATCCATTTCCTGTGCAGCTTCTGCGCTTCATCTCGAGCTCCATCACGAGCTGTCAGCATCCTTTCGGCCTCTGAGAGCTCTGCTCAGCTACACCACACACACATGCACAGAGCAGTCAGCAGACAGCTACGACACTCTGTCACTATCTTCTATCAGCCATCATACACACAAATGTACATGCACACAAATAAAGCAAAACAGGACTAGGCCCTTTTAACCCATACACGTCTTCTGCTTCCTTAATGCAATGTTGCAGCTCAGCAAAAAAAAAACATTCACCTCCACCACACATACACACACATACACCAAAATTCTCCTAATCAGAGGAGAGAGCAGCACCTCAGCAGAATGTGCAGCAGTAGCAGTGGGGTTTGGAGCTCAGGGGCGGGAGTTCCACTGGGTCCTCATGTCCTCCACGTTAGCATCCAGGCCCCTGCAGTTCTACTGCAGTATCCGTGCGTCAGTCCAGCTTTCAGAAAAAACAACCAGCACGCACACACAGATGCACACCAAAGCGTTCAGTCTCCTAGAGAATCTTCAGTCTCTATGAGTCCAGTTGTTTCCTGAAAACATCTGCAGTATTATAATCCTCCAGCGACAAAAGACAAAAGGAGTACCAAAACGGCGCGTCTTTGCCGGTGTGCATACGTGCGTCTGTGTCAGGTTGAAGCTCTAGTTTCAGCGCTGCGTCCAGAACGATACACCATCCTGCTGTCGACCTGAATGGATGGGGGGTTTGGAGGAAGAGTGGGAGGAGTTGCTGATGCGCGTGTATGTTGGGGTTGTGTGTGCGGGTGGGAGAGATATCAAATACAGACACCTAAAGACACAAGTTATCGTCTTTGAATGAGCTCACACACCAAATGTCTGTGCTGCAGAGAATCCAATGGTTGCAAATGGACACAGACGTGTGCTTTTGTGGGCAGCTTCTCATGTGCTTTAGTGTGATTGCAGTGCAGCATGCTGCAGTCTCTCTCTCACTCTCGGCGCAGAGCACAGAAAACCGCCTCTATCCTTTCAACAGACTTTACTGCAGTGCCTCAGAGTGAGGGAGGGAGGGAGGGAGGGAGGAAGATGGAGGGAGAGGCAGAGAGAAAGAGAGAGGGAAATAGGGAGGGGGTGGTAGAGGATGAAGGCAAAGGGGGGGTAGCAGAGACAGAAAGGAAAAAATTAGGTAGATGGACAGTGTGACAGCAGAGGGTGGGATGTTAGCTGAAAAGAGAGCAGAAAGGTATGAAAGAGAGAAACAGGAGAAATACACATACAGAAAAGTGGAAAAGAGAAGGAGGGAGAGAGACAGGTGTAAGGAAAAGAGAAGAGTAAGTGGGCGACATTTTTCAGTGTCACAAGGGACGTTAAGCTGCACAGTGGGGGTGGGTCTCTGTGTGTGTGTGTTTGGGGACAGTAAGAAAAGGAGAACAGATCGGTTTGGAAAACAACCACAGGGATGCTGAAGCATTGGAGGTCACAGCCTCAGCAGCAGCGTTGGGTAGATGCCACACAGGAAAGAGGGAGCAGAGGTTGTATGTGTGAGTGTATGTTACATGTGCGTAGAGGGGGAGGAAGGCGGTTGAACTGGAGGTGGACCATGTAATTACAAAGGTCAAAGGGAAATACAGTGGTTCAATGTGAGATATCTTGATTCTTGACTGTGTATGTATAAGGCAGCTGTCATCATCTGCAAACAGCTGAGTGAGAGCTGCTTCAAATTTAAAGAGATAGCCACATGTTTTAGAAATACACACCCAGGAAACAGAGGTTTGGGCAGGAATACGTCTGCAGAACAAACATTCAGATTTTGGCTTCAGACACAATTGAAGAAGCATTAAACCAATCACTGTTATTAACTATGGGCTTTGGTTTAATGTGAGCCTCATAGAATAATTATGAAATCATTTGAACTTATTTAATTTTTACATCATCTTTTCATATTTTTGAATGCTGCCAATCTAATGGGCCAATGGTTTGCACAAGAATATTAAAGGAATTGTTCACTCAACAATCAATCATCTGTCATTATTCACTTTATCCTATGTCGCTCCAAAACCCATATGCTATTATTTTATCCATGGAACATAAAAGAAATAGAAAGGAAAAGCACTATAAAAGTACTACATTCCAAGTCTTATAAAACCATACGATAGCTTTTAAATGGAATTTAAAAATGTTGTCCAGTATAATGCTCACTAGAATGAGAATGTCACCTCCAACTAAATTATAAATACCACCTGCCTTTGCTCTAGTGCTACAATGGTAAGCAGGAAATAATTTGACAGTCAAAATTATTGCCATTCAAAAACATCAACACCCTTCATTAAAGCTGGTCCACAGGTGTAGATGAAATTCAGCAAAACTGAAAATTAATAGGGACTGGACGATATGGTTATCTCATGATTCAGTTCGATGTACAATATGAGGTTTGCGATATAATAACATTTAAATGACAAATATGACAGAAAATTGTTTAGTTTTTGAAACCTTTTGGAGCAAAATGCACATTATAATTTTTATAAAATAAAGCTCTTTAATGCATAATATAAATACTCAAAGTATAAATAAATACAGTGTCTCTTTCTCTTTAAGAAAAGATCACAAACAAATGTGCCTTCAAAAAAAGAGAGCTACATTCAGGCTGATCAGGTGCAGAACAAGCAGCAATATAACATGAACAGAAACCTGTCCAGAAAGAATATGTGAATGTGTATATTTAATTTTTTAATAATTTGTTTTGTAATCATTATTATAATTAAATGTATTTATTTTTTAAATCCAAAAATACTACATTTTATCAATTCATATTTTATCATAAGATTTTACAGTATACAGTATATCATAATGATATGAGCATTCACTGTTTGAAATAATGTGTACAGTTTAACAAGTAATAACATTGAGTTTACATTCATTTGTATAACAAATGCTAAATGTTACTGTCACTTTAAGAGTTCAAGAGCACAGTCTCACACTCTCAGTGTTCCAGTTAAGGAGAGAAGTCTCTCAGATTGTTTATCACATTTGTGCTATGCCTGATTATAAATAATATATATTTTTTTTTATCTGCCAGAAATTAAAAGAACAGAAAGGAATATTAAAGACACATTATACAATAATTAGTTAGTGGATTTCATTTTTGATGGACACACAATACATGGAAGAAATGGTCATTTTAATTTCAAGCACTTTTAAGAAAAACAAGGTGATTTTTCAGGTATTCCAGTACTTACATTTCTGAAAGCTAAATCCAAGCACTTTAAGCATTTCAAGGACCTTGTTTGAACCCTGTAAACAGTGTAGAAAAATAAAGTAAAGCAGGGGTAAAAATAACAAGGGATAGAGATAGTATGGTGTTTGACGGGTCATTTAATTTATGATCACATGGAAATTTCTAAATATCAACTTTTACCTTGATATGGTTAATAATTTTTTTGGATTGCGATATACTGAAATTCAATATATCATCCCATCCCTAAAAATGTATAACGATTAGCTTTATCAAATTGATATATTAGTCAATAATCTTAAAAACTAAAGTCTATTGGCTATTTAAAGCTCAGTTTGTTTTCATGTATGGAAACTCAACATGATTCTTAAACCCCTAATTAAGCCAAATACATACAAACAGAAGGAGTAACCCAAACAACTTTTTCTTACACATTGCTATTATTCTAATCTATTGATACCTTAGAATGTCCTTAGACCTCTATCTTGCTACTTTTAAGTCCTTAAAAATATAATTGCTATTCTTATCTGATTATCTAATATAAAATCAGTAACTCGGAGGTTCCCTGGTAGAATATTGTTCCGTATGAAAATTCTAAGCACCACAAAGTGCGCCCGTCGCTGTTTTCTGAAGGAATTTACAGACAGTGACTGAGTGACACTGTTAGAGTGGATCTTCATTTTCACCTCACAATAAAGGTAAGATATAGTTCTTCTTTTATTTATGGGTTGGATTTATGATTGCTGGTACACCTAAGGGGGTGAAAGGGAACCCTCAAGAGCTCTGATAAAATTTGAACACTGCAGAAATATAGCTACATCCACTGCATCCATATAGATATTTCCCTACTATATAGTATGCCAAAAAATGTATGCCAATGGAGTAGTATGTCCGAATCCACAGTATTCATAAAGCAAGAAATACCCAGATGACCTGCTATTTCCGGCAAGATTTTGAAGTGCAGATTGACTGTACATTTAACAATCCCATAATCCCTTGGGAGCTGAGGTGACATCGCGTTCAAAACACTGGATTTATAGGAACGACGGTTAATTGAGATTCGGATGGCTTTTCTCAAATGTACGTCGCATATATACCATATACACTACCCGTCAAACGTTTTGAAACACTTGACTGGAATGTTTCTCATGATCTTAAAAATCGTATGCTTGAATGTTTGAAACCAGAACAGATAGCTTTTGTGGTTATTGTTCTTACATCGTATAATTGGGTCACGAGACAATGCCAACGTCCCCGGATGAAGTATGTCCGAAATCTATTCAAACTACTTGAACGCATACCTGAAGAACGTACTGTTTTCCCCACGGAGAAATGCGTCCTTCATCAAATACATAGCTACTGTGATGCAGCAATAGGTGTTGGTAAAGTTTTTAATTCTTTGGTTTTACACATTTTTCTTATGTAAAATAAATTCGATTGAATAAACAATTTTTTTGAGGGACAACTAAAACGTTGCACTGACTGTGTTTCTATCTGGATTAATAAACAATTAGGCAGAAACCACCGGTCTAAATTTAGTAGCATGTTGTAGTGCCACTGCATATCCATAGCTGTGGCCCACTCCACTCTACTGCTGAAATTTTGAAACTGAGCCATTTCTCTCCATGCTAAATTTAATTATTAAACATGTTTTATTTTAATCTTAAAATTAATTAAATGTAATTTTTCTGTAATACAATGTGGCTAGATTACAGATAAACCAACTTTAAACTAATATGAACATAATATTCACCTTTGGTTTCCTAATTCTGCTGGATGTCAGAAGGAATACATCTCCAATTCCTGTTAAAATGAAGGACTCCTTTTTGGCACCGCCATGTGGACGTGCTGAGAGACAGAGATAATGCACTTCCATTCCTACAATAGACTAAACAATTGTGTACTAAACAGGGATGAACTGATTATAAAATAATACCTAGAATAAAGAAATGTTAATTTAAATTTGTTTGCTAGATTTCCTTTTTGGAGTGCAGTCATTAACATGTGTTTTATTTCATACCTTAAATGATGTCAGGGGTAAAACATAATAGATAAATCAACTGATTAGCATTACAAATGGTGCAACATGACACAGAGTAGAGTGTTATACATGTATGATTGTTGGATTTCAGAGTAATTGAAATAGCAAAAACTGATTTCTATACATAATCGAAATATATAAATTAAAAGAATGAATTAAAGTATACCTTGTGAGCTGACATCATTAACGTCAAGAAAGACAGCTCCAATGAAATTGCAATGTTGTGTAAATGGTAGCTGTGGGTGTCACTGGAACCCTGCAACATATTACCACAATACTTAAGTCATAATAAGTTCTATCAGGCAGACTTGCAGACTTGAGTGAAATTTAAGATGACATTTATTTGATAAATATAAAACAGAAAAGTAATGTCTCTCTTTGGCGTAGGCCCCGTCTGGTGGTCAGAAGAAGTTGTACTGGAACCGTCATATCCTGCCGGACATAGGAGTCAGGGGCGAGGAGCCTACCCCCATGCAGGACGGGACTCAACTGGTGGTGGTGGGGTGGTGGAGGTTGCCATGTTAGCACACTGAAACAGCAATGTGATAGATTGTGAGCAGACTTATAAAGCAATGGCTTACATGTGATTGGCTAGGAATTACCCAGCTAATGGTGTGATCATGTACAGCTGCTATTCTTCCCGCTAGAACTACACTGCGCTTACATTTCTTTTAAATTGTATTATTCAATTAATCTTCTAAATATTTTAGTTCAATATCAACATAATCACGTGGGTTAAAAGCAAATTATGAAAACAAAATTATTCAAAGGAGAAGCAAAAATAATTATAAGCAAACTCGATTAGCATCAGCTTGCTCAATTCATCACAAAACAAAAAAAAAATATATATATATATATATATATATATATATATATATATATATATATATATATATATAGTTGTATTAGAACAGTACAAACATGGAAAAAGACAGCATTTTGTTGTCATTTGTTACTAGCTAAAAAATATCAAATCAAAATTAAATAAGACATTAAAAACTAATATTTTATACATATAGGTCTACTGGCAAATTGTTCACAAAATTTTTTTTTTAAATGTTTTTTAATAAGTTAATATATCTTATTTTGAAGACGAAAAATACTGAGTAAGACTGATTTTGTGTGTGTGTGTGTGTGTGTGTGTGTGTGAGTGTGTATTTATCACTTTGTGGGGACCAAATGTCCCCATAAGGATAGTAAAACCCGAAATTTTTGACCTTGTGGGGACATTTTGTCGGTCCCCATGAGGAAAACAGCTTATAAATCATACTAAATTATGTTTTTTGAAAATGTAAAAATGCAGAAAGTTTTCTGTGAGGGTTAGGTTTAGGGGTTGTGTTAGGTTTAGGGGATAGAATATAAAGTTTGTACAGTATAAAAACCATTATGTCTATGGAAAGTCCCCATAAAACATGGAAACACAACGTGTGTGTGTGTGTGTGTGTGTGTGTGTGTGTGTGTGTGTGTGTGTGTGTGTGTGTGTGTGATCAGACACAGACAGATCAGTTTTCACCCACAGCACCACACAATTTTACTCAGAAATAAAAAAAGACTAAAACATTGATCACAATTGAATAATATTTAACAAAAAGATGAGCATCCCCATACAGTTGCTGTTCTTCACAAACAAAATGTTTTATTGCTTCTGCATTGGTGCAACTCCCTACTGCTAAGATCTTGTCTCATATGTATTTTTAGGTAATTTATCATTGTAAAATGAAAAACATATTATAATGCCAGATGTACCAAACAGACACACTTTCCTCACTCAATCACTGGCCCAGAACAACATCTCAACGCACATACAGGAAGGTTTGTTCTTTCTCCTTTCATTTCACTTTAATTAAGCTCATTCATCTGCATGAAGGGAGCCATAGGCTAAGATGCACAATCAGGTGTTATTAATCAATGCTCCAAGACATACATTGTGTGTCTGTAGGTGGATGTTTAAAGCTGTTGCATATGGCACATCAAGCTAAACCTTGAATATGCTGGCATGAATTTCCTGTTTTAACATTTTCCTTACTATTTCAATCAATGTATGTACAGTAGCATCTAACAGGGCGGTATAGTGTGCAGTATACGCTGCAGAATGCACCTTGAGGCCATTAGGTCATGCAGATTTCATTAGTGCTCATCAGGAATGACCTGGTAATTGTCTAAATGGTGATGGTGCCAGCCAGCACCATTCTGCATGTGCCAGTCCATATCAACTTCCCAGATGACCAGGGGGCACACAGCAAATGAGCATCAAATTGTATTTCCATTAAAAAAATTTGAAGTCTCAAAAGTGATTCTCAAATAAGCAGTCACAGGCATGGTACATTACAGTGCATTATAATATTGAGAATGAAATTAATCTGAAATCTGTTTCTAAACACGGTTTTTATGTTTACTGGATACACACATTTGTTTAAATAAGAATGTATCCATGACACTGAACTGAAACAAATTGCTATTGGTAATTGCTAATAGGCCTACATGTTTCATTTACAGCACTGTGCAACTGAACTGAGAAACTTGAAAAGATTTTCGGCTCACTGAGAAGCACTGACATTACAACAACGTCTATATTTCAGAATATATCAAGGATTAGTCAAAGCACAACTGAGGACAATTTTCCCATCTCAGAATGTTGTGGAAGTGTGAAAATAATTTAAAAATCGCATAAAAGAGTGAAACAATGAAAAATAAGTAGCATCACCGTTAGGCAACCGGGGATGTTACTTAAAAACACGGGGCCCTGGATTCGTTTTTATATCTTAATTTCACTGTAAAACCATTCTTACCTTCCCTTGTTTATGACAGCACGCTTTCACCCTTGAACCTTCTTCACTTTAACTTTTCAGCTCTAAAATATGCAGAAGTACGCTGTGTAAATACATTTAACATTTACATTCATCCTGACTTATACAAAGTTGCCGATACTTCGTTATTTTATTGATTTAGCTGCATTATAAGTTTGTGATGTTGGGTCATTTTCCAAAATAAAGGTTCTTTGTTTTGGAAAATAAATTACAAATTTTTGATAATCAATATATTGAATTGATAATCAATATAAAAATGTGCATGTTTTTTGGGAGAAAGTTTGTGTGATTTGTTTATGTTTGATAAAATATCCTGAAAAACAGAAATTAATTAGTTCTTCAGTTTAACCTGCATATTAAGTCCAGTCTTCACAGACAACTGCTGTTTAACCCTCGTGGAGTCAATTTAAAAAAGATACTCAGAGGTTCTAATAGGACAAAAATGTCCAAGTAAAAAAAACTGCCATACTAATATGATATATGAATATTATTTTTCACTTTCAATTAGTTAATTTTTTTAACCAACTTCAGTCCTGATTATAACTACCAAATATGAATTCATGTTCTGGATATTTTTTATCATCACAGTCTGGAATATGTCTATGATTGGCAACAACAATGATTTTGATGCATTATTATTTTTTTGTGCAATGTCAGATAAAAAAAAAACACTCATTACCTTACAGGACAAAAATGTCCATGTCACAAAACTGCTATAAAAACATGATATATTAATATTATTTTACACTTTCACCGACTTAATGTCACTGGGATCAAATATTGCTGTTTTTATAGGTTTCAATGGGGACATTTTTGTTCTCTAGGTCCTGAGTGTAAGTATTTTATGTACACAGTGTATTATAGATGTATTATAGGAACTGAGGTTGAAATATAAAAATTCCCCAAATCATGCATTACCACAACCAAAATAATCGGGAAAAAAATGTCCCAAAGTTTGCACAAGGATTAGCCTAAGACTTTCAATAATTATAATTTAGGACACTGAGTTTTGAATAGCATACTACTACTCTTAGTTGTAAAGTATATACTGCAGAAATAGCAATAGTAGTATGGTAACAATGGAGTTTCTATGGAGGTGTTGTCATTTCGACCACTAGGTCGCAGCATCGCGCAACAGTATGCAGCGCGCAACCCGGTGATACAAATACACTGAGTGACGTCTGTACTTCCTCTTTGCTCCTGCTCCGCGAGGGCAGTCATGGTGTGTAGTTCTCTGCTTTGACGTTTTGATGAAAATCTGTTTTAATCCTCTTTTTCTGAACGACATTGAGTCTATCAAATGTTATAGTGTAAATGTATATGCATTGTGGATCACTTAAAATGTTATATTGGGGCGATTGTGTGACGGATGAACTGATTATTGTATTTTGAGTAGCACAGTCGTAATGTAGCTGTTTGCATTGTAGCCACACATGACTGGAATGTGATGTTAAGTTGACGAAACACCAGCTTTCTCTGTGTTTATATTGTAGAATATTATATTTACGGTGCTAATATTATTTGTTATCTCTATATTTTGTTTGTTTATATAAAAGCAGAAACGCTAATATTAGCTCGATGGCTAGTCCATCTTTCGTTGATTTCAGCGGCGCTGTTGTAAACTTTATTGTATAATTATTGTGTGTATTTGTAGGTGAACGTGCCGAAAACTCGCAGGACATACTGCAAGAAATGCAAGAAGCACCAGCCTCATAAAGTGACCCAGTACAAGAAGGGCAAAGACTCTCTGTACGCGCAGGGTGAGTTCAGCAAGAGCATGGTCAAACCTGTGGTGAGACTTTACTGAACTAAAGTCTTAATTGTATATGTGTGCCTGTATCTGTTTATTTCAGGAAAGAGGCGTTACGACAGAAAGCAGAGCGGTTATGGGGGACAGACGAAGCCTATTTTCCGAAAAAAGGTAAGTGGTACAACGTGGACAACTGCAAGAATATTATCCATACACCCAACCTAACATTTTACCATTGAAGAAAGCTTAGAATGTCTTACACTTTAGTCAAAAGCAAAAATGAAGAAATTCTTAAAAGACTCCTTTTCCCAAATTCAGATTTTACGCATTAAAGTGGGACAAAGGAAAAAATATTTGCTAGAAAATATTTACAAGTATTTTGAGTTCATTTGTATATTTTCTTGTACACTTTTATATCAGTCATAATTTAACGTTACAAGCATTACACCTCAATTTGTCATTTTCTTTACCATTGTCATGAAATTGAGCTCTGCCACATCCCAAAGTAAAATCATCAATTGAAAACCTTGGAAGTTAGTTTACCCCCAAAAATGTACACTCATGTACTGAATCTCATGCCATTCCAAATGTGTATGACTTTATTTTGCACAACACAAAGATAAGAATATCTCTGCTCTATTGGTCCATACAACACAAGTCAACAGGGTCCAAAGCTTTGAAGATCCAAAAAGCATGAAGACAGCATAAAGTAGTCCATAAATGGATTAATGTCTTCTGAAGTAATCTAATCTGTTTTGGGTGAGAACGGGCCAAAATGTAACTCTTAAAACACCATAGATCTTGCAATTGCAGTTTACATGAACAATCATGATTTCAAATTTAATTACACTTTCCAGCAACATCTAACCGTTAACTACTTGGAAGAGTTAGCAGCGTGTTAGATGGCGCTTGAAATCGTGATCGCTAAAGAGACTTAAATATTGATCTGTTTCTCACCCACGCCTATCATCACTTCCGTGGATATAGATTTAACCACTGGGGTCTTATGCATTACTTTTATCCTGCCTTTATGTGATTTTGGCACTTCAGATTTCTGCCCACCATTCACTTGCATTGTTTGGACCTGCACAGCTCAAATATACTTCTGAAAATCGTTGTTCTGCAGAAAGTCATGCACATCTGAGATGGCATGAGGGTTAGAAAATGAGAGAATTTCCTTTTTGGGATAACTATCCCTTTAATTGTTTACTTGCCAAAGATTAGTTTAATAATTGAAGGAAATTCATATGGATAGAACGGGGATCAAGTTTAATTGTCCTTTGTTACTTAACCCATATTTACCCTGTATTATTAAAATTTGCTACATGTACAATCCAAATAAAGATATATTTATTTGATAATATCTAAAGATATATAGATAATATTACTAGAGAGGATCAAGACTGCCCTGAGAAATGTAATTATATTAGACTTCTTAAAATTGTACCAGTTAATGTTCAGCTTCATTGGCCATAAAAAAAACACTAAGACAAATTTAATAGAAAATGGAAATAAAAACTAAATTAAACTGACCCTGATTTTTCCCATATAGATTTTTCTAAAGCAAATGCAAAAGGACATCAATAACTGCTATGCTCATTCAGTACAATAGCCTGATTGTGGGTGTGAAATTATTTGTACAACAGATCTATAAACAAAGTTAATATCAAGTATTTTGCATTTTAGACACACAGCCAGTCATTTTGTGTTTGTGCTCTGCTTACAAAAAATATAGTTATTAACATGGTCAAAGCATGACCAACCATTGTAGGACTAAAATATTACCACATTTTTAATTCCATTACCATTGAAGACGTTTCAGAATGGTGAAGAATCTATAAGACATCAGATTTTGAAATCGACAGTCTCCACTGTCCACGAGGGCACAACAAACCAATCAGCCCTGCTTTGAAGCGATTTTTATTACAAAGAACTTATCTGGTTGTCAACAAATGTGCCTAAAACGATTGCCAAGAGATTTAGCCAGTTAATTTGCTCAATATATTAAAAGTTAAATGAGAAACGCTTCAATAGACTGTTCCATGTACACTTGGTGTTGCCTATAGCAGTGCCATAGTACAAACACGGACTCTAGCTTTATTATACAGGTGGTACCACGTGTTTCATTCAATACAGTTGTATGTATGTACATAATTATGCAGTGAGATGCTGATAAGAGCAAGTCATATTCAAGGCACAACCGCCAAAGACCTCTGCTTAAGGGGCTGTTCACTCTGAACACGCCCAACTTTTTCTATGCTTGTATGTGCTAGATGGACGTCTTGTACTATTGCATTGTCTTGCTGTTTTTTCAGCATCATGCTGTAAAGATGCATTTTTTTAGATGCTGTGGCAATTTAAAATGAAATTCAACCTTTAAAACGCATCTTGTTTTATTCATTGCACTATGCCTGATATAGCCCAAGAATGTAAGTTATCAGCATTTCTTGGCACACCAAGTTTTAATGATCTCTAGTGTTTGTGGGTTTTTATTTATAATGTGAGTTTTACAGCCTTAAACTGTTGCATGTCTGAGCAACACAGTCTGTAGCAGCCTGTCTTTCAAAGGATTGGGACTAACCTTTTAATTTTTTTTACATTGGGGATATGTTTATCAAATGCAACTGTTCCCCTCCTTTTGCTTTAGGCTAAAACCACAAAGAAGATTGTGCTGAGGCTGGAGTGTGTGGAGCCCAACTGCCGCTCAAAGAGAATGTTGGCCATTAAGAGATGCAAACACTTTGAGCTGGGAGGAGACAAGAAGAGAAAGGTAAGAGGGAACACGTTTCAGCTGACCAGACTTGACATAACATTAGGTTTTATGACAAACCTAGGAGTGTATTTTTCTATCAGGTATAAAGTCTTAAACAACCATATGCATGCTGGCAGTTACACATATCTTGTACATCACACACATCGATTTAAGCAGGCAAAGTGGGAATTTGGTACACAATCAGATGGGTACGGTTTCCATTAAGCTATAGTTTGTTGATCTGAAGTTATATTGAAATTTAAGTTAGTAAAGAATAGAGATGTCAGCACTTACATTGTTGTTATGCTTCAAAAACAATGTGAGGATTATTTGTATCCACACATGGAGATGTGAAACCAGTCATTAAGTTACAAATGGCCTTTTGAGTTCTGTGGTAGGTTAATTTTACCAGAATCTTTCCCAGCAGGTGAAGCATATTTGTCAGCAGTACTACTTGGAACATTTCATTAGTTGACTAATGTCTTTATCTTAATTTTAGCCAAGAGCAGAAAAAGAATGTTTTAAGTTATACATCTGCTAATTCACAATCCTTCGTGTGTATATGTGTTGGGATTGAATTTCATATATGGAAGTGGGTGCTGATGTGACACCACAGCACATGTTGAATGGTGTTTGGCACCAGGGCAGAACCATAGAAAACTGTGTAATGGCTGGTCTTTAAAACATGTCTAATTTTTGTTCTCTCCTTTGTCTTTTACAGGGCCAGGTCATCCAGTTCTAAGCTGGGCCATTGGTTGGTTTTGTGGTTTACCATCTGTCAATAAAAGTTGTATACAGAAATGCTGACCACGCCTTTTCATTGAACATCAGTGTCAAACAATGTTTTCAAATTAAAGCGATAAGTTCATCCTTTGCTCTCTTCTGAACACAAACTAAGATTTTTTTAGAAGAATATTTAAGATCTGTAGGTACATTCAATGCAAGTGAATGGTGACCAGAACTCCAAAAGCTCCCAAACGCATCAAGTCGGCATTAACAATCCATCAGACTCTAGTGGTTTAATCACTGTCTTCTGAAGTGATCCAGTTTTTTTGGGGGGGTGAGAACAGACCAAAATGTAATTTTCCCTGTACATCTTGACAGCAGTCTCCTTGGCAATCATAATTTTAAAGGGGACCTATTATGAAAGATTCATGTGTGTGTACAACCACCCTACAATGAAAAGTACACCCACTCATTTGTATTAATCGAACTCCAAATGAATGGTTTTCAATCAATACATTACAGATATGTGTGTGTATGTATGTGTATATATATATATTATACCATGAGCTTCAATATACACTCACCTAAAGGATTATTAGGAACACCATACTAATACTGTGTTTGACCCCCTTTCGCCTTCAGAACTGCCTTAATTCTACGTGGCATTGATTCAACAAGGTGCTGAAAGCATTCTTTAGAAATGTTGGCCCATATTGATAGGATAGCATCTTGCAGTTGATGGAGATTTGTGGGATGCACATCCAGGGCACGAAGCTCCCGTTCCACCACGTCCCAAAGATGCTCTATTGGGTTGAGATCTGGTGACTGTGGGGGCCATTTTAGTACAGTGAACTCATTGTCATGTTCAAGAAACCAATTTGAAATGATTCGAGCTTTGTGACATGGTGCATTATCCTGCTGGAAGTAGCCATCAGAGGATCGTTACATATTGGCAAAAAAATGATGGACGTGGTCAGAAACTATGCTCAGGTAGGCCGTGGCATTTAAACGATGCCTAAAGTGTGCCAAGAAAACATCCCCCACACCATTACACCACCACCACCAGCCTGCACAGTGGTAAAAAGGCATGATGGATCCATGTTGTCATTGTTTATGCCAAATTGTGACTACCATCTGAATGTCTCAACAGAAATTGAGACTCATCAGATCAGGCAACATTTTTCCAGTCTTCAACTGTCCAATTTTGGTGAGCTCTTGCAAATTGTAGCCTCTTTCCTATTTGTAGTGGAGATGAGCGGTACCCGTGGGGTCTTCTGCTGTTGTAGCCCATCTGCCTCAAGGTTGTGCGTGTTGTGGCTTCACAAATGCTTTGCTGCATACCTCGGTTGTAACGAGTGCTTATTTCAGGCAAAGTTGCTCTTCTATCAGCTTGAATCAGTCGGCCCATTCTCCTCTGACCTCTAGCATCAACAAGGCATTTTTGCACACAGGACTGCCGCATACTGGATGTTTTTCCCTTTTCACACCATTCTTTGTAAACCCTAGAAATGGTTGTGCGTGAAAATCCCAGTAACTGAGCAGATTGTGAAATACTCAGACCGGCCCGTCTGGCACCAACAACCATGCCACGCTCAAAATGGCTTAAATCACCTTTCTTTCCCATTCTGACATTCAGTTTGGAGTTCAGGAGATTGTCTTGACCAGGACCACACCCCTAAATGCATTGAAGCAACTGCCATGTGATTGGTTGATTAGATAATTGCATTAATGAGAAATTGAACAGGTGTTCCTAATAATCCTTTAGGTGAGTGTAGTAGTGAGAGAATACAATTTAATTTCTGGGTGTTTTCTTATGATAATCATCATTTGTTTTATTACTTCTAATTATGATCTTATTGCAAATGCCACAGTTAAAACTATGGAGACAATGTAACAAATCTTTTCTAATGTTCTCTGATTGTAAATAAATGCTTTGTTTGTCTTCAGATGACTATTTTGATCGTGATGTGGAACTTTCAGTTGGACAGGTGTGACCTTTTGTGTAATTTAACACAGGTGGCACCACTTAAATGTTAGTCTGGAGCATGTAAATAGATAAATACAAAATTATTTCTGTGGCTTTGCAAAACAAATCTAAAAATAAGATGCGAATTTGTTTTATTCATTATCCAATTATTATTCTTGCCACCTGAGATCTCATTATACGCTGTACCTACGTTGTTTGCATAGCCGAATTTCAAACATTACGAGTAAACGCGCAACTAAACTTCTATTAGTGCTTGACGCATGATCAGTGTTTCCCAACCTTTTTTCTGCCACGGCACACTTTTTTGTTTTAACAATTAAACGACTCTATCCCACTGTCCCACATAACCATCGTTGATAGATTTCCTTTTCAAGAACTTCCATGTTTTCTGTCCATTTGTCGCTGCTGGTCGCCAGTGGCTGGCGGTGAAGTCACTTGTGGGCGTTCCCACTACTGGTTGCCTAGTAACGTTTATAAATGACATTCACGGATGTCATTCCATTGCTGTTGACAGCGAATCGCTTTTCTTGCCGCTAAAAACAAACATTTTGGAGGGAAATGAATGAGAAACAATGCGTGCTCTTTGCCATAGCGGCTGTTTATCTGCGGCGAAAATGCAAACGCCGGTCTGTCTGGGTCCACAAAACCACGAATGAAAGGCTAATACTTGCTGTTAGCCATTTTCCAGTGCTCTATGATATGTCTCTTCCCACGTACAAGGACATTTTTAAGAAAAATACTGCGTGGAAAGGTGTATCTGAGATCGTGGGGATTCCAAGTAGGTTTAGCTCGTGTCGCCGGAAGTCGCTGTGCTCTCATTGAAAATTAATGGGATGGTGTCGCTGTCTCGCGTGATGTCGCTGGCAGTGTGTACGCAGCTTAATCCATCTTAAAATCTTGATCATGCCTAGAGACTGCAATTGCAATATGTACATTTAAAAAAGGAGTTATATTTTGGTCCGTTCTTACCCAAAACGAGTTGAATCGCTTCAGAAGACATTGATTAAACCTCTGATGTCTTATGGATTATTTTTGACTTAATCTCTCTCCTTTTTGGAGTTCTTTTCACCATTAATTGCACTGTATGGATTTATGGAAATTATCAGGGAATCAGTCTGAATTCAAAAACTTTGCTAGAAATTGCTCTTTTGGAATGCTATTTTTTTTTTTTTTTTTATCTAGTAGAGGAGACATTGAAATTAATTGGTCAAAAGTGTGGGAACCCCTGTCATTCTAGTGAATTAGAGCTGGACATGCATGACTAGAAAACAGCCAAGATAACCACAAGTGGACTGACTTAAATGCTTGAATGACTTTGGCATAATTCTTTTAATAACTCTTTCACATGATGTCAACATTAGATAAATGGCATTTATATGATGTACTTACTTTCATGGTACTGAAAATGTAACCACTATCTATTGTGCATAATTTAATGGATAGTTCACTCAAAATTCTGTCATCTTTTACTCAACCTCATTATTCCAAACCTGGATGACTGACTAAATTCCATAGAACACATAAGGAGATGTTAGGCAAAGTCTCAGTCACCATTCACTTTCCTTGTATGGAAAAAAGATGGAATAAAAGTGATTGGTGACTGAGCATCTTTTGCCTACGCATAGGGTTTGGAACAACATTTGGGTGAGTAAATGATGACAGAATTTCAATTTTCAATATCCTCAAAAATCAACCATTGGGCAGAACATTTGGTTTATTTTATTTATTTGTAACCACACAGACAGAAACACAAGTGATCAGTGCTAAAGTAGAATGCTTAAAAAATCCTAAACCAAATAGAAAAACATTTAAAGTTTGCCTCTATTAAACTATTATGTTATTTTCCACACAGATTCTGACCTGCTGCTTTTATATTGTGCAGGTCTCTAAGAGTGCTTGCATCTAAGGAGACCAAAGGCCTGAGTGATTCAGTCAATCAACATATAAACTAAAGGTCCATTTAGCTTTTTGTAAATGTACTGTATGTGGTCTTAGACACATGCATATATGCTCACTTATGCAGAGAGAGAGAATGTGTTTTGCACCTTTGCCTTTTTCTAAGACCAGTTTGATTTTCAATGTCCTTGACACAGAGGCAGGAAAACTCTGAACTCATCCTCACACTGGATGTTAAATGGCTCACATAATGGTCAAAAGGTTATAATTAGGGTCACAGAATCTCAAGGTTGCAGGGCAGGGTGAATGTCCTCATGTCTAAGCACTTTATACGTAAACCAGTAGAACACGTTGAAAAAGAGAAAACTGAGAGGAAAGACAGCTCGTGAGATTGTGTCAATCCGTTTTGCTCGTTCCACAAAGCGCCGGCGGATATCAAACAGGGCGTGGCCAGGGGGAAGGCCCGCAAACATTGCGGCAGCTTCAGAGAGAGGCCCATCCCCAGAAAGGCAGGTGTCCATCCCGTAACCCAAGAAGAACAAGTCCCGATTCTCTGAGGCTAACTGCTCTTCCTGAAAAAAAGAGAAAGAAACTGTTTTTTACAACATAGCAGAACTATCCTATACCACAAGTGTGATTATACAACTGTACGTCTGGTCCTCTATAATTGGATAAGCAACATTCCAAGAGTGCTGATTTTTGCTTCACTCCGCTTATCTGTGTTTGCAGCATTTCAGACTGGCTGTCAATCTGTCTGTTGCTAAGCAACATGCAATGGTTGATCCTGTTTTGACTTTGGGATATTTTAGTTGGTGGAGCAAGAATAAACAAAACTAGATAGAGTGTGAGAGAGAGAGAGCGAGACAGAGAGAGAGATGGCTACTTTAAGCAGATTAAAGGCTTTGTATGTGTGTTTGTTTACTTTTGAGTTTTTTTTATTAGTCTTGGCCCATTTGAACATTCAATGAATGTCAACAATATTTGAGTTTTTTTGATCACCCACTATGGGAAAAGCATAAATCCGTTCAGTTAGAAAAAAAGACAGCACACTAAGTCAGAACAGTCTGAAGGTCTGTGCAGTGTTTGGAGGATGTAGTTTAAAAGCTGTAGGAGGTATTATGCATTTGTTTTAAGACATTTGGCTCATTGGTCGTTTCCACCTGAGAGAGCCCCGACCTGGTTTGGTATTGAAAAGGAAGTTCTTGCCCCTATTTTGCCATTGCAAAGCCTTTCTATAAAACTAACCTCAGAAGTTAAGTCACACCACGTTATCTCACATTTACACTCGGTATGGACAAAAGTGTCCATATTGTTTAATTAGGACATTTATTTAAATGTTGCCTTGAGCATATGGCTAAAACCATAATTACGTATTAATAAGTCCCCTTTCTGCTGGTCAGAGTGGATTGTCCATCCATCCATCTTCAACCGCTTATCCGAAGTCGGGTCGTGGGGGCAGCTGCTCCAGCAGGGGGCCCCAAACTTCCCTATCCCGAGCCACATTAACAAGTACTGACTGGGGGACCCCGAGGCGTTCCCAGGCCAGTGTGGAGATGTAATTTCTCCACCTAATCCTGGGTCTTCCCTGAGGCCTCCTCCCAGCTGGACGTGCCTGAAACACCTCCCTAGGTAGGCGGCCAGGGGGCATCCTTACCAGATGCCCAAACCACCTCTACTGACTCCTTTCGACGCAAAGGATCAACGGCTCTACTCCGAGCTCGTCACGGATGACTGAGCTCCTCACCCTATCTCTAAGGGAGAAGCCCGCCACCCTTCTGAGGAAGCCCATTTCGGCCGCTTGTACTCGTGACCTAGTTCTTTCGGTCATGACCCAGCCTTCTTGACCATAGGTGAGGGTAGGAACAAAAATTGACTGGTAGATCGAGAGCTTTGCCTTTAGGCTCAGCTCTCTTTTCGTGACAACGGTGCGATAGAGCGAGTGCAATACCGCCCCCGCTGCCCCGATTCTCCGGCCAACCTCCTGCTCCATTGTTGATTGTGAGGGAGGTTAATACACTCAGTGACCTATATGAGAGTGGAGTGTTGAGATCCTTTGAAAATATGGTTCAGGATTGCCAGATCTCAGTTATTTAGGTATTTACAGCTGTGCCACCTGCTCTGTATTATTTTTGGGAGTAGCATACACCCCCCTAAAGGGGCAGATACCCTAGAAGTGGTGATTACTGCTTTTGGAAAAGGTCATAAGGCATCAGTGTATTACTCCCTGCTAATTCAGAGTCTGGGGACAGAGCTTCAACTTCTGTCAAGAGATTATGGGAGAGAGATTTAAACTTGGTATTGGACGAGAGAGTGTGGGCTAGGATTCTAAAAACGTCAAGTCTACATTTAGAGATTCAAGGGGGCATCTGATGCAATTTAAGATTTTGCATTGATTATATTGGAAACCCTCTAGATTGTATACACTTGGTCTTAAAGACACATCCCTGCTAGCGATGCAATTCAGCAGACAGAGACACAACCCATGTTTTTTGGGGATGTTTTAAGATACAAGAATTTTGTTGAGGTTTCAGAGATTAATGTGTGATGTATTGGACACACAATTTTCATTTTGCCCCAGACTCTGCAACTTTGGTGATGGAACGGTCATTAATTTTGGGGATAGCCACTTAAAAAGTTGGGTCCTAGCTGGAGTTATGGTTGACACCACCTTAGGGGTGGAAATCGGCTGGGGCACCCTCATTTCGGGAGTGGTGTGGGGAGATGGCCGGGGTGGCAGCACTTGAGGAGGCGATTTTTAGAAGGTTGGAGAAAATGGTATTTGTTTAATAGGAAGTGGGGTGGATATCTGGCTTTTTTGGAGGGTCCTTGGGGAGGGGCAGTGGAGAGGGACTTTTAATTTTTTGTTAAAAAAATACATTATCTTACAATTGTAACTGACCACTGTAGTGGAACACAAAATGTATTTTTGGTTAAAAAAAAAATGTGTTTCACAACTCGCTTTTGGCATCCTTCCTTGGATATCTCACCCAGATAATGGAGCTCAAACATGCCCATAAGCCAAACAACACTTATAGCTATGGCCACTGGGGGTAGTGTTTAAAATTTCAGCAGAAATTATTTAGCAGAGATTGGCCACTTCAATTAAAATGAATAGGATTAATTTGATTTCACTGTAATATCAGTCTGAGGTGAATGTGTTCCACGATTCATAATGGCAGCCTGTTTTCATGTCTCCAGTTTCACTAACATTTGCATTAGTTTCTTGAAGATAATGTAATGTTAATCTTCTTAAACTTGTAAAAAACTGACAAAAAACATGTTGCTTCATAGTGCCGATACTTAGAGAGTCGCGATTACAATACTTAGACACACACCAAAGTTTAAGGAGGAGAAGGATGGCATGAAGCTATGGAACCAGGTTAGTATCATTGATAAATTAAACTATTTTGAGATGTTATGACAGTTGAGCCTGAACTCATATGCTTTATATTCCAACTAACACTTAAAATGGATGTTCTTCATCTGGGACACTTGTATTGGTAGTTTTTACATTGCTTCTTATTGAGAACAGAGCTATGAAACAGTCCAGCGTCAATCAGAATCATTGTGGCAGCACTCAGTGGTTGGTCACAAATGTGGATAGTGTAGAACAGTACTGTATTTTGGCTTTTTTAATACAGGCCATATTGTTTCTAAAAAGTTGATATAAACTTCATATTACATTTATGCATTTGGCAGATGCTTTTATCCAAAGCGAATTACAGTGCACTTATTACAGGCCCCCCGGAGCAACCTGGAGTTAAGTGCCTTGCTCAAGGACACAATGGTGATGGCTGTGGGGATTTAACAAACAACCTTCTGCTAACCAGTTCAGTGCTTTAGCCCACTACGCCACCACCACTCCAGTATATTAATAGAACTGTTGTATAAAAATATCAATATCATATTCAACATTTTACTGTTGTACTGCATATCCACACAGTTACAATTACCTGTGGCAGGTTAACACAGCTTTGTCTGCTATTCAATGCAACAGTACTCTTGCTTGTGTGATACTGCTTAAGTGTGTGTGTGTGTGTGTGTGTGTGTGTGTGTGTGTGTGTGTGTACCCGTGCACAGGCGCTGCATTGGCGTTGCCCATTTTTGGATGGTGTACTCCCCATGATGTTGTTGCTTTTGTTTTTCGTCTCTGCTCCTCCAGTCTGACCAGAGGCCTGTACAATACACAGACACATTAAAATAGCATCATCATTTATTCAAACAATGAAAGATTTTCTTTCCTTGCACTCCGCAACAAAATGGTCCCTCTGTAACCATGCATACTAACTTAATCTGAAACCAGGTCACAGTGTACTTTATTAAAAATATCCAGTGAGCATGCTAATTTTTACTGTAATATCTCTAATCTGACTAGACATAAATAAGCCAGCAAAGTAATGTTCTTACAGCAGCATATTCCACTAGACTATTTAGTGTTTAACAACACATTTACCTCTAATTGTTCTACGTCGACTGGGGCTAGTTGTAATACATTTTACTCCCTTTAATATATCTTAGGGTAGGTTTATTTTTAAAAGTCAGTTTCTGTATAAGCACATACCTTACGTCTTGGCTTCAAAATAGTTGGAAATTAAAATGTGACACATTTTCCCAACCTGATATTTATAAAAATGTCAAAAGAAGAAGAACAATATCCCTGTCCTGAGAATACACTTTGAGAACAATTTGGTTACAATCTACCTTCATTGCATAGTTGACCCTTGCATGTATGTATGTATGCCAGGGTTGTTTTAATGTGCTTCCTTGTTTAGTAAGAGTTATTACACAAAACACAGTTATGTAATTGGACTTTTAGCTCTAAACCTTATAGTTATTGAAATATTGTCCTTGCAACAACTTCACGTTTGACAATAAGCCCCAGTCTCCATTATCCCCATTTTTTTAAAAATTATTATTATTAATCAAATTTGTTGGCTTCAGCTGTTTTTCAGCTTTGTCTTTCTTTCTTTTTTTTTTATGTTTTCTTCAGTTTTCCCTTTTATTTTCCAGGTTACTTATTCTTGGTGATATCCTTAAAATATATCTGAGTGTGTGTGATATCAACAGTGACAGCAAATTTGTTCCTTAGGGAAAGGATGATATTTTTTCATTATGGGATCTGGTCAGTTAGGTTTCTCGCATGTTTCTGTTGAATCACATTGTGGTCATTGCACAGGGTGAGTTAGTGCACATAAGATCAGACAACCAACTGCGCTGTGCCATCTAGAACCAAACAGCCCATGTGCAGCAGAGTGTGTTTCTGTTTTTAGTGTCTGTGGCTAACAACTCATGCACACAGGGTTGTGTGTTGAGTGCAGAAATGTGTATGCATGTTTGCATGTTACATGCCTAACATCAACCCTAAGGCAAGTGAGTGGGCACAGTGCTACCAACTCACCCACTGTGTCATACACACACATACTGCTCTTCTGCATATGCAGCCTGCCCTGGTGGGCAATGGTGGTAATATGGAGGATGAATAGAAAAGGACAGGATGGTGTAATATTTATTTGCTGTGCTCTTTATGGCAGAACAGTGTCCGCTGTGCCCAAGAGCTCTGTGCAGGTTTAGAATGCCATGGCTCTTCACAATTAACTGGTTAAGAGCAGAGTAACACGGAAAGGGACATTTTGAAATATCTAATCTAGGCAGACTAATACTCCTGAGAAAAGGAGTCCGGGAATAGCTGTCTATTCCTATCAGATAGATTGATGCCAATGTATCAATAAACCTGAGCATTTAAAATTAACCTTTAAGTTTAATGAGCATAGAATTAGACATTTTCAATTTATAAAATTGAACAGCTGCTATGTTTTACTTTTGCAGTTTTTCTCCATTCATGGTGCCACACAATTATATGGAAAGAATACTATTATTCTGTCATTCCAGTACAATATTTATGACATCACGATATACCATCTTTAATGGCATCACTGACCTTCCCTTGTCTCTGCTTTGGAGGGAACCAGAAGGCTATTCTGCATTGAATGGATATTGTGTGAATGTGTGTATATGACACTGGAAAATTTCTGACTGCCACTCACAGCTCTGCAGCGTTGTTCCTCCCGCAATTTTCTCCTGAGTCTGAAGAATTCTTTGTGTTGCCGAGAGACAAAATTTACAGCTGCATACTCCAGCAAAGCAGCAAAGACAAATAGCAAGCACACTGCCATCCAGATGTCAATGGCCTTCACATAAGACACCTGTACACACATACACAAAGAGCTGTCCATATGAATACCCTGTTCATTAAAGGAATGTTCCTGGTTCAATACAAGATATGTTCTATCAAATGTATCTGTGGCTTGATGTTGATTACTACAGAAACGAATTCAGACAATTTGTAAAGGCAAAGGAAAAACGTGTGTACAGTAATGCACTTACAATGAACTTCTAAGTGGCAAGGCATTACACCAGAATAAATGTTAAAATATACACTGTTTAAAAAGTATAGCCACAAGAATTAAACATAATATATGTTAGCATGAGACTAGTGTGATAAAACTACCCATAACCATCCAGAATCTACAAAAAAACTGTTTACAAAAGCTATGCCAGAAACACATTACCAGAAGTAGTCCTCTTAAAAAGACAATTTAGAGAGCTTCACAGATCGAATTGCACAGTTATTTGTATGGAAGAGATAATAAAAGAGCTTTAACAAAAATCAAGCTTCAAAATTTCTGCTTTTAAACCTTGCAGGATGCCTTGCCCCATAGATTTCCATTGTAATGACCTGACATTGTGTTTGGCCTTCGCTATACATCATATAATTTAATTTAAACAAATTTATCTCAGTTCAGGACACTCTGGGTTGTCAGTAAAGGGCTTAACTTTTGATACACCAAGTAATGTGACAAAACAACACGGTAACTCAGCAGAGTTTGTCTTTGGGAGAAACACCAACAAAACTTTGGGGAGAAGGGTTTAATTTTATATAATTTGATTTAGCATTTTCTTTTATGTTTATTTAATTTGTTGAATGGAATAAATACAAATTGTTCATAAAAAAAAAAACTGAATTTCTATAGCTTGGTTTAATTAAAAATTTCACAACTTAGTCTTTTATTTTATTCATTAGGTGCCATTAGTCACATCTCAAGAAGGGAAATGGAAAATTGCAGAGGCCGAGAAGTGCAAAACAAAACAACAAATCTAAAAACACAACAGCTTATCAAAAGACAAAATAATAATTCAGAAACACATTAATAAATCATAAAATACAACAGCAAATTCGAAAACAGAAGAGCAAATCAGCAAACACAACACCAAATCCAGAAACTAAATTAGTTAGTAAAACACAACGGCAATTCAGTCGAAACGAAAAGGATAGTTCCCATAGCTTCTCACCTGATTGGCTGTGTGGAGAATATCTAGTCCTTTACTCTTTCATTTGGTTCAAAATGCTCAGTTACTGAAAACTGTGAGTGGATTGTCACTCATCAAAACAGTAATGGGACACTTTATAACACAGAGAGCAAAAATAGCAAGCGGAAAATGTTTAGTTACGACGTTTGTCTATGGTGTGTAAGGGACCGTCTGAAAATTACACAAACTGTCTTTTGTTTTATGATTTGCCGTTGTGTTTTATGATTTGTTGATGTGGAATTGTTATTTTGTCTTTGGACTTGCAGTTGTGTTTTTTGGGGGTTTGCAGTTGTGATTTGTTGTTTTGTTTTGCACTTAACAGGAGGTGAAACACGATTTTTGTTTGTTTGTACAAACTGAGAGATGAGTCAATATTATTTTCTGTGCTAAATGGGTGAGCTTAACTTTTCTAAAACCTTTAATAGGCAAATTTAATGTGGCTTGGGTAGCTTAGCGAGTATTGAATCATCTTGTATTATATTATTGAGTATTGAGTCTCGAGTTCGAATCCAGGGTGTGCTGACTGACTCCAGCCAGGTCTCCTAAGCAACCCAGTTGCTAGAGAGGGTAGAGTCACATGGGGTAACCTCCTCGTGGTCGTGATTTGTGGTTCTCGCTCTCAATGGGGCGTGTGGTAATTTGTGCGAGTATCACGGAGAGCAGCATGAGCCTCCACATGCGAAGTCTCCGCGGTGTCATGCACAATGAGCCACATGATAAGAAGCTCGGATTGGCGGTCTCAGAAACAGAAGCAACTGAGACTTGTCGTGCGCCACTCCGATAGAGGTGAGTAACAGCACCACCACGAGGACCTACTAAGTAGGGGGATTTGGGGATAAAATAAAAAAATAGGCACATTTCACAGGAACACAGGAACTATGTTAAAGGGACAAATCAACACTTACTGATAGTGGATGGATGGATGGATGGATGGATTGATTCTTCTCACCTACCTTAGGAAGTGATGCTCTAGATCCAGAGCTCTGAGTTGTCATGGTGAGAACTGTAGTGATGCCCAGCCCTACACGGGCAGGGGCAGCATCCATGTTGATCCAGAATGAGACCCACGACAGAATAACTGTTAGAAGGCTAGGGATGTACATCTGGATCAGGTAGTAACCCATCTGCCTCTCAAGATGAAACTTCACTTCTATACAGGTGAACTTACCTGGGTAAAAAACACTTATGATAGGTAGCGAAAATAAACAAATACAGCACAGTTTCATAAGTGATTCTTATACTCAGTTGATTGTTCTTTAAAACCCTAAAGGCCCCTACTTTATGTGAAATTGAAGAATGAACATGTGTGACATCATTTAGAACTAAATCGGTTCAAAAGGTCATTTCGGTGGTTCGTAACAGTTCGCCTGGGTTAACTTTTATGAAAACATCTAACAGACTGCTAAACACCTTACTGCCATTGGTCCACATCATCGTAAGGTTTGAACAGAGCTCCACCTACCTTGACGTCAACAGCTCATTCTGTTTATGTTGATCAGTCAGTCAAAATCAGTCAAAAAGAACACACTGGCGTATAGAGTTATTAGCGAGCTGGGGCAAATTTAGCTACATCTGTACGATCGTTCATGTAGAGAAATTTTCCTAGACAATGTAATGAGATTCTTTGTTTTGTTTAATTAGTCTACAAAAGGAATCAAATCTACTCAAATACTCTGAAGTGCCCATTCACTTATGTGCCATCTGCAATGAAAACCATTAACACATCTGCCCAAAGTAAGCATATCATCATCCTTTTGTCTTTATTCTGCACATTAAAACTTTTATACACTGATTTGTATAAATCAGTGTCATCATAAATTACTATAACAGAGTTTAACTGGGTTACCCTGTGATGGACTGGCCACCCATGAATTCAAAATTTAAACAAGACAAATAAAACATTTTGTACTGCATAAGGTATATATTACGAAGAACGAATAAGAACTTCTCCGGAGGAATATCAAGGCCTAACCCTTACTATTGCACCTTTTGTACTAGACATATAAATGTTATCTTAAATATGTGGCTTGTTGATAAGAGGTGTACTACGTATTCGAACATCCGAATTTCATCTGTCAGATGATCAAATGGGTGAAAACATCCCACAGATTTACTTGAAGGAGGGACCAGAGCCATAACTATTGGCCAGAATATCATGGAATTGGGGGTGGGGTTGGTGACTTCAGCCAGTAAGCAATAACCTAGCAACCATCCAGAACACCCTAGGAACCGCATATAGCAATGTGCTAACAAAAGTGTTGGGCAATGTGCTAACACCAGTGTTGGCTAAAATACTTAAAAATAGTACTCCACTACAAATAATTTCTCTTAAATTATAATCAGATTACTTTAAAAATTACGTCACTGAAAAATATATCGCATTACTAATTACTTTTAAGTTATTCTCTAAAACGCTTTTCCGCTCAACAAATTCAAAATAATGTCTATATTTCTTTCTTGTTCAGTGTTACACTCAAATACACTCAGCGCCTCACATTTTTCCATTACCTGTTACAGGGCATCCCTATAATGTTCTGAAAAGTAATTACATTTAAATTGAAAGTCAGTAACTGTAATCTGATTAAAATCATTTTAAATGTAATGCATTACATTACATTTTTTTTTACAAAAAAAAGTATTAGATTACAGTAACTAATCCCTTTGCATTTGGATTACAAACAGCACTGCTAACAACAACTAGGGATACCTTAGGGACCTCAGAGTAACACCCTGGCAACCACAAAGAACACCCTAGCATCCTATCGTGGTGGTGAATTTTCGTATGGTAAGCACCCATTATATTTTCTTTAGAAAATATAAAAATCCATTTCACAATTTTGTTCCTCATAACAGCCATTGTCATGCCACTTATAAAATGTTTCACTGCAAAAAACTTAATAAAACTTAATAGTAGTGGATCTGCAACAGCGCTGTTTTGTACTTAGTACACACTTAGGGTGTGTTCACACTTGGCAGGTTTGGTTCGATTAAAACGATCTCTGGTGTGATTACTCTGCATTTGAACAAGTGTGAACGCTGCCATACGAACCTTGGTGCGCTTGCAAACTAACTCTGGTGCGGTTCGATTGATATATGAATGCGACATATACCAAAGACGTCTAAACGGACCAAAAACAGGAAGTAATTTGCCTAATACTGACCTCAAGCATACCTGGTTCTTCTCATCATAGGAGCTATGTTGCCCATTATAGTTCGGTACAGGCGTGGGAACCGCCGTCAGCCGTCCTTGCAACATATGTGCATTTGTGTGTACAATGGAGGAATTCCTGGCGCTGTTTTGACTCCTTTACATATTTTATTAGCTCTTTGTTTGTTCTCAGATGCTAAAAATACCACCATATATAAATATATATATCCAACGAGCGCATTTAGCCCATTAGCCAGCATTGTTTTGGATGTTCGGCAAGTTCCGTCATCGACAAAATATATGTCATAAAATCTGTCCAATCAGGTTGTGACTCTTTTCTGATGCCTTTTCTTTCATATCTTTAGGTTCGGTGTTAAAAATGCCGGTGTGAACGCTAAGCGAACCAGGGCTAAATGTATAATTTTCTTTTTTGGTCCGGACCAAGAGAACCGAACTACAAGTGTGAACACACCCTTAGTGTATAGTGCACAGAGTGCCATCCAGATTTTTAGTGCTATACCAGTGTTGTAGTGTTTTGTACAGTATCTCAAGTCTTTCTCCTCCTTCAGGACAAACTGGGGCAGCATAAGGTCATCAGCCACTTGCACTGGGGCTTCATCCAACCACTGAAATATCAGGTCATTCATAGTGTAGCCAACTTGAGAGAGAAAGGAGAGAGGGAGAGAATAATGGGCATATAAAAAATAAATTAAAATAGAAAATAAAAAAATAGATTATTTCAGTATGTAAAATCTTACAGCTTTCTAACTGCATAGTGCAGGTCTGTATGTCCATTGGAAAATTTTTCAGATCCATAGGACAAGACAGAATCAGAGTGAGTCTGTGAGAAAGAGAGAGAGAGATAGAGAGAGAGCTCTTACATTTTCTCATTAAAGGGATAGTACACCCCAAAATAAAAATGTCAGCATTTACTTAAACTTTTAAAGCCATATTGCAAAACAAGAAGAATGTTCACACTGCTCTTTTACATACAGCGAAACAATACATCAGGGCTATTAAACTGGCGGCCCGTGGGCCAAATCCGGGCCGTTTGAAATTTTCAGTGGCCTGCCTGAGGTTGTCAGTTGTCTAAGGGGCTGTTTTGTTGTCTGTTCATGCTGTTTTTCAATAATATTCCCATGTAAACTTGAGATACATTCACTTTGCATCTCTTTTCAATGTTTTTATAGTGGCTTGTGCAAGAGCACCATGTTTTTTAGACTCGTTCAGAGGTTGCTCTACGAACGATCATTAGCCATCATTTTGACAAAAGGAAGATTAAAGAACTAAAGTCATGGATAACTGATGACTGAAACAGAAACATTCTGTTAATTAAATAATTTGGTCAAGAAAACATTCGATTTGAAAAGTTTAAATCATTGCATATATAACAAACTTACATTTGGGTAACGTTAGATGCAACTTCACCAACAATAACAAATTTCACTGTTGTTTTTTAATAACATGATATCTGACAGAAGCTTTATGTTATAATATTCTTGACCTGCATGCATCAAAGATTTTTTCCATCTGGCCCACTTGTCGATGAAGTTGATTAGCTGTAGTGTACAGTAACCGGGTTTGCTGAGCTCTAAAACAGTAGTACAAGGAATCCACACAACCCACGTGCTAAATGCCAAGAGAGAAACAGGTCGAAAAGTAGCCCCTGCTCTTAATTTTATTGTATGGAGAAAAAAAGCTATGTGAACATCTCCTTTTGTGTTCCACAGAAGAACAAAAGTCATACAGTACATTTCTTTAATAGTTTGCAATGGCTTGAGAAACCTCCAGAGGGCAATATTGCACCTGATGCTGTACAGCACATTTCCATTCTGGAAAATCCTCAGCAGTTTGTTGTCTGTGGTGACCTCATGGAAGTTGGCGCCTTTCTCATTGGCAAAGAACAGGTCTGGCTTCCAGATGGAGTCCAGCATGGATGGGTCCAGATCCAAGGAATCATCTGGATACTCTTTATAAGCCAGCCGTGGGTCATTCCACTGCTGCCGTAGAAAAACGTTCAGACGATAATCCTAAGAATCACATGACATTCACAGCCATATACATCTCTGCTTGGTACACAAAGGGCAAAAAAAGTATTAAGCAGAATTTTAGGGAATTACAGCCTCAGTCATCATTTACTTTCACTGTATGGATAAAAGAATCAATGAAAGTGAATTATGACTTACGTTAACATTTTGCCTAACATCTTTAGTGTTCTACGAAAAAAAATTACATGGGTTTGGAACAACATGAGGTGGAAAAATGAACAACAGAATTTTCATATTTGGATGAATTGTCTCTTTAAAATTATGGTTGAGTCACAAGTTAATTTTAAAATCTATAGTTAGATGAACACTGAGACTAAAATTGAATCAAAACTGCTTATAGTATTTGCTAAATTGCATAACACATTTTCTGAAACTGAATCTAAAATCTTTGGGGGAAAAAACACTTTAAGACTTCTATCACTCAATAATATTGTGTTCTCTTTCTCTCATCCAATTATAGCTTGATTCTTACATTCAGTCCTAGATTTGTTGTCTTAATCTCTTTCTTTCTCATCTGATTGGTTTAACTGATTGTTTTACTGATTGCTTTTTTTCTTCTTGTGTGTGTGAGAGAAACAGAGGCGCTGCTAGACCCTATTTTGGAGGGCTTCAGGAACCCTAAAATTAATCTCAGCCCTCCTAAAAATCTGTGAATTTGCAAACAGCACCCAAAAGGGGCACTTGTTTGAAGCACGAGACTGCTTTGGTGGCATTTCCCAGGGCCACCGATGAGAGAGGGCAACTGGACCTTGTGTCCACACCTGGAGTCACGAGTTCAAATCCAGGGTATGCTGAGGGACTCCAGCCAGGTCTCCCAAGCAACCAAAGTGGCCCGGTTGCCAGGGAGGGTAGAGTCACATGGGATAACCTCCTTGTGGTCGCTATAATGTGGTTCGCTCTTGTTGGGGCATGTGGTGAGTTGTGCGTGGATCTCTGCGGCATCCACGTACAACTCATCACATGCGCCACCGAGAGCCTCCACACACGTTATGTCTCCACGGTAACATGCTCAACAAGCTATGTGATAAGATGCGTGGGTTAACGGTCTCAGACATGGAGGCAACTGAGATTTGTCCTCTGCCACCCGGATTGAGTCACTACACCACCACGAGAGCTTAGAGTGCATTGGGAATTGGGCATTCCAAATCGGGGTGAAAAATCAAAAATCAAATTTCCTATGTAAAAGCTGTGTCTTCAGTGTCTCACGCAGGACCAGCACACTTTTTTAGACACTGTGTTCAGTTAATAAGAACTTCAGGTTTCACAAACGCATGTCGAGACACCCGCGTTCTGTTTCATCCATTGCACTGCATCTTGATTGTTTTTTATGCAGGTGTCACAAAGATTTAACATTCTGTACAAGTTCAGGTTGTAAAGAGGTGACAGTTACATTGTTTAACATTATTCCAGATTGTTCTGCACTAAGAAAAGTTCAGCGCTTGATAAACGGCCAAGGTTTTTTTTCCTTCTGCTCTAGTGTACTGAGTGGCCTCCATGCCTTGTATGTTTACTGTTACAATACCATTATGAATGTTGCCTACGATGCTTGAAATAATATAGCCTTTTGCAGCATGGTGAAGAATCTAAGCTCCGGGTGAAAGTAAGGTAAATAAGACACAAAAAAAAAGTTGCCATTTGGATTTAAATAAGCAGATACTTAAGAGCCTATGATTAGAAGGACAGTGGTGAACCGTCAGCTTCACTGAAGGAATGTGGTCGGAATTTTCAATAAAACACTTGGTAAAGTCAAACCGTAAAAAAACGTGTTATGATCTGGGGTTGTTTCAGTTGGTCAGGTCTAGGCTCAGCATCATCATGCAGCAATAAAATGTCAACTGACTACCTGAATGTACTGAATGACCAGGCTATCCCATCAATGGATTTTTTTCTACCCTGACAGCACAGGCATATTCCAGGATGACAATGCCAAGATTTATCAGGCTCAAATTGTGAAAGAGTGGTTCAGGAAGTGTTTTGTAAAAATGTATGAAAGTAAATATATATATATATATATATATATATATATATATATATATATATACAGTGAGGAAAATAAGTATTTGAACACCCTGCTATTTTGCAAGTTCTCCCACTTGGAAATCATGGAGGGGTCTGAAATTGTCATCGTAGGTGCATGACCACTGTGAGAGACATAATCTAAAAAAAAATCCAGAAATCACAATATATGATTTTTTAACTATTTATTTGTATGATACAGCTGCAAATAAGTATTTGAACACCTGTCTATCAGCTAGAATTCTGACCCTCAAAGACCTGTTAGTCTGCCTTTAAAATGTCCACCTCCACTCCATTTATTATCCTAAATTAGATGCACCTGTTTGAGGTCGTTAGCTGCATAAAGACACCTGTCCACACCATACAATCAGTAAGAATCCAACTACTAACATGGCCAAGACCAAAGAGCTGTCCAAAGACACTAGAGACAAAATTGCACACCTCCACAAGGCTGGAAAGGGCTACGGGAAATTGCCAAGCAGCTTGGTGAAAAAAGGTCCACTGTTGGAGCAATCATTAGAAAATGGAAGAAGCTAAACATGACTGTCAATCTCCCTCGGACTGGGGCTCCATGCAAGATCTCACCTCGTGGGGTCTCAATGATCCTAAGAAAGGTGAGAAATCAGCCCAGAACTACACGGGAGGAGCTGGTCAATGACCTGAAAAGAGCTGGGACCACCGTTTCCAAGGTTACTGTTGGTAATACACTAAGACGTCATGGTTTGAAATCATGCAACGGCACGGAAGGTTCCCCTGCTTAAACCAGCACATGTCAAGGCCCGTCTTAAGTTTGCCAATGACCATTTGGATGATCCAGAGTAGTCATGGGAGAAAGTCATGTGGTCAGATGAGACCAAAATAGAAGTTTTTGGTCATAATTCCACTAACCGTGTTTGGAGGAAGAAGAATGATGAGTACCATCCCAAGAACACCATCCCTACTGTGAAGCATGGGGGTGGTAGCATCATGCTTTGGGGGTGTTTTTCTGCACATGGGACAGGGCTGACTGCACTGTATTAAGGAGAGGATGACCGGGCCATGTATTACGAGATTTTGGGGAACAACCTCCTTCCCTCAGTTAGAGCATTGAAGATGGGTCGAGGCTGGGTCTTCCAACATGACAATGACCCAAGCACACAGCCAGGATAACCAAGGAGTGGCTCTATAAGAAGCATATCAAGGTTCTGGCGTGGTCTAGCCAGTCTCCAGACCTAAACCCAATAGCGAATCTTTGGAGGGAGCTCAAACTCCGTGTTTCTCAGCTGACAGCCCAGAAACCTGACTGATCTAGAGAAGATCTGTGTGGAGGAGTGGGCCAAAATCCCTCCTGCAGTGTGTGCAAACCTGGTGAAAAACTACAGGAAACGTTTGACCTCTGTAATTGCAAACAAAGGCTACTGTACCAAATATTAACATTGATTTTCTCAGGTGTTCAAATACTTATTTGCAGCTGTATCATACAAATAAATAGTTAAAAAATCATACATTGTGATTTCTGGATTTTTTTTTAGATTATGTCTCTCACAGTGGACATGCACCTACGATGACAATTTCAGACGCTTCCATGATTTCTAAGTGGGAGAACTTGCAAAATAGCAGGGTGTTCAAATACTTATTTTCCTCACTGTATATATATATATATATATATATATATATATTTTTTTTTTTTTTTAATCACAGTATTGTGGAAAAACTGGAAAGCATGCATTAATTATCTTTAACTAGATTTTTTATTTAATTAAACATTTTGAATGTACTTGGCTACAATGGCTGGATGAATTTAAAATTATGATTTAAAATCAATTTTATATAATTTTTAAGCAAAAATGTTCAAAATGGGGCCCTGGTTAGTCAGCAGATAATGAACTGGAGGGGGACCCTCAGAATATTTTGTAACTCCAGCTCTGTCGTTTCATATATGTAAAGACTGACTAAAGCGCAAGCCAATAGCATTGGAGTGCAGGCTTTGAAGGAGCTTATCGTTGGTTTGAGCCTCTGAATGAATATGCCCCATTTCCTCATTCGCTTCCTGAACAAGCGAGGATCAGCAACAGCGTTTATGTTTACTCTTTTGACTGATAGAAGGAGCAGAGGAGTAATGTCAATCATTTTGTTTGGTAATCTCATTTAAAACTTGTAATTACTTTTAGGCTAATAATGTTGTCTTTTGTTGTATGGCTTGATGGTCATGCACAGCAGATCACAAAATGATATGCTTTGTTGTAATTTGCAGGGGACATTTTTATGATGCTTAAATATTCTGCTGAAGTCTCTTAGTAAACTTTTAATAAGGAATAATTAGACTTTTTTCGGATGTGAAGGAGTTGATTTATCAATGTTTTAATGACAGACTGAAAACACATAAAATTTGTTGCGCACCGGAAAAAAAGGGTTTGGTTTACTTTACTGGTATAAAACAGTTATTTACAAAAATGGTTACTGAACTAATAAGTGAACAAATCTGAACCAATCTTTTTTCTTTTCTTTTCTTTTCTTTTCTTTTATTAGGGTTAGTCCATTAAAATAAAAATCTATTTTTGGGTTTAATTTTCTATTTTGAACGATTTCAAATGTCTCGAGTCATGAGTTAATGACACAGAGAATCATCATCTAGAGATAATTCACTCCACTAAAAAATGACCAAGCTAAATGTGACATTTATTTTAATAGGCCTACTAGGTTTTTGTGCTATTTTATATAACTTTAATCAATAGAAAATGCTAAATTATATATTTTCTATAATAAAATATTTAAAAAATAAAAAGGAAAATAGAAAATCTTTACTTGAATGGTTTTTAAATTGGTTTGTTATTTTTCTTTTATACATTTTTGAGTGTGTTTATTATAGAAAATATGTTTAATTAATAATAGCTGAATATCTTAAATAATGTAATAATGTCATTGAAATCATAGAATCACCCCTAAGAAAGCTGTCCTGACCAAGCATATTTCTGATGAGCTCTTTTGCGTACGCATCCTTTCCATGAGCATGTGTCCTTTCTGTGCATATGTGCTTGTATGTATGTGTGTATTTTCATAATTCAAGGCGGGGCTAATCAGAAAATTCTGAACAAGTTTGATGGCTCCTCTGTTGCCTCTGTGTGATTTTAATGGTCATTAATCTAATATGTACTGACAGGTGCTCCTAAGGAGATGTGTCTTTTGTTTATGTGTATTTTAATATATGTGTGTGTGTGTTGGCATGTTTATGTGGTTTATGAGGACAATTATTTAGGTTACAAACTGGTAATTAGTTTACCACATTTATTATGCTATAAATGTGGTTTATGAGGATATTTCTAGTGTCCCCATAATTTAAATAGCATAAAAAACATATTAAACAATGTTTTATTGAAAATGTAAAAATGCAGAACATTTTTTTGTGTGGGTTAGGTTTAAGGGTTGTGTTAGGTTTAGGGGATAGAATCTATAGTTTGTACAGTATAAAAATCATTATGTCTATGGAAAGTCCTCATAAATATAGGTAGACCAACATGTGTGTGTGTGAGTGTGTGTACCATGGTAGTCTCTGTGATGGAGCCAAAGCTGTTGATGAATATGTTGCAGGTGACATTTACAGGAGGACCTGAAACAAGAACATCATAAAAACATCTAAATTTCTCTCTCTCTGACACACACACACACTGCATGCATGGATGCACAATTCTAGCAGCCCACTAACCGAGAAAGACTTTCGCAAACACACACACACACACACACACACACACACAGACTTTCTCAAACACACACACACACTCTCTCTCTCTCTCTCTCTCTCTCTCTCTCTCTCTCTGTGTGTGTCACAAATTATCAGTGGACAGACAGAATTAAAAAGCCAAATGTGACTCATGGACTTAGGAACCAAAAGGAACAATACTGAAAAATAAAACATTTTGACCACCAATTTTACAAATTAGATTAGATATATAGTTGAAGCAGAATTGACCTGCTATGGCAGCTGTAGTTTCTATAATAATAATAATAATAAAAACTTACACTGAAACGCAACAGATAGTTTCCATGACAATATAGGGGATTTCAATGGCTGTTAAATCATTTTAAAATTGATGGTATAAAGTATGAATCATTATCATGAGCAAGTGTGTGTCAATGAGGAGGGGAAAACACTTAGTGACCCAGACATCTGTGAAATGCCTCGTTTACTGTACTTACATATAAATGAGTGCTACATCTGGCTATGTTTATTAATCGTATGTGTTTAATTAGCACTCAGTTGCTGTGCATTGTCGGCACTAAATATTTGATTGTGGTGCTTTATTTGTTAATTTAACTTTCATGACATTACAGATATTTATAGCCGGACATAGGGGACATCCACTCACATGCACTGACAGCCACATCTTTGAGATGTAGAACAGATATGAAATATACACGAGCTCAGAGACGCCCACAGAGAAAGAGCAAGAGATAGATCATGAGAGAGAGAGAGAGAGCGAGAGAGAGAGAGTGTTCAGGAGAAAGCAAAGCAAAAAGAATGAAAAAGGAAAGAGAGGAAGAAAAAAAGCAAACATTTTATAAAAAATTATCAAAAATGTTCATTATTTACTCCAAAACAAAATTGTAGGAAAAATTATAAATTTATTTATATATATATATATATATATATATATATATATATATATATATTAAATTCAAGCCGATCTTTCAAAAATAAAAATATAAACCATCAAAAAAAAAAAAAAAATTGTCCATACATCTTCCATACAGTCTTCTGAACTCTTACGATTGCTTTATGTGGAACAGATCAAAATTTAAATGTATTCACTGCACTCATTATTCACTAATTATTCAATTATTCACATCATTCACTGATAATCTTCCCCTCCAGTGAACCGTTAACTCGAGAAATTCTACGACTGCATCACAGGAGTGAGTTGAACTCAAGAACCGGATCAGTTCACTTCATGAATGAATCATTGAGTCCAATTTGTGAAATGGACCAAAAGAACAATTTGTTCACATACTAACTTGCATTCAGATCATTATTGAATAGATTATCAGTAAATAATGACACAACATCTGTTTCTTACACAAAGATATTGTATGCCTTCAAAAGACTTGAAACATATAGACTACTTTTATGGTTTGTTCTGTTTTTTTTATTTGTTTGTTTTTTCCACAGAAAAAAATAAGAATATATGAGTTTGGAAAAATGTGAGGGTGAGTAAATACTGACAGAATTTTTATTTTTGGGTGAACTATAATTTTTAAACATGAGCTCCAAAAAAAAAAAAAGAAAAAAAAAAAAGGCGAGAGTGAATGTTTCAGGTCTATAGGTTAACACGCACTCGAGCAGACAGCAAGGAAAACGAAATGGCCCAGTCACCAACTGAAAACTGCCCCTCACAGATTCTCACAGAGGCTGTTGTGACATTTTCTATGGAGGGAAATCTACCGAGAGCTGACAGCCGTATCCTGCATGTTTCTGAAATCATCCTCATCATCGTTTGGGGCTGAAATTCTGTCTAACATTCTGTCATCTTCTGCTCTGAATGCCTGTAGTTTTCTTTTGTTGAATGGTGACTACATGGTAAAAAATAAACCAGAGAACCCATGGGGGGTTCATATAGTTTAATTAGATGTTATGTTGCTCTGTGTTTTCATCCGCAACACTTTTTCCTCATGTGAGAGAATGTAAATATATTCTTTGCTGAGGACATCACATTTTTGCAGAGTTCCTGCCAAAACAATCTATGTACAAGAAATTAAGCTACAACAGCATTTTTGTACTTTTCTGTTGCATTATATGACGTTTGAGAATAACCAAAATATCACAAGAAAGTAACAGAAAACAGTGAGAATAAGAGGAGAGGATAATGAGAAGTAGCAAGAGCGAAGCAGTAGTAGACGGATGCAATGTGTCTGTCCTAAAGCAGGATTCAGCAGAAGGAAATTCCAGGCTAACAGAGTTTCACTATTGTCATAACAAACAGATTTCTTTTTTCTTTTTTTCTTTTCTCCCCATTTGGAATCCCAATTCCCAATGCTCTCCAAGTCCTCGTGGTGGCGTAGTGGCTCGTCTCAATCCGGGTGCCTGAGACATCAACCCGCGCATCTTATCACGTGGCTTGTTGAGTGCGTTACCGTGGAGACATAGCGTGTGGAGGCTTTACACTATTCTCCGCGGCATCCACACACAACTCACCACGTGTCCCACCGTGAGATAGCGACCACGAGGAGGTTACCTCATGTGACTCTAGCAACCGGGCCAATTTGGTTGCTTAGGAGACCTGGCTGGAGTCACTCAGCACGCCCTGGATTTGAACTCACCACTCCATGTGTGGTAGTCAATGTAAATACCCGCTGAGCTACCTAGACCCCCACAACAAATATATTTCTCTCTTTTTTAACTACAGTGGTAACACAGTCCATTTGCTAATTTAATTTGTACTTTGGAAAATTGTTAGTATAGGATAGTATGAAATGATAAAGGGATGGTTAACCCAAAAATGAAAATTATTTTCTGCTTACCCATATGATTCAAATTACTTTGATGACATCAAATGTCATTGGTTCTCATGAGTATGGTAAATAATCACAACACACCAGATCTGAATATTTGCAAAAGACATTTGAAAGCTATGGCAGAGGGGAGCATTTTCTATTGAATTACTTAAAGCTGTGGTGTGTAATTATCTATGCTACTTCTAAAAATTTGTAAACACTGCGCAAAGTGTAAACACTGTGGAACAATCGAAATATTGCTCTGTTTGTTTGAGTATCCCGACCAGTTTGACAGCAACAAAGATTGGAGAGAGTTTGGGCTGGAACAATATGTATGAATAACCAATGGAAGACAGGGAATTGTTCGGAAAACTTTAAAAACAGTAATTTGTTGGTCTGACAATGCCAACATACTGTTATTTTACAGAGCAGTGCCAAAATGTCTCCTTAATCCTTACATCCAACAAACTCAGTCCAGACATGCAGACTTCTAACTGATCTGACTTTTCCCACAGATAACTTTAAAAGTGGCTAAAAATCCTATAGACCTCTACTGATGGAATGTTCTGCCTGTCTGTCTGTCTGTGTCATTATTTTTAACTTTTAGACAAGGCTTTGTCAAGCCAACTTCAAAGTTTGTATTGACAGACTTTAAAAATCTAGTTTTAATTTTAAATTCCTTTTTGGTGACATTAGTGATGCAGAAATTACACACTTCAGCTTTACATTTTTATCTCTTTCCCACACAAAGCTTCCCTATGGATTCAGAACACTTTGTATATGGAATATTGCACAACATATGCACAAGTTGTATATGGAATATTTTTATTTATGTTCCTTTGTTATGGTCACTATATGTTTTCATTGAATGGAAAAGAGCAACTTGGATATTTTTCTGAACATTCTCTTTTGTGTTCTATGGAAGAATATCATACAGGTTGCAAATGACACAAGGGTGAGTAAATTATGACAGAATTGGCATATTTAGGTGAACTATTCCTTGAACAGATGTTGCACTAAAGCAGTTTGGAGTGAAATGCATACCTTTAAAGTTGGGTCTGATCCGAGCGTCATATCCAGATGTTTTCCCCATTAGTTTATCCAGAAAATCGGATGGTGACATGGGCTTCGCCCTACTGCTGGGCGATTTTAGCTCCTTACTAAACACACACCTGAGAGAGACAGAAAATACACTTTAGACACAACTGATCTACACCCATCCACCCAAAATATTATTGCGTTTGTTAATTTTTGTGTATATATTTAGGTGCATGTGGGGTCTGTTCTCTATTAACTTTCATCTATTGTTTCTTTTTTGAGTATATGTTCACCAGTCCCAAAGCTTTTATAATCATTTGTATAAACAATATTCCAGAATTGATCAAATGCTTTGGTAAAAATGTATTTCAATAAAAAAAATAATAATAAAAAAAGTTGGATAATCAGGTCAAGAATTAAAATTTACATTTTATCATCATTTATTCACCCTCATGTTGTTTCAAACCAGTATGACTTCATTTCTTCTGTGAAACCCAAAATGTATAGATGTAAGGTAGAAAGCTAGGGACTGATAGTCACAGTCCCAATTCACTTTCTTTATATAGGAAAGAGCAGCGTCAACATTCATCGAAATTTCGAAGAAAAGTGAATAAATGATAACAGAATTTTCATTTTTGTGTGAACCAACTCTTTAAAACTTTATAAATCTGGCCAAATCCCACCTTTGCCTTTCACCAGCACCCCTTCCCCTGGACAATGTCCCTGTCTATCTCTCAGATTTGCTCCAGTAAAACAGAGAGAGTTGTGACATCTCTACTGGCCTGGGTCTAATTGGTCCTTGCAGGTGTTAATATTTAATCAAATGTGAGTTAAGTAAAAGTGGATATAAGAAAAAAGACAGAATGCTCTTCTCGCTTACACATTTTTCCACACACCGTAACTCCAGCACTTTAAATATAATTTCATATTTAAATAAATTTTCTGGTCCAGTTCCTTTTCAATTTTCCTGTCTGTTTGTGAGCAGAACTGTCAAATTCAATTTGTGAAAGTCTAAACTCTGCTGTACGCAACAAAGAGGGAATCAAAATAAGAAACACAATGAATGCATCCTCAGGTGAGTCTTCGCACCCTTAATGTCATTCTGGAGAACTGAGATGTTCTAGGTAGGTCAATAATGGTTAAATCTAATTATGTGAATTTAATTTGAACTTGAATAAATCTACAGTTACGGTGACGGTGAAAATGTCTTCAGACAGAGCTGTCTCTCTGTGTCAGCCTCACACTTCACAGACCCAGATACAAAAAGCTAACAAACACACACACAAACAAACATAAGAACATTCCTTGGGATTAAAATAAACCTTTCACCCATGAAAGCTACTGAACTGCTAGACACAAACATTGTAAGGATGTCACGCACACATTTGTTTTTCTATCACAATGGGGACTTTTTGACTTCTATTGTTTTAATTCTGAGCTTAACTATCACACAAACCTTTTGGATTTTTACATTTTCATCAACACATAGTTGAATATGTTTATTAAGCTATTTATTCTCATGGGGTCCATTGGCTGGCATTTGGTCCCCACACATAGAGCAATATTGCATTATATACACATTAGTGAAGAACAGGTCATTATGACTATTTTACACACCATTAAACACACAAAAAACACAATACAAAACCATATTTTGTCCTTAATCAGCAGTATCTACAAGTGTTTTAATGAAGCACATGGTAATACCAGTAAGAAATGATAGCACACTTGTGAAAAACTCACCTCATGACCCCTTCAAACATCCACCAAACCATTAACAACTCCAGCAGTATTTTCCACAACAGTGAAAACATCCTTTCACTCTTCAGCTGCTCTCTTCTCCTCTCTGGTGTCCTGTGGCAAGTTCTCAATAAGCAGATGTGTTTTGGAGGGGCAGGGCACCCATTCCGATGCACTCTGATCTCTCCTCCACTGCCATCTGACTGAGCACTGCATCTCCAGACCGGTAGACTAAGAGATGTTTGTGTGTGGGTAGGGGGACTTTTAGCTCTGTGTTTCTCTCTCTCTCTCTCTCTCTCTCTCTCTCACTGGCCACATGCAAGCCTGAGGTGCAGTTATGCCTTGAAAAGGTGAGAAGGCAACAGGGCGTAAGATGTGTTTAAAGACTTTTAACAGCTGTTTGCGCTCTGCATTATTGACAGATAACATAAGCATTATTTCTTTTTCAATATTAAGATTTCAGGATATAATTTTTTTAAGGATGAATACAGGTAAAGTGGAACAACTGATAAAATGGGACACTTAATCGTAATCATCTATTATTATGTGTATGTTCTCCCCTTATCAAAAATCCGCATAGTGTTCATCCGCAACGAGTATAGAATGACACTGATGTGGCCATTTAGAATATCATATTTTAAAAACAATGCCAATCGTAGTGTCCCACTTTACCCCTTTCTCTCTCATAGCGTTCATGAACACGCAAAATGATTCACTGAAAAATTCTATATTTTTCCAGTTGGTTCTCACCAAAACCATTTGTATGCCTTTGAAGACTTGAAATATGACCACAAGTTGCATGAACTAATTGTATGATCATTTTGGATCCTTTTTTTAAGCTTCTGCTTTTGTATTGCAAAGATGGACCACAATACTAAAAAAAAAAAAAAATTCCTTTTGGGTTCAGCAAAAGAAAGTCTTAAAGGTTTGGAAATGAGGCGAGACAATATAAAAAAATATTTTAATAGAAAACTGAAACAAAAAGACAAACAAACAAAGGAGTCGGTCAGCTACCCATAAACAAAAAAATAAATAAATATATATATATAAATTAATATCTCGCGCACTGCAGCTTCCAGTCGGCCTTTATCCCTCTCCAAGGCTTGATTAGCCTGATTAAGGGTCGGGTGTGCAGCATCACGACCCGGCCCCGCCCTTCGCCCTGTCACAATGAGCTAGTTTGACATACTATTTCACCACATTTTTGGGAAGCTGAGAATGTATCACATTCTTGGTTAAACAAGGAGAAAGATGGGAAGTAAAAAAAGAACACGGGGAGGACGTTAGAGTTGGTGAATGAAGAAAGAGAAAAAAAGAGAGTTGTGTGTGCGTTTAGTCACAGTGGATAAGTAGGCCAGTGTTAATTTTAATGTATCTTCACTCCAGAGTGAAACAAACTAAAGAACAACAGACCCAGTTTCTCTGTGAAATAACACACGCTTAATGCTCACGCCTACATTCCGTGTTGAAACATTCTTGACCTCAGGAGGAATCAGAGCACATGCCTAAACTACAGAGACATTTGTGCTCTCAGCTAAAGAAACATGATTATCTGTGAATGCTTAACACACATCACTGATTTCTGTACTTGACACATCACATAACAGAGTTAGCAACCAATGAAACACAAAATTTAGCTGAACCACCATCAACCACACATGCTACAGCTTGGTCTAGTAGTCTCAATAGATATTGACTCCTTGCAGAGGGAGCAGAATTTGAACCAAATTTTTTTTTAAACCAAATACTGAAATATATGAATTGGTTTATTGTTGGTTTTGAAATATCAAATTAAATTTCTTCTCTTAGCAGCTAGTAATTCAACGCACAAAACCAGGGCCGTCCCAAGCAAAAGGCGGGACCCCTCGCAGTCTTCGGGGAGTGGGAGGAGGTCCCCCTAGGTAGAAATCACCACAGGGCATGGTGCGACCGCAACCTTTGCACTCCACTAAGGACAGGCACTGCACAATCCATTGTTACAAGAGAACCCATATTTAATATGGTCTGGGCCAAACGTTATTTTACCTTGAACAGTTTTACTCATGGCTTTTGAGGATGAGGGCATGTCACGCCTCATGTTTGTATCTGTCTAATTTGGCTAGCTTCTACCAAGCGACACACTGATTGAGAACAATGGCTTTAAGTATCTTAGAATCCAGAGGAAGTATATCACTGCAAAAAACAATAACTGTACTTTGAGCTGAACTCATTAGGCTTAATTAGGGGCTAGAAATTGTTCAAGGAACGAAAACCCCCCCAAAAATGTTTTTGCAGAATGTAACCTAAAATGGGAACAAAGTCCCTTTCAATTGTTCCGGAGTGAAAACTTGATTTTAAATCTGTTAATTTTTCTTCGATTTTTTTTCATAAAACCAATGACCAAAGGGTTTATCACAGTAAATTTTCACTTCCTGTTGCCCAAAAAATGTGGCTTCACTCTTTTTAGTAGAACATGATAAACATGTGATTTTATCCTGAAGAAAATTGCTGCATCACACATTTCTTTGCCTAACTACATGTTGTGGATGTAGCCTTCCGTGACATGAAGACCTTTTTGGCATCTATATAATTTCTACATATACATGCATCATTAATCCAGATGCAAGGAAAAAACTGAATTAAAAAGTAAATTTCTCTGTTGTTTCCAATTCTTCACTGAATTATTGTTAGGTAAAATGCACTAATACAGATTTGACGCTGCAAGGTATTTACTGAGAATCAGATCTGTAATTAAAATTAAACAAAAATAAAATTATTTGCATATTAGCATAGATTTATATTTTTAAACTCTTTATATATTTTTGGAGATATAATTCATATTAATACATTTATTGAAAACACATTTTGAATAGGCTACTGTATACTATGCTCGCTATGATTTCTATGTGGAAAAATCCTTATTTTGAGCTCGTTTTTTCTTGTGAGGGCAACACTGCAACAGATGTTTTACCCACCCTTAGCATGGAATACTGTCATTTTAAAAAAAGAACATTATTAACCGTTCTTTCATTTTGTTTTAATTGTTTACTAATTGGAAAGGAGGAACAGAAGGCCGGAACCAGAGTAAAAAAAAAAATACAGTTTCTACTCAGAACAAACCCAAATGGATATAAAACATTTTGTCTCTGGCCATAATATTAAAATGTACATCATTGAGCAGTAAATGGTTACAGTGCATTCATAAATTGTTCAGACCCCTTTATTTAATTTTTTCACATCAACCTAAACTGCACACCCCATAATGACAAAGCAAAAACAGATTTTTGATAACTCTGAAAATGTATTAAAAAGAAAAACTGAAATATCACATTGACAAATAGTCAGACCCTTCACTCAGTACTTAGTAGAAGCACATTTGGCAGCGATTACAGCCTCAAATCTTTTTTGGGTATGATGCGACAAGCTTTGCTGACCTGAATTTGGGGATTTTCTGCCATTCTTCTCTGCAGATCCTCTCACGCTCTGTCAGGTTGGATGGGGACAGCCATTTTCAGGCCTCTCTAGATATGTTCGATTGGGTTCAAGTCCAGGTTCTGGCTTGGGCACTCAAGGACATTCACAGAGTTGTACCTAAGCCACTCTTGCATTGTTTTGGCTATGTGCTTGGGGTCATTGTCAAGTTGGAAGGTGAACCTTTGGCCCAGTCTGAGGTCCTGAGTGCTCTGGACCAGGTTTTCATGAAGGATATCTCTGTATTTTACTGCATTCAGCTTTCCTTCAACCCTGACCAGTCCCCCAGTCCCTGCTACTGAAAAACACTCCCACACCATGATGCTACCACCACCATGTTTTGCCTTAAACACTATTTAAGTCAACATGAAATAAAAACTGAACTTACTTCTTAATAATTGTTTCTAGTCTTATTGTGTTCACAGGTGATGGGCAGTGCCTGGTTTCTTCCAGACATGACACTTGGAATTGAGGCCAAACGGTTCAATCTTTGTTTCATCAGACTTGAGAATCTTATTTCTCACAGTCTGAAAGTCCTTTAGGTGTTTTTTTCTTTCTTGTCTTGCACTGTGGCGAGGTTTCTGGCCACTCTGCCAAAAATCCCAGATCGGTGGAGTGTTGCAGTGATGGTTGTCCTTCTGCAAGTTTCTCCCATCTCCACACATAGTCTATGGAGCTCAACCAGAGTGACTATCTGGTTCTTGGTCACCTCTCTTACCAAAGCCCTTCTCCCCTGATTGCCTAGTTTGGCTGGGCGGCCAGCTCTAGGAAGAGTCTTGGTTGTTTCAAACTTCTTCCATTTAAGAATTATGGAGGCCACTGTGCTCTTGGGAACCTTCAATGCAACCATATTTCACAATCCTGTCTCTGAGTTCTGCAGGAAGTTCCATCGACCTCATGGCTGTGAGACCTTATATAGACAGGTGTGTGCCTTTCCAAATCATGTCCAATCAATTGAATTTGCCACAGCTGGACTCCAAACAAAGTGTACAAACGTCACAAAGATGAGGCATTCACTAAAGTACAGGGGTTTCAGTACAGCGACGCACAAGGGGCGTGGCCATGACATAAAACAAATTTCAGGTCAGCGCACATGCGCATTATAGTGCCTTCTTTCCGCGGGCTTTTCATAACAGCGACAGCAAACTGATGGAACAGCCATGGAGAATCTAAGACAAAATAGGGAAATCGGTAAATGTTTTTGTTGTTTTACTATGATACAGAGGCAGATCATTTTGTAAAAGATGCGGTAGCATTTTAATGTAAAGAACAAGTAACGATAAATAATTTTTGTTACCGTTTGCAATATAAGTGCATATGAACTATGCAAATTTTGAATTAGGAGAACGCCTACACTACCACGTCACATTTTTACGCTGTACTGAAACCCCTGGAAATAAGTGACTGCCACAAAGATGATCCAGATAAATGGGATGCACCTGAGCTAAATTTCAAGTGTCATAGCAAAGGGTCAGAATACTTCGACGAATACTATGATTATAACTGGTAAAGGATGGGCAAGGAGGAGGCGGGAACTGGCAGAAGAGTCAACATAACTTTAATTACTTAACTGATCTTAAACATAAACACACAGCGGCCACTTGTCTCTTTTTCTCTCTCGTACTGGCGTTCCTGGCTCCTCTTTATCCCTCTCCCGCTGACTGGGCTGATTCAGCGGCAGGCATCCATCGTTAGGGCCCAGCCACGCCCTCCTCTGCCGCTGGATTCAGGCCAGGGAAATCTCCGGGGTGTTAGCAGTCTAGCTGTCCTATTGCCGGCAGTTCTTCCCCGCCTTTCTGGAGCACTGGGAGAGACGAGGGAGGGAGAGGGAAAGAGCTGGGGGGTTGAGGGAGAGGGAAAGAGAGAGAGAGAGAGAGAGAGAGAGAGAGAGAGAAGTCAGCGAGAGAAAAACCTCACACTCTGGTCACAGGACACACCGTCGCCTGGTCCTCAGCCACTCCTCCGCCCTCTGGAGGATGACAGCCCTTCCTCCCGTCAGATGGTAACTACTTCTCCACTTCCTGGCAGATGACACCAGTTCCTCCAACTTCCGGCAGCGGCTCCTCCGTCCCCTGACGGATGGCAGTGGCGAGGACTCCACAACAGCACATCCCTTCCTGGGTTCCGGCACCAATGTAATGGGAAAATTATTGGTAATGAGGTGGCAGGAACCACCAGAACAGTCAACATAACTTTAATTACATGACTGAACTTAAACAAACATAAACAGTGGCTATGTGTCTCTCTCTCTTATCAAAAATCTGTTTTTTGTTTTGTTATTATGGGGTATGGAGTGTAGATTGATGTGAAAATATAAATAAAATAAAGCATTTTAAAATAAGGCTGCAACATAAAAAAGGGTCTGAATACTTGCTGAATGAGTCAGAAAGTACTATATGTCCCTGGTATGATTTTAAAGAGCAGAAATAATATCTTATTCTGACACATCACAATTTTTCATTATATGCCAAAATTGAAGAAGGCTCCATTCCTTTCTTCCCATAGCTATCACTGACTGTGTAGAACTGTCACACAATTAGTAATTTTCCTCTTACTCTGGCCTGTAAATCAGAGTGCTAATGCATAAAGAAATAGGTCAAGTCTGTGTTAGGCAACGTGTTTGCAGGCAATCACAGGTGTAATGAGCATATTGCATCTTCATTACGCATCTCAAAAGCCTCAGGGTGACACCCATTTTGGGCATATAAGCATTCACACACATTAGAGGGTTGCTAAGTTTACCCTCTGAAATATTCAAGTAATCACTATATATTGTAATCGTTAGTTGGCAATTGTTAGTTTTTTATAAACTTAAAATTAGGAAGGACTGAAAGACATGCTTAAAAATAATTTACTTTTATTAACTTTTTCTTTTGAATTAGCGAATTTGATCTTTCAGACAAAAATATTGTGGAAGCAGGTGCCAGAAGGATTTGTTTATCATCTGATTTTGTTTGTTTCTAATGCAACTACTAAAATACTCAATGAAAGTGGAGCTCTCATGTGTGGTTTTGGGGCTTTGGAGGGTGCGTTCTGGGCTGCATTCAGGAAGATGAACATTTACAGACCACAAGAGGGGAAAAATAAACCTACAGAGAATCATAAAATACAAACAACAGGTATAAATTTCCCTCAAAAGAAGATAGACAGTACTGTTTTAGCAAGTCCATGGTCACAATGAATCAAAGCGCCACCTTGCGGCTCAGAGGCAGCAATGCATGTCCTGGTCTCAAGAGAGTTCAAGGCCAAAATAGCAGATGCCAGGCTGGTGTAAGCCTGTGTGTTTGTTCTGTGTGTGCTTATTTGTGTTATTTCCCAAGTTCACTTCACATAGATGTGGGCAGAGTGCCCTTGACAAAATCGACAGAGAAAATGTGATTGATTGATTGATTGATGTTCACTCTTCATGGATGTTGAAAAGCTTGGCAACCTCATTCAGATCTGCATGCTCCTCTCCATCTTTGATTATCTACAAACACACAGAAAATAATGATGAAACAACCATTACTCTTCTGGTATAAACAAAATGAAATGGCATCTGCAACCCATTTCAGAGTTATTCAATGAGAGAGAAAAATACTTCCAATATTCTTTTGAATAATGTGCACCCTTAAAATGTTCACAATAAAACTAGAAACAATTATTAAGAAGTAGGGTCGTTTTGATTTCATGTTAACTTAAAATGGTGTTTATGATTTATAATGTTTCCTAGAGAAACACCGATTTATAAAATATACAGACACTGCAGGAGCTTCTGTTGACAAATGCACATTGTATATAAACGCAAGGAATTATATTTCTGCCTACCTTCCTTGCAATGGGCATTCTGTTGAAGACATTCCACAGGACGATACCGACCACCACTTTGTCCCTCAGGTAGAATATCACTCCCTTCCCATAATCCTCCTTCTGCTGGACAGGAGGGGGAGGAGCCGCTGTTCCTGCCTCTACCGCCCCGGCAACTGCCTCCGTCTCACTCTCAGAGCGGATTCCAGTCCCTAAGAACAGAGAAAAGGGTGGGGCAAAAAAAACAAATATGTGAACTTGTGACAGGTATTGATATACAGGAAGATGGACTTTGTTTGTGTATTGCATTTGTTTAGCAGAGAGATGTCAGTGAGAAAAACTGCTGACCCTACAATAATTATGGCGGTAATGATCCAAATGTTGTACAAACCGGATTCCTCTGTTGCAGCTTTTGGTGTGTCCTTGGCAGTGGCTTTGGCAAATACTCCGACAGTGGGTAGACTGCTGTCCACAATACCGATGGCTTCATACCCTACATCTGGCCCCAAATCACTCCTGTAGACAGGGGCATTTCGTGAGTGCTGTATTATGCATAGAAGGTAACTGTTTTTATTAACTGTTATCATCTTTTTGTGGATAAATAAAAGTGAGTTGCATTTTTTCCATTTGGATTGTATTGATATATTACAGTACTGTGCAAAAGTTATAGAAAAAAATAATTAAGATGGTTATTTATATCTTCAGCTTTGTCAATAGGAAATATAACTCTTAGACTCCCAAACATTCCTTTTGCAAATAGAATAGAAGAACAGGGAGCCCTGCAGCAGATGGCATAGAGCCCCCCGCAGAGCCCCCACTAAACATCGAGTCAGTCTAGGATTACATGAAGAGACAGAAGCAATTGAGACAGCCTAAATGGATAGAAGAACTGTGGTGAATTGATTAAGCTTTTTTTGTGTTTACAGGATTTTGTATGATGTTAATTGGTAAATGAAAACTATTAAATGGCATTATTTTTGAAGAAATACACACTATGCCTAAAACATTTGCACAGTACTGTACATTTTAAGGTGAATTCACTGAGTGTGTATTCTTTCCAGAACATGGCCTAAAGCTGGGAGTTAGTGTGTGTGTGTGTGTATAACAGAAAACCCCAGATGTCATCATTGTAAATGAGATGCAACAGAATATTTGTGCTGGAAGTGTGGTGTGCGTTTGACCCTAGTCTAGAGATCTTTTTCACTAAACTGTTTAAATACCAACAGCTTGTTCAGAGTATTAACAACATTGGGTCTAGGTCATGTACACAGGCTTGTAGTGAGGGGGTTACAGGTAGGTTACAAGCATGTCCAAAATAAAGGCTGAACAGCTGGCCAGATACTGTTCTGTATCAGCCATTGTTGTAGTGTGCGGCGTTGTTATTTGTATCCTTGATGCTAATGACTGAAAACTAACATGTAACCTGCAAGTTTCTCACAAAAATGCATCTGAACTATTAATGTCCTTTTTGTCTTTCTATGCCGAGTGGATATAAATCAATATTTAAAATGTGTGTGTGAGTATACCAGAACATGGATTGGTGCCAATAAGGTTTGCTGGCTCCGGTCATGTTCTCTCCGGCCAGCCTGCCGCTGACCACAGCATGATCATGATGTTCCACACGCCTGCGGCCCAGCCTAATGTCATAGAAACATGCAGCATCTCCTGCCTAGAACACAAGAGGAACCTTAGTTATGTTCTCAAGAACATGCACTCCAAATCAGAAACTGAACCTCCCCAAAAAAACAACAAAACAGTAAAGTTCCCTTGTGCAACTGTGCTGATCAACTCGCTCATTCTTCTGAACATTCAGCATTAGAATTTGCACCTGACCACTTTTATTATCCGTAGTATTATAAGATCTGCAGGGAGATACGTACCACCCAGATATTGGCTCGAGCCTGGAGCTCAGCATTAACCCGGTACCCTCCGAAATCAGAGTCTACCTCCAGCCCGCCTGATTTGGCCAGTTCCACACTGGGCTCCAAACCAACTGCTGCCACAATGTGGTCTGTCTTCACCTAATGCAAAAACACAGAAAAAAAAAAAAAAAATGAAATCTTTGTATTATCACAAAGCACAAAATATGTGTTAAATTAAATAAAATACATAAATTACAATTATTTTCATGCTAATATGACCATAATGTAGTAGACAATAATTAGTTTACAAATAATCAAGCCAGGTCAAGATTGGATAATGGACAAGCAAACTCACCAGTCGTCCATCCTTCAGTCTGATCTCCAATTTGCCATTTTTGTAGCTCACATTTTTCACTACTGCTTCCGTGATTACATACACACCCTCTATGGAAAGGTAAGAAGGTTATCTGCGTCAAACTTATGTAAAAACTTTTACATTTGAAAGTTTTCTTTCCAAAAATGCTTTAAAATCTAGGGTACTCTAATATTAAATGTTTCATATACTTCAAAAAATTTACTATTGAGAGAATAAGAGAACAGCTTCAATTTGTAAATGTAAAATGCCTTAGTGCACTTTATCCTCTAATATATAGAGTAATAAAACATTTTAAACAAGTCTGAAATGTGGTCAACACTCACCTTTCCTGACTTTCTCAGTGGTCCAATTACTCAGGTATTCAGGCAGAACTTTTCCCATGTTCCCCTTCTCTGGAAACAGCTGGACCACCTCTAAACCAAGGTCAGTGGCTATAAAAAAAAGAGAAAGTGAGAGCAAGCAGAAAAAAAGCATTGCAACGTTGTTAGCAGCAGCTAGTTTTATAATAACCTAGTCTGATCTTTTGATGGTCCTCAATATGTATGGTGTAAAGATGCTTAAATTCATTATAACATTTACAAATAACTATTTTCTAGTTTGACTGACAACTGAGTGATGCTGTTTGGACTCACATCTGTGACCCATAGCACATGCCAGCTCGCTGCCCAGAAACCCACCACCGATGATAGTTAAGGACTTCACCTCTCTGGAGATCTTCTCTAGAGATCTAAAATCTTCAATCTGCCAAAACAACATATGAAGGTTAGCTCTGGAACATAACGGCAGATATATAAATTATATATATATATATATATATATATATATCTCATATATATATATATATATATATATATATATCTCATATAATGGTTTTCATAGTACGGGGTGAGACTATTTGTTATTTCGTACAATGGCAAAAAAGGGTGTTATCAGAATGCTGTTTGAAAATTTTTATTTTTGCTGAGATTGGGAGCTTCCTGACATTAATTTGGACTCTAAATTGAGGATTAGGGGTTGTATCCTAAATCACTACAAGTTTCATAAATGAAATCACCATTGTTTACTCAACAGATAATACATTCTAGTGTCGCATGTTATAATATATTCAATCTCTATTTAATATAACAGATTATACACTCACCAACCACATTATTAGGAACAGCTGTATGCCTACATAATGATGAAATTGTCTAATCAGCCAATAGTGTGGCAGCAGTGCAATGCATAAATCATGCAGATACGGGTCATGAGTTTCAGTTAATGTTCACGTTGACCATCAGAACGGGGGAAAATGTGATCAGTTATTTCAACCTTGACATGATCTAGAGTCTCTAGAGTTTTTTCAGAATGGTACCAAAAAACAAAAAACATCCAGTGAACGGCAGTTCTGTGGACAGAGATGCCTTGTTGATGAGAGAGGTCAACGGAGAATGGCCAGACTGGTTTGAGCTGACAGAAAGGCTACGGTAACCCAGATAACCACTCTGAACAATTTTGGTAAGCAGAACAGAATCTCAAACAGCACTACATATCGAACCTTGAGGCAGATGGGCTATAACAGCAGGAGACCACATCGGGTTCCACTTCTGTCAAGAAAAACAGAAAGCTGAAAGTCTGCAGTGGGCACAGGCTCACCGAAACTGGACAGTTGAAGACTGGAAAAACATAACCTGGTTTGATGAATCTCAATTTCTGCTGAGGCACACAGATAGTAGGGTCAGAATTTGGCACCAACAGCATCCATGGACCCAACCTGCCTTGTGTCAACAGTCCAGGTTGGTATTGGCGGTGTAATGGTGTGGGGAATGTTTTCTTGGCACACTTTGGGCCCATTTAAACCAATCAATCAATGCTTGAATCATGCCACAGCCTATTTGAGTATTGTGCTGAACATGTGCATCCCTTCATCTAATGGCTACTTCCAGCATGATAATGCACAATGTCACAAAGCAAAAGTGGTTTCCTGAACATGTTCTTCAGTGTCCTTCCCAGTAACCAGATCTGCATCCAATAGAACACCTTTGGGATGTGGTAGAACGGGATATTCGCAGCATTAATGTTCAGCTGCAAAATCTGCAGAAACTGCGTGATGCAATCATGCCAACATAGACCAGAATCTCAAAGGAGTATTTCCAAAATCTCTTAGAATCCATGGCGCAAAGAACTGAGGCTGTTTTGAGAGCAAATGGAGGCCCTACCCAGTATTAATATTGCGTTCCTAATAAAGTGCTCAGTGAGTGTATTCAATATCTATCAACAGATGAAATAGACTTATACTAGAGTTAGAATTTTTCTGTCACATGGCCCTTGGTCTGTACATCTTCTGCTCTGAGAACATTCTGGAATAAATGACCTGCTTCATGAGGATAAGCAGCGAATGAGTGCAATGTGTGTGTGCGTGTGTGTGTGGGACATACATTCCTAAAGAGGGTTGTCCTCTTCATCACCTCCTCTCCGGCCCTTTCAATTACTTGAAGATTCCTGGGAACACCACCTAACACACAAACACATAAATATCCACTACAGCCAGCAAGAGAAACAGTGAGTTCGTGTTTATTTGTGCCAGTTCTACCTGTAGCAATCAGGCACTTTTCATAGGAGATCTCTGCACCATCACTCAGTTTGACTTTATTTCCTCTGACATCCATGTGAACCACCTACACAGAGGAGGGTTATGATCAGGACACCTCATCCACTTCCAGTTATGCATCCATATAACTTATCCTCATTTCTCTGACCTCATTTATTCTTACTTGTTCATGTACACGTGATCAGGCGCACAAGAAAAACTTCACAATGCTAATGTCAGTTTCTCACCTTACGGCCTGTGAGCACAGCCACACCCCCATTCTCCACTTTATTAAGATCCATGGGACTGACATAGAATGAGGGAGGCTGGAAGTAAATACTAAAACATACAACAATTTTTTAAAATCTCACAGAAAACATGATTGAATATTGATGCATTTTAGACCCCGATCACAGGGAATATATGACATCATCTAAAACACAACCAAGGGCAGTTAGGGTTTTTAGTATCAGGCCATGTCCACAGTACACCAAAGTATAAGGTACTCGAAAGTGTTTCCAAAGTGTAAAAGGCATCAACATTACAAAAACAATGCTATTTTTTTTTAAATCAAAAACATATTAGTGTTAACATGGCCTCAGTGGGTAGGTAAGGTGTCCTGAAACAGTCTAACATACACACCTTCTCTCTTTGCCGTTCCATTGTTTGAAGCGCAGTGTTTCAGTGATCTTAGGGTCATCAGAGAACCAGAGTTCTTTAGAGAGAGGAGGTCTCATGTAGGGCAGGTCAGACTCCTCTGTAATAATCAATACCTATATATGTACACAAACACTTTTCAGAGATAACAATCAATATAAACAAGGGCTGTCAAAGTTGCTATTAATTCATGTAGTTAATTAAAAGGCACATTAAAGAATTCTGTGCTCTCTATCAACATTTGTCTTTTAAATTACAATTTAAGTTACTTCCAAAGGAACACTGTTTTGGTTTTTATGCAAGTTGTGCTTCAGCACTGCATGGATCCCAATATCAGGGCAGAGCTGACTAGCTACACCAAGAGTCACTGACAGTAAGTAGCAGCCAACAGTAGAAAATAAGACGACGAAGTAGCAGATCTGCCAAACAAACTTCTTTTCTTTGTATTACATAAAAATGCAAGGACGAATGTCTGAAACCTGAAATTTTCCACCAAATATAACCCGACATCTCTAAAAATATAAATAATTATGGTAGACTTACCATAGTGACTCGTGGTAAGGCAAGAACAGGGTTTTGAACAGATTTTTTTTATGTACTGGCTCAATAATGGAAAAATTAAACCAGAAATCCTCTGTTGTGTACCTTTAAATACTGTTAATTTTTTAGCACAGTAATCAGTTTGACATTCATTTAATTCTCCTCTGAGTGATTTCTAAAGATTAAAGTCTATTCAAAACAGCCTCAACCTTTGTAAGAGTACCGCCACAGGTCCGTTAACACACACATGCATGCGCTTTTATCCAATCTCTCACTTATGAGTAAATGATGGAAATAGACCTTCTACTACACAATTCATTTCTTAACCAAATCAGTATTAAACCTGTTCATGACAGGTTCAACGAGATTCATTCATTTGAGTATGACTTACCCTGGCGCCAGGGTCACGTGCCCGAATAGACCTAGCTGCAGCGAATGAAGCCGTGCCTCCACCAATCAGCAGGTAGGGGGTGTGTTCAGGGACTTCAGAGGACGCAGCGGTCGGTTCAAGGGGCACAGCAGCAGGAGCAGGTTCAGGAGCTGCAGCTGGTCAAATAGAGAAAATTAGTACACACACACATACACAAGCGTTTATAAATGACTTGACCAGAACACTGAAAAAACATGTGTACGCATTTAACATTATCTTTACAAGAATATATTAGTGCTCTCGGGAACACGAAGCTAGATTAGGGGAGAGATTAGCATTTTATAGTAAAATTAGTACACATTTTACCTCAAGTAACCTTCCACGGAAATGAGGCAGCAAATCAGATGTGTGTGACCTCTTACCATTAGCATTAACCATTAGCAATACAACAGTCACAATTCGCCAAAACAACTGTTTGAAAGGACTGAATTGACTGTGAGGGAAAGAGAATAATGCCTTCAATGATGAGGACAATGAAGTTTATATAAAGAATAGAATACCATCTTCAAAAAAATATATATAAATCCATACAAAAGATGGATTAAAACACAATCTGGTAAAACAAACTGAAAAAAAAAAAAAGATCAAACTGAGTTCCCAAAAACATCACACAAGTGTGATAACAGAAAGCTTTAAAATAGGTGTCCACATATGTGAATGAAGTAATTGTCGGTATCCTTATCGATATCATTGCTTAAATTGTACAATTTATTCCCATCCAGTTAAAACTGGACTCTTACCAAGCTCAGAAACAGGTGGAACCTCTGGCACATGCTCAGCAATGGTTACAGGTGTCGGCTCTGTTTATTAATCCAGATGTAAGAGGAGAGGAAAGATGTTAACCTCAATTTTCAAATAATAAAAATATATCCCACGTTACTTGTAAGAACAAAATCCTGGATTTCCATGCAGATGTGTCAAGCTTACCACTCTCAATGACAGGAGCTAAGACATCTTCATTATGTATAACAGCTGAAGCTTCAATGACGGGTTCCATTACAGGGATTTCCATGACAGGTTCTGTTACAATGGCTTCAACAACAGGTTCCGTTACGTGGACTTCAGCAACGGGCTCTTGTATGGGGGCTTCTACAACAGGTTCAGGTACAGCGGAATCCACAATGGGCTCTGTTATGGAAGGTTCTGTTTCAGCAGGTTCTTCGGGTTTCATTGTAGGAGCTTCAGTAACTGGCTCTAATTCCACTGAATGAGCAAGACACACAAGAATGTTTGACTGAGAGGGCAGAAGCACCAAGACAATCCTCTGCTCTACATCCTTCAGGTCTTACCACTCTTGGCTGACTCTGGAGATTCTGCAGGGATGGATTTCACCGGTACTTTAGCATGTACTAGCATGATCATGGATAGAAAAGAGATTGGATAACTTAAATCTCTGTAGCAAAAATAAGCTTGGAACAATTCATAGTCCAGGATCAGGGATGAATTTATAGGGTAAAACACAAGGAAGAGGATGATATTTATGAGTGGATGTGAAGGTGTCTTCATTCACAGACTTTTTACAACTTCCTGCTTAAGCTGCAAAATTTTCTTTATGACCTTTCAAAATGGCATCTTCAGTATATGTGTGCGTAGGGCACGACACCATAATAACATGTTCTTATGGAATCATCCGCACATCAGGACGGACTGTTCTTGTGATATTCTGGAATCTTCTCTCAGATTTCACTACCTTCACATTAACCTCTTACATTCAACTGTAGAAACTCAAAGCTCCTCTTTGCTCTTTTTCTTTGCAGAAAGAATTTTCATTTGAGGTCATCAAAGTGTGAACACTTCACAAAAACTCAGCTTCGTTGTGTGCCCAGAGGACAGGGTAGATTGTCTAAAGGTCAATCTTGTAAAGCATTTTAAAATGAAAAAAAGCAAAACAGTGAGTAGAAGACATTCGATAGTTGGTGAGATAAACCCAAAAAGGAGGAAAGAAAACTGTGGTGTCCTTGTGGTAGAAATGTTTGGTTAGTGAAAAAGACAACATGTGATGCAAAGAAAGAAAACTGACAGGAAAAAGACAAGAGGAAGAAATGAACTTCACAGAACATCACCTCAATCCAAACATATCGGAGGCCATTGTCAGAAAGAAAACTCCAAAACATTTACATTTGAATCATATTATCTTCTCAACTTCAAAAGGCATAGTAAATGATATTGTGAATAAAAACAATGAATTTCTCCTCAATTGTTTGTGTGAATAACGTCAATGGAGTTTCCAACTAGGGCTGGGCGATATGTAAAAATCTTTTTGCGATATTTGCATTAAAAAATATTGTGATATTCGATTACATCCGTCAACCCTCCTGCCCAGAGTCAGTGAATTTTATTTGCTTTAATGATTTTGCTTTAAAAATTGTATTCATTTATTGAAACACGAAAAACAAACAAGATGATATTTTAAATTCAAATTGCACTTTAAACAAAAAAAAAAGCAACAAAATAAAGTGATCAAGAAATCGTATTTAACCACCTTCCCAAATCCAAACATTTCCCATCCCCCAACGGCTCCATTTGCCATCACGCAAGTATCCATCAACACAGATTGAAAATTACTAATAGCCTACAGATTAAGAACTAAAGACAATTACAAATGTAAAGACAATAATAATAATAAAAATAAAAAAGCCTAATAAATTCCCTTGTGTTCCCAAAATAATACTGCCAAATACAAATAATACTTTGTGTTTGTATTGCGTTTTGGTGATGGTTTATGCTGTCTAAATAAAATAAAATAAAACTCAGCTTCAGGTTCAAGGTGAAAGTGTCTTGCATTACTTTATGATTTAATCACTTTCTATTTGTTTAATACAAACATATATATTACTGAACCTGCAGAGTTGTACTCACAATACATGCCAACCGATTGGAAATAATGCAAACTAAACTAACAGCACCTCCTAAAATAATGCATAGACGAGCATTCTCACAGACGACATTATTCTTGCAAACAGTTTTCAGACGAATGAAACAGAAAAAATGTGTGAAAACTCTTTACATGCACTTGTTCCACGAGACAGGCCCGCGCTGCAGGCCAACATGCGCTCGTTCAACGAGACAGGCCCGCTCAAGACGCCAACATGCACTCGTTCCACGAGACAGGTTTGTGTTGCACACCAACATGCGCTCGTTCCACAAGACAGGCCCGTGCAAGAATCCAACATACGCCCGTTCCACAAGACAGGCCCGTGCAAGAATCCAACATGCGCCCGTTCCACGAGACAGTCTCGTGCTGCACACCTCTGAACAAACAGATAATCAGACAAGCATTGATCGCTTTTCTTTTGTATGTTCTTAAAAATATAATAGTGTTTTTTTCTTCAAGCACATGCCTTTCTAACTAACAGCATTTCTTGTCATATGTCACTCTGAAACTGGTCGCCCGACTGTTGTGGCTAGATAAGCAAAATTACCTACACATAAAATACATTTGGACGAGGCACTAGCAAACTAGTTTCAACCTTGTGGCATTTGGTGGTTGCGGGTGCTAGTTTCACACCCTGGCCACAGTTTAATTTATTTGCCGACTTCCCAGATCCATGGTTTTGCCATTTACCAATATTGTTAATCTGTTCGCAATCGGCATCTGGATCTTTGTATGTGATTGTCGATATCCGATTATATCATCCTATCGCCCAGCCCTATTTCTAACAAGGTAAATCAGACAAACCAAATGCTCAGTCAAACACTTGTAATAGAGGACAGATCACCATGTACAAGCAGAGGCACAAGGTCAGTGAAAATCAAAAGACAGGGATTTCATTTATATTTCTGGATATTTCAGATGCTTTCTTACAAATGTTATTTAGAAGAAAGTGCATAAATAGTGCAAAAATGTTACGAAGGTTAAAGAGAGAGAAAATGGACCATGGCTTTGTCCTAAGAAGCATGCACATTGAATGTGACACAATCCACTATGTAGGTAGGATTCTACCAGTTTTCTGGTAAAAGAACAGAAGGTCAGGTTATAAAAGTAAAAATGTATACAGCCAAATATAAAATCGCTCAGCTGGCTCTACAATAGCAGACTCAAATCAACTCCTTTTGGCCGAGGGTGTCACACATGCAGACTGTTTTGCTGAGATCTCGCTCTCTTCAGTCAGAGGTATGACACAGTTGTAGATTAAAAATGGTGGAGGGGTGACACATAACAACTCAGAGCAACTATCTCTCTCTGACAAAATAATATCATGAGTAAAATTGCAATTGCAAGAGTGATTTGGGGCATTTCCAGACCTGTAGCTTGCTTGATTGTTCTGAAACAGGAGCATTATTAGATGTTAATATTACATGTTGACATCTAATATTACAGAGACATCTGTTGAACTTGCTTGCTCAAACCTGTCGATTAAAAGAATAGTTCACAGAAAAGTAAAAATTCTGCCATAATTTACTCGCTCTCATTTTATTCCAAACATGTATCATTTTCTACAATAAGACACCAAAGACATACGAGGCAGAATGTTAGACTCAATCACCATAAAATTTGTATCGAAAAACAATGCAATGAAGGCGAACAGTAACTGAGCCTAAAATTTCCTTCTGTGTTCAACAGAAGAAAGGAAGTCACATGGGTTTGGAACAAAGGGCGAGTAAATGAAAGAATTTTCATTTTGGGGTAAACGATGCCTTTTATTGTTGGTCATGCTAAAGGGAAAACAAAAAAGTAAACTACAAGCATTAACTATATTGTACACCATAGCCAAGCTACATAGCCTGGCTTGTACAGAGAAGATGAAATATCATGTTGATAATAAGAGCATGCTCTGCATGTTATTCTGTAGAATAATGTAGAATACTAGACATGCCAAGTATTGACTTGGTTTTGCACAAACTGTGCTAAAACATTCCTTGATTAAATTTATCTTTAACCTGTACACCTACATATCCGTGTGATTATCTAATCAGCCAATCGTGTGGCAGCAGTGCAATGCAGAAAGTAATTCAGATACAGGTCAGGAGCTTCAGTTAATGTTCACATCAACCTACCACCCCTGGAGTCAAATACAGGGTGTGTGGTGTCTCCAAAGCAACCAAATTGGCCCAGTTGCTAGGAAGGGTAGAGTCACATTGGGTAACATCCACGTGGCCACAATAAAGGGTTCTTGCTCTCAAGGTGGTGCGTGGTAAATTATACATGGATCGTGGAGAGTAGCATGCTGGGAGTCTCCGCAGTGTCATGCAAAACGAGCCAAGTGATAATATGCATGAATACTGAGACTTGTCCTCCACCACCCGGATTGAGGGGAGTATCTGTGCCACCACGAGGAGTTAATAATTAGTGGAAATTGGGCATTCCGAATTGGGAGAAAAAGGGGATAAAATAAATAAAATAAAATCAGAATGGGGAAAACTTTATCTCAATGATTTCAACAGTGGCATGGCTGTTTGTGCCAGATGTGCTGGTTTGAGTAATTCTGTAACTGCTGATCTCCAGTGATTTTCATGCACAACAGTCTCTGGAGTTTACTCAGAATGGTGGAGCACTTGGAGACCATAGTGTTCCTAATAAAGTGCTAAGTGAGTGTATATTATTCAAAATCTAAATTTAAGCCTTGGGGAAAAAAGGGTTTTATAAGTTTTTGTATGTTACAATGAAAATACTTAAGATTCTGCACTATTTCTAAGTCACTAATCAAATAAACAGATTTGAGACACTGACCATGTTAACATCTTTGTACAAAAGGTCAGATTTCCTTACTTCCATTGAAGCACACGAGATGTTCTTTGGAACATTCATAAATCATGCTGGGATAACATGGATCATCAGGTTTTGAACAAACTTGTGGAGTCCATGTTGCTATTAAACCAAAAGCATACCAAATACTAAGAATTCTTAAATTATTATTTTTAATTTCAACTAGTTAGTATGAAGATAAAATAACTAGCAAAACATTTTTTGTATTACATTTAAAAAAAAACGCAAAACAGAAGAATTCACAAGTGGACTTTTAAACCCGACTGTATGTTACCCCTTATTGAGAGTAGGCAGAGTTAAGAATTTATTATTAATTATTTGTACATTTAAATGCACTCAATGAGCAGCACATTGAATATCTACACGTGTCCCAATAATTTGGGCAAAGTATTAACACAGAGCGCACAGACATTACTTCTCATTAAATGCTTTTCGTACGTTTCCAAACAAGTCACAATTTTTAAATCGTTCAAATGAGAAAAACTTCACAGAACTGGGAAATTTAGAATAAATTTAGACTTTACTTTTAAAAAAAATCTATGAATCCACAGAGCAACAAGAAATCTCAATGAGCAGGGAGAGGAATGCAGTGCTCGGTGTCTAATGCTGTGAATGATGTACATATATAGACAGAGATCCGCAAAGAATCTAAAGTAGAAGATAAAAATAAACTCTCACCTTCTTTTGATTCTGCCACAACTTTAGCTGAAACACAAAAGACAACATATCATTGAATTAAACCATGCTGTTATTAATTAACAAATGCAGAGTGATTCTTTTTCCATGTCTGTTTAGACCATTCTTGAGAAAGGAGTAAATTAAATCCAAAACAGTGCAATTATTTTAAATAATTCTGTTTGGGTAAAGAAATAAACTGGCTATAGGCATGACACATTCTTAAGATACAAAATATAGAAAAATCTGTAAAAAAAAAATATATATATATATATATATATATATATATATATATATATATTAACAGAACTAAATTACTGCTAAATAAATAAAGCTAGTCATTCATTGATTGGTGTGTATGCATTTGTGGTTATGTCTAAATGTGATTAGATTATATTCACTTACCAACAGCCTCAGCTGCTTGTGGCTCTTGTTTTGGTCTGCTGGCGATTTCAATCATACGCTCATTATACCTTTCCTTGTCCCCTGAGATAGTACGGTAAGCCTTTAAACACACAAACAAACAAAATCCCAAATTGGCAATGCCACAAACCTAGAAATAAACATACCATTTGAAAGAATTTGAGATGACAAAGGCTGCCTTCATTTACTTTCATTCTCCCCAGGTGATTCTACCATATGATTTTAAACTTGGGTCCAGAACAGGTGCTAGGGGTCCACAAATGTATTTCAGAGAAGGAAAAAAAACAACCAACACTAGGAATGTCCTGATACCGATATCGAAATTTGGTCCGTTACCACACTAATTTACATGTACTCATGCTCGCACAAATGCTACAATACCAAAAAATGATATGTTATTACGTAAACATTCAGCATATAAATTTAAATCTTGTAATGTCCTAGCGAGATTATTAAACAGCAAAGACTGTGATTAATTTGATAAATATATAGTTTGCATGTGCAGCATTTTAAATGTGAGTGCTTGTAAATATGTGGAGCCAGTGTTGCACTGACATGGAAAACACCATCATGAGCATCGTGTAATCTGAATTAGCAGAGCGCAAATTCACTTTGTAGCACGAGGCACATACAGACTACATATATTTAATTAAATAGCAGCCTTTTGCGGTTTAATAATCACTTTCAATCACTTAGCGAGTGGCTTTTTCAGAGTGGGAAGCAACCACAATAATGTCAATAAAGTTTCTATGGTCATAACAACACAAAAACACTTCAAAATAAAAGCTACGCCAAAATTAAAGCTCAATTTAATTAAGGGAAAATAAGTATGACAGAAATAGACCACTACTGTTTAGTATAATATTCCCTGTTATAATACTACTAATAATAAATCAATTGTAAATGTATTATATTTTAGCAATATCTCACACCTGCGGCAGCAGTTTATTTTACAAAATTAACTTCACATTATGTGAGAACCACATTATGACAACCAAGAGGTGGTCAACCCAACGTGACCCTACCCATAAAAACCTGCACATTTAATTATCAGCCGAGAAAAGTTATAATCATGCTGAATTAATTGCCTGTAACATAATTAAATCATTCCAACAACAACTAAACCAGTAGCTCAACAGGTAAAGCATAGTGATAGCAACCGCAAGGTCATGGATCGAATTCCCAACTAACAAACATACTGATAAAATATATGCTTTAAATGAACCATAAGTCAATTCGGATAAACGTTTCTACCAAATGCAATATAAATGAACATCAATCTACTTCAAAACCAATTCCGAACAACATCCCACATATCAACAATGCCTTTGCCTGTTCTAATTTAAATATCAGTACAACTCAAAGAAATTGTGTCTAAAACTATAATTACTGTGTGTTTTCAATATCTGAGGTTGATGAATCAAGTAATAAATAGTTCTCACATAAACTCCCGTCCCCAAACATGTTGCTCCAACCAGCACATAATACAGGGTGTTCTCCCCACCCCCTCCTGTTGCCCCCGATGACATCTTGGCCCTCTGCACCATCTCCAGCCTTCTCTCCTGTCTCAGCACTGAAAAGTCAACAAACAAAACAATTATTTAAAACACAGTCAACCGGGATGTACAAGTTTTCAATTTCTCAAATATAAATAAGTTATCAATTCAGTAAACTCTGGGTACAGAAGTAATGTTTACACCGTTTACACCATGCTGTGTTTTACCCACTGATTGAAAGACGGGGGTAAAAACTTCCAAAAAGTGGAAGGGGGGCTTTAATTCACAGCAACAAAAATGTGTTTGTTATAGGATATTTATTTTTACCTGACCGACCCAGATATTTATCTGTGCTACATACACACACATAATTGATTTTGCAGTACTGTTAACTAAAAATGCATTCAGCACAATGAGAAGAGTTTTCTGAGCCTCAGGTGTGTGTGTGAGAAGAGTCAGAACAGTCCTGGGCAGTGTGCAACCCCACACCGACCTTGGCGCAAAAAACATTCATGCACTCGTGCATTAAGTCTACAGAGCTTTCGTGCCATATAAATATTTTGACAGAATGGCGAAATAGCGTGACCTCGTTTAATTGACTAGGTAGGGGAGTTTGTCACGACTGGACAGCTGCAGTGTGATCGGAGACAGCACTGACTGCAACGGTGTTTATCCATGTAGTTAAGACAAGAGTAACTTAAACGGTAGGTAGTAATCCTATTGTGGATCAATACTGAGTTTTATCCAACAGGAACCACAGAACACGTATCAAACTGGATGAATCCAAAGACATGGCGAAATTGTTTATAAGCACAGCTGAGGTCAACATAGAGCGCAAAGTTCACATGTGATTCAGACTTCTACCGCATTTCTCAACTTGCCTGATCTCCTCGCATTCTGCACACACCGAGTGGATGAGGCCCGAACCAGCGGAGCCAGTTTATTCCATACTGTCTTGCACTTAAACATCGCTGCACTGCTGTGTTCAGCGGTCACCACAGCCCGGTAAATTTCTCCGCCACGCTCACCGGGCAGAATTCGCACAAGGCCAGAGAGTGAGACCTTCTCTCAGGTCATACAGCGCGTGCAGGCTCTTCCGGTCTCCGCTCTGAACCCGCCCTCTCGCTGTGCTGATTGGCTCTAGCTCTTGCCTACTATTCTGTTATTGGTTCATGTTTATGCATTTTAAAATGTATTAGTGCCACCCAGCGATGATTGGCTACTCTCAAGTCACACCTTAATGACGCCGTAGGTCGTGTTACGAGAGACAGTTAAAGGGATATTTCACCCAAAAGTGAAAACTCTGTGATCATTTACTCACCCTCATGCCATACCAGATGTGTATGACTTTCTTTCATCTGCAGAACATTTTCAGAAAATATCTCAGCTCTTTAGGTCCAAGTGAATGCAAGTGAATGGTAATCAAAACTTTGAAGCTATAAAAAGTAAGTAAATGCAGCATAAAAGTAATCCACATGCCAGTGGTTTAATCCATGTCTTCTGAAACAGTCTAGTCGATTTGAGGTGAGAAAAAAAACAAAACATAACTTCATTCTCACTATAAATCTTGCCATTGCAGTCTATAGGTAAGATCATGATCTCAATTCCACTTACTAGTGCTTGACACAAGGGTGTTGATTTGGCTGGGGGGTACAGTGTGAAGAATTTACATGTTTCCATTGATCAAGGTAGAAATATTGGGGGTGGGGGGTTGTACTTGCTTGGAATCTATGCCCCTGGCTTGACGCATGTGCAGAGTACTAGACATCACTAGAAAGTGTAATTGAGCTTGAAATCATGATCGCCAAGGAGACTGCTAATGAATGTGACTGATGTGATGTGACTAATGAATGTGAATGATTTATATTGTAAAATTTATATTGTAAAAAATTAATTGTATGCATTTTTAAAAATATTTGTATTCCTTAATGTTTACATAGGACATAGCTATGTTGGTAACCCCCTTCTCTCATACTGTAAAACGCTTACTTGTGTGAAGAGCTTACATAAAAGTCAGCATACCTGTTACAATCACTGAAAAACATACAGAGGTCAGGGTGGCGCAAAATACTAACAACAACAACAACAACAAAATTACAATTAATTAAATCAAATCCATTTCTTATTCTGGGACTTATTGTGTATTTATAATTCTCTAAATTCTGCATTCATGTAAGGGAAACAGCGAAATGTGGCTTCTGGTTTGTAGCCTAAATGTATATTTATATAGCCTACAAATAAGTTTGTTATAAAAGTTCGCTTTCCCACCTTTCTCCTAAAGATATATTCTTCCATTTATAAACACAAATCTTTACAAATATTTCAGTAAGTAAATTAGGGGCAAGCCTCTCTATATTAACTTGGTGTAGCTACTAGCAATAACAAAATAATGCACAATGGTGTCAGGGTGCTACCAGCTTTCAAAAATACTTTTTTTAATTTTATATGTTGCCTATAGCCTACATTTCTATTCTATATACATCAGGAAATAGTATTTACATTTTTAAACTGTACATAATTTTTTATCAGAAAAGTTATCTTTAAGCCTATTAGTGATTGTGTGCGAGTCTCCCGACCTGTCTCGCGACCACAATCACTTCTGGATGATGGTAACGAGGCGTTCCAAAAAAGGTGTGAACTAAAGTCGCAATTTTCATTAAATTTGGTCATATGTAGTTTATGCCGACTCCTAAGTCTCCTAAGCGGGGCGGTGCCTTACGGGGAATTTCCAGGGAGGAAAACAAACTCATATTGCGGAAGAAAGCGAAACACCTTTGACTTCACCAGGATATCAGCGAGACAGGAAAGATTACTTTCTCTTTCTGTCATGCGAATATTCTGTAGAACACGATCGGAACATGACATCAAACCTTCCAATCAGTCCCAATTACAGCCAGCTGGACGAAACCTCACATGAAAACAAAAATGCAAGAGGACAGCATATTTTCTTCTTGATTCTGACTTTAATATTAAGCACGGGGACATTTATCACGGCTTTTCTTCTTTATGAATTTTCCGAGGATATTCACAGAGTGAGTTAAAAATGTTTAATAATTACTAATCATCAAACATGCACTGTTTTTCGTTTGTAATAACATATGAGATATGCAATCGTTTATTAATTTACTGCTTGTTCCCCACTTTATAAGACTCGTGAAACAGGCAGAGATGGAGGGTATCCACTGCACTGTCTCTCCACAGATCTCAACCAACCGACAGAACAATCGGCAATCGCAAGTTGTGACATGTTCAATCAAGAACTGAAACGAAGTGCACAACAGGTATTTCTAGACACTGCTTCAAAATATGAAACTTTTTTTTTCTTTCTATATTTAAATGTTGATGATTTTCAAATTCTGTTTTGAACAGAGACTGTTGCTGGACATACATAATTCTGTATTGGAGACTTTAGAAGGTAGGCTAAATATATGTATTTACTTTTGATTTTATTTGATCGTCCTGTATTGCATTGGGGTGAAGTGTGTTCTTGGGCCTTTCAGAATACAACATCACTGATGTTTTGAAACCAGCGGTGCACGTCGGGGCAAAACAAGAACTTAAACAGTATCGGGGTCTGCAGAAAAATGGTAAAGACCTTCTACACAACAACACACTGTTTAAAGGGATATTCCGTGTTTAATATAAATTAAGCTCAATCGACACCATTTGTGGCATAGGCCTAATATTGATTATTTGCTCCTTTATTTAAAAAAATAAATAATCTGGGTTATAGTGAAACACAATGTAGCCTATGTGAATGGGGCCAATCCGTAAATGTTAAAATGCTTATTGTTTCAAAAGTATAGCCACAAGATATAATCAATAAGTGTGTTAACATTATTTTCTGTGTAAAGTTATTGCCAATTATACAGCTTCCATGACAATGTAAAGTCAACAAACTCTAAAACATAAGTAAATTTGAAGATTTTAACAACTTAGCTCAAATAACACATGAGTTTTAGCAGAATAATTAAAATAATTTTATAGTTGAAGTTTTACATTTCTGCATTTTAAACCCTCAGAAAAATTGGCCTCATTGTAACCTAGTTTTTTTTTTTTTTTTTTTAAGAAAAGGATGGACAAGTAGATATATATTGTGGTAGCCTATCAACAATATGCCACACATGCTTTTGAACTTAACTTGTATTGAACCTGAAATATTCAATTTAACAAGAATGCATATTGATCCTAATATCTCGCTTGAACAGGTGAATCCGCAGATGGAATTCCTGAACTGGTCCGTATTCAGTGGGATAATAACATGAGTGGCCATACCAGCCAGGAGGGTTTAATGCGCCTCAGCCCTGATGGAGAGATAGCTGTGCCACAAGATGGAATTTACTTTGTTTACTCTCAGGTCCGTTTCGAAACACGCAAAAAACGAGACGTGCATTTTACGCAGTATTTATACAAGAGAACGCCATCCTATCCGGAGCTAGTTATGCTCGCAAAATCTGCAGTGACATCCTGCCCAAGCGACAGGTCTGATGTACAGCTCTATTCCAGCCACCAGGGGGCGCTGTTTCGCTTAGAAAAGGGCGACAGGCTCTCACTGTACGTGCTAGACATCAGCACCATACGCTTTCCCCAGGAGGCCACTTTCTTTGGGGCCTTTATGATTGACTAACAAGCAGAACAAATTTTTGTTGATTGTTTCGACAGATTAATTCATAGATATTTACGTGCAACTAATGTGTATTATTTTTATATTCTCATAACAATTAATGTTATCCACATCATGGCTAAATAAAGCTTAAAATGCCTCTACATTGTTTTGATGATAGGGGCTTGTAATATATATTAATTGTTATATAAATAAATTGTCCATACACCCATTCTCTCCGGAGTATTTGATTTACTGCCTTATCTATTTGGAGTTCTGAGCACAAACATTACCAATTTCTCCCATTCATTTTATCAGAAGTGGCCCCTCTCTGGACTAAGTAGGTATGTGATCCTAACATGGCAGCCCCCATGAGGGGACCCTCTCAATGTAGAATAAAAAAAGCTTTTATAATGTTACTGATATGACTGGAGTCTTCATCTCATGCAAGAGCACACGATTTTATGTTTCCAAATTACAATTCAGTTCATTCTGGAGTAAACATTTGAGGTAGATATTACTAAGTGCACCTTTAAAAGTGCCTGTACTGGTTCACAAACCCCTCTGGTGTCTTGATAGCTGCACTTAATTGTCTGCTAATTCAAAAGGCTGAATCAAAGAATTAAGCGTTCACAAATTAGATACAATCACTTTCTTCATACAGGGTATCTGCAGGTTCGAAGGAATGAAATTGACTTTTTAAGGACAAAAAAAATTAACTAAAAAGACCACTTATGCAATAATAATAAAAACACAATTAATTAGCTGGTAAATACAAAAACACTGAGGCTACTGAATGTCTCTTGACATGTTTATATAATATAAATATATTTTGTGCATTGTGTTAAGGAAATACAACATTACAACTCTAAATGAATTATGAATGCATGCAGCCTATACTGAGACCCTTCTCTTTAGTCACTTGCTTTCTACCAAGACATGACGCATTAACCAATGCTTTGGCAACGTCACCGCGTAAGTCAAACACGGAAGTGGTGGCAAAAACAATGCGTAAAAAGTAATTTTAATCGAATTACGCTCTAGTTGACTGCTGTGGCTATCGCTAAGAATATGTTTGTATTTATGATGGTTTTGTGTCATACTTTTCGTTTAATCCTCTAATCTGACAAATCTAACAACAGTCAGCGGGCTTTATGCCACCACACTGCACGTTTTTGTAAATAAGAGGATTAATTCATAGTAGGGCCATGTTCGATTTTGTTTTAATGGGAAAGGAAACGAAACTGTGAGGGATAGATTTACAATCTCTTCAATGGCATGCATGGTGTAAATCTGTAAAAAGCTCCAATATCCCATTTGATTTTCCTCAACTCATGTTGTCTGGAGTTTGTCTACCGAGTGTCCATAATTATATATTTCTAATGTTTTGTAGACGGAACGATTAAAAAAAAAAACACTTTAAACTGCAGTACAAATCAACGTCTATGCTCCTTACCATGAAATGCCCGTTTAAAATTGATAAGATGTATTGAAAATGTTAATTATGAAAGGTTGAGACAATGTGCTGCTGCTTTCCCCGATTGCTCGGAGTAACTCGCAGAAATCATGCAGTGTCCTCTTTGCTCCAAGACGTTTTAACTGCGTGAGAATGTCAATTGTGTTGACAGCCCTAGATCTAGAGAGATGGAAGTGAGAGATGTAACGGATGCAACTCAGCAGCTGAGTAGTTCTGTTAGATTTACAATTATTGTCAAAGGTAGTGTAAAATAAGGAAGCGCAACGATTTGAAAGGAGTCAAAAGACCGCTCCAACCTCGCGCGCTTACAAATTGTAACATCGAACGCTTTGTCGATTATAAGCAGGAGCGACAATGTTAGAGACGAAAAATACCGCCATTTGCATTTCGGATTAACGGGTTTATTCACGTGTAAACATCGTTAATTCATTAAAATTCGCTTCCTTGCGCGTAATCACTCATGCGTCAGCTGCTAAATGACGGATGCAACAGAGATATGATTTTGACTCGTGCAGATACTGTTTTAAGCGTCTCCTCCATTCACGGCCCAAAATTTAAGACCTCAGCAAATTATATTTAAGAATTTTAATGGCCTTAAATTGAAAAATAAAATAATGTAATACTTAAGGACCCGCAGATACCCTGTCATATATGTAAATGTTATAATGGGAATGGATTTAGTTACAATAAATTGCAAAACGTGGCTGAAATTTTATTCAAGAAAACTGTCAGCAACACAGGACTGTGTGTAACATGTAGTTATGAATTTATTTAAAGTTACCAAGAAATTCAGGTATTTCAGAGGACAAGACGAGAAAAGCTCATTTCTACAATAGAGAAGGTCACTGCTGGGTGAAACACAAAACAGAAGAAAATAAAATGGAGAAAATAGGACTATACAAAGCTGAATGTCCACCCTGGGGCTGTTTCCTGCACAGATAAACCCTCATCCTGAGATGGAAACACTTCAGTAAGAAACCATTAGCTAGACGGTCAATTAAACCAGAACTGGGCTTGATGAATGCCTAGAAACAGTCCCTTAAGTCTCCTGGGGATGGGAAATCTTAGGGAGTAACTTAAAACTCATACGTCAAGCTAAGTTTAAAACATATTTTGCCCACACAAATCCCATTTGTGAAATGCATACACAGGCTCTACAAAAAGCACAGTCTGCACTTAAAAATATCTTCCAGTGTGTAAAAAAAGAAAAAGGTGTTTGGCCGATGGTCTCAGAATCTGCGGCGTTTGTTAGTGCCAAAGTCGATGGCAGGTCCGGGACGAGGAAAGGGAAGTGGCAGACCACCTGGATTACTGGCAGACCCCTGCTAAAAGAGAGAGAATGGAGCTCACAATGTATTCTCTGCATAACGTATGAAAGTTTGTGTGTATGAGAATGACCTCTACCTCATTGGAAGCCAAGCTGGCAGCACCTGCTGCTGTGGGATTTCCACCCATTGGGTTCCTGTTCATGGACATTCCTTGACCTTTAACCCCAAGAGAGAGAAGGAAAAGAAGTTTATAAACTATGTGGATACCATACCAACTTTATTTGTTAAGCACTTTACAACAACCAAAGTTGACCAAAGTGCTGTACAGAAAAATATACATTTACATATGTACAATTAATAAGCATACAATAAAAACAAAGTAACAAATACAATCAAGTAAATAAAGTAGACATCTTACTAGGTGTCAAAAGCCATAGAGAAAAGATGGGTTTTAAGAAGGGTTTTAAAAACAGATAAAGAAGAGGCCTGCTTAACATGCAAAGGCAGATCATTCCAAAGTCTAGGTGCAGACACAGCAAAGGCACGGTCCCCTCTGAGCTTACGCTTAGTTTTAGGCACAGTCAGGAGCAGCTGATCATCTGACCTGAGAGCGCGGACGGGTTTATAAGAGTGTAGAAGCTCAGAGAGGTATGGCGGGGCAAGACCATTTAATGATTTAAAAGCAAATAACAAAATTTTGAAATGGATCCTAAATTGAATAGGCAGCCAATGTAATGAAGCTAAAATAGGGGAAATGTGCTCATGTTTACGTGTGCCTGTTAAAAGACGTGCTGCTCCTGGAGACTTTGTATCACCTGGAGACGGGTGATGGAGGACCCACTAACCCCCACATATAGCGAATTACAATAGTCCAGCCGTGTAGTTACAAAGGCGTGGATTGCAGTTTCAAAATGTTGTCTTGACAGAATTGGCTTTATTTTGGCCAGCTGCCTCAAATGAAAGAAGCTTGATTTGACAACAGCTTTGATTTGACTGTCAAATTTAAGCTCAGGGTCCCCTTTAACTCCTAGGTTTGTAATGCTAGGTTTAATATAGGGTGCCAATGAGCCCAGATCTACAGGCGGGGTCCCAGTGGTGCCTCCAAAAACCATCACTTCTGTTTTTTTATCATTAAAATTTAAAAAGTTCAGAGCCATCCAGGCCTTTATGTCGTCGAGACAATTGAGTAGTTGTCCAACAGAGTTATCATTTTTATTTTTAAGAGGTACATAAATCTGACTGTCATCTGCATAACAGTGGAATGAAATGCCGTACTAAGTATGGAACCAAGTGGAAGCAAATACAAAGAGAAAAGTAGAGGGCCGAGGACTGAGCCCTGTGGGACCCCACACAAGAGAGGAGCAGAGGAGGATACAGATTCACCTATGCTGACACAAAAAGTTCGATCTGCTAAATATGACCTAAACCACTCCAGTGCCATGCCACTGATGCCCACCCACTGCCTTAAACGTGAAATCAATATCTCATGATCCACTGTGTCAAATGCAGCAGTTAGATCCAAAAGCACAAGGATAACACAGTCGCTAAAAAGATATCATAAAAACTTTTAAAAGAGCGGTTTCTGTGCTGTGCAAGGTTTTAAAGCCGGACTGGAAAACCTCTAGTATATTATGTTCTTCCAAAAAGACCAATAATTGACCGTGCACAATCTTCTCCAGGATTTTTGAAAGGAAGGGCAATTTGGAAATAGGCCTGAAATTAGCAAGAACTGACGGATCCAGAGCAGGTTTTTTAATCAGAGGTTGAACCACTGCATTTTTCAAAATTTCAGGGACCACCCCCGAGGTCAGACTACTGTTTATAACTGCAACAACAGATGGTCCTACAGTGGGGAAAACCTCCTTAAATAGTCGAGGGGGAACAGCATCATTTGGAGAACCCGAGGGCTTCAAGTGACCAACTACCTCCTCTAAAAAAGTCAGTCACCGGCTCAAAATGATCAAAAACAACCGAGCAAGAGACAGAGATTCTGAAGCTGAAGGCGGATGATACATTTAACAAATTATATTAAGAACATAATTCTCTGGCATTACACATGGCAAAACTGAACAAACAAACAGACCCTTTATGGAAGACCATACATTTTTCCTAAATGTATTGATTAGAATGAAAGAAATTTTGTAATTTGTTGTGACACTTGTGTAATTGCTTTATAATGAGCTTTTAGTCATGTTTAAAATGGTGAGAAGGCACGTTATTATGAAAGGTGTTCACTGTTAAATTGACCAGATGTGTAAAGAATGTCGTCTCATTCTCACCTCCCATATGCATCCTCATGTCTGGATCTCTCTGAAAGAGTAAATGTTAAACAGGATATTACTTTAATAATCTTGTCATAAAACTACTTTTCAAAAACATTTGTGGCACAGAAAGTGTGTTGCGGACACTCACCTTCTCAGAGAAGTTGCCTCCCTGCCCCTGCTGCCGTCTCATCATGTCCTCACTGTGGACACGGAGCTCTTCTTCTCTCCTCCGTCGCTCCTCCTCTTGACGTTGCTCCATCTGCTTCCGTTTCTGCACCTCCTGGCTGTGAGCCTCCTCCATTCTCCTCAACTCCTCCTGCCTGCGCAGGAGGTCTGAAGCAGAGAGAGAAACAAGCATGTCAAGGTAAAATAGTTCAACGTTTAAAAACGTGCCTCAAGACATGCCTTCAACGTCAGGCCATCCAGCTGTTTGAACTGTCTTTACGTCCCCAAACAAACGAGGTCTCAGAATAACCAAAATCATCTTGCTTATGCAGAGTTGGATTAAGACAATTAGTTGACTTTCAAAATATCTGGAAATTATCAAACTTCATCTTCAGGTTGACTATCCCTATAAAAAGTAACGTGTGTGTGTGTGTGTGTGTGTGTGTGTGTGTGGTCACCTTGTCTCATCAGTATGACTTGGTGCTCGTGTCGCGCTGCCTCCATTTCGGCCTCCAGTTTCTCTTGAGCTTCTTTGATGTTCCGGTCCACCTGCTCATACTGCTGCTTCTCCATCTCCATCAAAGCCTTCCAGCGCATCGCGTACTCGTACTCAAATGAGCCTGGCTGGGCAAAGCGGGGTGGCTGCTCACGCTCCCTGATAGACAGAGAAAGAGTTGAAAAGAGCAAAAGACAGAGATAGAGCGTTAGGAATCATAAATTAGAGCAATGATAGATGTAGACCTTTGTTACACAGCTTTCTGTAATACTTGATTCTGATTGGTCACATCGCAGATCTCTGTAGTCAAATGTATTCATAGAATTACTATTATTGACCATCATTCCAGGCAACTGATTTCTTAGATAGCTGTGCTAGCTTCATTAAGATCACTCTGCAGTCTCACTTAAAATAATGTCATTAAATTCTGATGCAAAACTAATTAACAAATGGACAGGTTAAGTGTATCACAATCAGCGATATACTTTATGTATGAAGACAAGACCCCTACAGCTCATGATCAACCTGTTGAGGCTTATTTTGCATTAATGAGTGACTCACTGTATATTAATCACTTACATATACAATGTATACGAGAACACGAGAAACTCACTTGTGGAATAGTGGGTTTTTGTTAATAAGCTTCTCAAGAAGCCCCTCATCCTCATCTAGCTGTTCCATTGGCTCAACAGTAATAGGCCTCGGGAATCTGAGTTTGGAGATGAAAAACAGATTTAGAAACCCATCTTCCATTAACATTGTACAAGTATACCAAAAAGGTGTAGCAGACACACAAACTCACGTGGTTAGAAGAAAGGCTCCGTCGGCACAGCGGTCAAGAGCTTTCCTGGCAGATGGTTTATTGGCAAACTCCACAATGCCCTTCCCAGTGGGCCTGCCGCGATCATCGACGATGACAATAGCCCGTTCAAGTGGGCCGAACATGGAGAAGGCCTCCTCCAGGAGCTCATTTGACACAAACTGTGGCAGGTTCTTAACCGTCAGTGCAGCGCCGTGTGTGGCAAAACGCACACGGATCTGGCGGCCACGGAAGAGCGTATCATCCAGTTCTGCCTTTGCAATATCTGCAAGTGTCTTCGTTTCCTAAAAAGGGGAGTGCAGAATCCTAGGGTTTATCAAATGTTTCAATCATGAAAACAAATTATACAGGGACTCCTTTGTTGTTTGTGAACCTGCAAACTAGGGATGCCATTTTCATTTAACCATTAATTGTTAATACCACAAATGTGAAGGACTCCAAATTGTTAGGGCCGGGACTCAATTAAAAAAATTAATCTAATTAATTAGAGGCTTTGTAATTAATTAATCGAAATTAATCGCATTTTAATTGCATAAATATTTGACCTGAGAACAGTGAGAAGTAATTTTTTTCACATGGATTTTTAGTATACCATTGAATAATGACTGAATACATAAGCTTAAGCAACAAAATATTGTTTATTTTTGTATTATGTTTTGCGTTGAGGTGATACTTGAGGCTCGATGTGCTGCGGCGAATTCCTTGTTGCATAGCTTGCACACAACCATGCTCTTATCGACGCTTCCATCCGTTCGTTTTTTATAACAAAATTTCCCATCCACGGGGCCAACCAAGGCGGTCTCGTCAGCTTCTTCGTTCATGTTCACTGTGATTTGTTGTTGTCTGAAGTCATGAACGCTAGTTGGTGCTCCAGTATAATCGGTCCGCCGAAACTCATCCAGTGAGAAACGTTCCACGGTGCAAAAATTAAAATGCGTAAAACGTGTTATTTTTTGTGTAATTAATTAATCTTAATTAACGCGTTAAAGTCTGTAATTAATTAATCTAAATTAACGCGATAAAGTCCCGGCTCTAATAATTTTATTAATACTTAAGAAATGCAAGTATTGGCATTTTCCTCTTAAAATATTCTTAGTTCAGTGTAATACATTTAGGATGTGCCTAGTTAGAAATTTTGAATTACTGTTAATTAATTACTATTAATGAATAACTTGTATACAAATACATAGTTCATTAAAACGTCACATTGTGGATCGTGGGATGTGTGACCTTTAGATTATTTATTATACATTAAGTCCAATTATGTTACCAGTCATAGTAAGCTGCGTATACATACAGTACATAACATACCACTTCTCTGGTTATGAGATGCCAGTTGAATGTGCCCCTCTTGGAGATCACTGACTTAACCGTAAACAAGCAGACCAGCGGACCAACCATGCTTGTTTTCATGTTGTACTTTAATACACCATCACGGTGCAAGCAGAATAGTTTTCATTTATAGAGAAATGCTGATTACATTGAACCCCTGTGTGTCGTCATCTGTGATATGAACAAGACGTGACATCCAGCGCACAAGCGCCCTCTATCGGCAGATGACTACATGACTTCCTTATCAAAGTCTGCTGGCATGATTACTGAATGCATTAATTCTGAAATTAATAGAATTTTATTAAAGGGGTCATGACATGAGGAATAAAATTTTCCTTGATATTTTGACATATAAGAGGTCACTGTACAATAAAATCATACAAAGTTTCAGAACTAATAACTTCCTCCTACATAGAAAAACTATTTATTTCAACCAAGCTGCAAAAACGGCTCATTTGGAATTTCAGGAAATTACATTTACTTGAAAAGAAACAAGATATTTATACTTCCTTTAGGAGAATGTATCTTTAATATAAGTCTATTTTGTAAATGTTTTCACTTGGTTATACTTAGACAAATTATAGATATATTCAAGATCTATTCTCTAAAAGCAAAGTATAAATATCTTATATGCTGCTTCTCAGGTGAATGCATCATTTTTTAAAGGATTTTTAGATATTTTAAAACATTTGTATTTTTTATATTATCTTCAACGTTCTCAGTTTTTCTTCTGCAGTATATTTCCTAAAGTAAATGCACATTGTTTTAAATGAGTTTGATATTTTTATTGGAAAACAAGCAAAAACAAATTAAAAACATTTTGTTGCAGTGTATAATGTGGCGAAGACTACCTCTCTCACCTTTCGGTTCACATCAATCCATCTTTAACTCACACACACAAATAAACACTTTTTAATAAAGCTGCATATTGCCAATTTTCTTCAAGATAAGAAATGCACAGTGACATATATTATGATTCAATAAGTCGTGAGCATCGAGTTACAATCTAGCCGCAGCAAGTGTACACTCGATGGACGAGCATACCCGTGACCGAGTGCCCATCAGCCGGGTGCAGTTTCAATCTCTCCACCTTAGATAAGGACATTCGCGCAACTCATAAAAGAGGCACTGACCGCACAGAGAAATGCCAGTTTCGGAGTTTGTAATTAATTACATAAACTGCTTCCGTATTATTTGAACTTTAATAAAGCTATAAAGCATTAAAACTGCATTTAAGATGTAACACGGGTGTTTCCTTTTAAGAGCTCCAACTCCACTTATTCCACAACGAGTGTGCTTCCGTATTAACTTATTTGATATTTTTGTATAATTCCCTTGTACTTGCGATCTACATAAGCTGAAGCTGTTTGGAAAGTTTAGAGTGCATCTGGACTGTGAGCTGTGTAATTCTTCCTCTCTTCAGTCAGGCGCGAGATGCAGTGCTGCTCTCAAGCGTCATCATTACAGTTGAATGTGATCTCATGTTACGTTAAATGAGATCAAAAGACTATTCGACAATGAACATTTTTGTCGACAATTGTTCTAATTGTTTCAGCCCTAGTAAATGGTTTAAATCATGAATATTTCATGTTATGACTGTGATAGTATATGGTGCTGACATCCTGTTTATACAAGGAGTGTCCGTTGACGCTATGCAACGGCTTGAGGCTGTCTACACCAGGCATGTCGACACAAACTTTCTAAACTGTTTATTCATGTTGTTGGCAGTAGTAGCGGCTCTGCATGCAGTGCAAAATGGAACACCACATCGGTTTACGGTCACCGCAATGCGACGTGCTGCAACGGACACTTCCATGGTAAACAGAAGGGGTGGGCGATATGACAAATCTTATCATGACATCACTAATTTTATATCACGATAATGATATATCACAATATAGTAATTTTTCAACAAAAAATACATTCAATAAAAATTGGTTTATATATTAACCATAATGAAATTGATTTTTGAAAAATCCAGTTGAATTAAATACTTTATAAATGAAAACATCCGTTACATACGTTAAATTGGTTCCCTGCAATGATGGGAACAAGACATTGCGGTTGTTTAGGCATATGGGGAGTGTGTCCTTCCACACAACTGTTGAAACCTCTCTGCCCTATGCTAAAATTGGCTATGGTGTTTGAGTTACGCACTTTTAGGCGCAAAGCTGTTCGCTATAGAAGCAGGCATGCAAACACAATTCCTCTGAATTTTCTGACTGAGGGACAAGGAGCGCATCTCTCGCAACTCAAAATAACTCGAGTCTTGTGAGGCCAGCGATCGCAATGCCCCGTTCCCTTCTCAGGGAACCGAGGTTACGTACGTAACAGAGACATTCCCTTACAACTCCGTACACTTCAAAATTAGTTTGCTAATGCATATGGGGAACAGAATCCCATCACACAGCACTTCACGCCATAACCTTCCAGAGAGGAATCATGACGTTGCAGTCACGCAGGACGGTGACCGGCATTAGTGACCCTCATGTTGGACCAGGAGGGGAGCACTCAGAATGAATATATGAACTATAGTCATATAGTATGAATTAACCCCTTCATGAACCCAGTTAGGAAGGAAGTTTATTTATAATGAAAGTGCTTGTGATTTTATTGGTGCATCCTGAATGCAGGCGGTTGTGTATAATGATGGGGAGCCCGTACTTAAAGGGAGGAACACAATCATATATTTTGCCAATGAAATGGCAAGCACTGTAAACAGAAAGGACTTGTGAAGAGAGAGATGTTACATCTAGGTTGTAAAACCTAGCGAATGTGTTCCGAGAATACCTTCCTGCTGCAAAACATACGTCATGTAAATACACAGTTCGTCCATGCACATTAGGAGGCTAGTTAAGCATGCTTTAACACCAATTGGTGAGTCAGGGCAATCGCATCAATGATCCAGTGAGAAAGTCTTTGCTTGGAGATGGACATTCCTTTCATGCGTCCTCTATAGCACACTGAGCTGATCAGACAGTCTAAACTGGCGGGTGCGCTCAAACATATGCATGTAGCACCCGCACAGGGCATAATAACTCAGTAGTTCTCAACTGGTTTTTCTTCAGGACCCAGATTTCACATTGGATATCAAGTGGCGACCCACCATAGTAAAAACGTAACCTGTATTTAATGTATCCTGGGTCACATTCCCTGTTATGTTGCATAGTTTTGATCATGTTTTTCAAGTACAAGGACATGCATCGTGACATTATTTTTGTTGATGTCAACAAAATTTACAGGAAATTCTCTCCCCCCCTTTTAAAAATGTATGAGCATATTTACTTAAATGAGCCCATTATTATCCCGTTTGTTTCTTAATTTCAAACATAATTCAAACAGAACATACATATTACACAGGAGGAAAGGCCTGATTACCATGGTTAGGTCAGTGTAGCTAGTCTTAAATGATAGTAATAGATCATTAGCGCAAGTTGGTACACTCGTGCAAAAGTGCAAATGAGAAGCCTTTAGCCGATTGCGAAATTATCAATATATCTTCCTCGGCAGTCCTTAATAGGCTATCTCTTCTGTGGCCACTGATATATCTTCAATGGGAGAACCATGGCGTAGTTCTTTCCCTGCTGTCCGTAACCAAGTCCAAATAGACCTGTGACCCACCAGTTTAGAAAGACTGCTTTAACTCACACACACTTATGTTAGTCCCCCTCGCCACACTTCTCTGACATTTTCTAGTTGACGAGTCGGACAGGCAGTCGAGGAGGAAAGGAGAGGAGCACGCGCAGGTGAGATTCTCAGTCCTTTCTTCAGCAGTATTTTCCATGGAGACCCATCCAGTACTTCAATCTCCGGAAACCAGGACTGATTGGCCACTTCGGCCCAATTAAACAAACTGTTTCCATGTTCACTTGGAGGACAGTATGGAGGCACACCTGGGGAAACACATACTCCCACTTCTACAAAGGAGATTTACTGGCTGGGAAAAGTGTGCTTTTCGCCCAGTTGACATTAGACCAGATTTTCCATATGGCAAAGCAGCAAGTCTCTGCGTTTGCTCAGTAGTGCCTCTGATTGGCTAGTAATAACCAATCGCTGAGGTAATTCAAAACACACACACACAGTTCATTTTTGATGGGGCGAGTGCCACATCGATACATTTCGTGAACTTGCGGGGAGCCAGAGACAGACTAAAATGAATTACTTTACATTGATTCGTAGTTCCCTCGAACGCAAATTGAAAAAGCCACCTGTAACACGGTGCATGTGACTACTGTGAGACACAGAAAACAACAAGTTGAACAACATTATTCCTTTCCTGACAAACAGCAGTGGGGAAGAGTGGAACAGTATTGTGTGTCAGGAGTGCTTTGCTGCATAGGGAAGGGGGTGTCCCCCCTCGGCGCAGGGCTTGCGCTGAGGCGGCTTCCTTTGTTTGGGCCATGGTTTGCATGGATGAAACTGTGGCTTGGCGCCACCAGTGGCGGCGCTGAGGGGTTTTTAGCCGGACGCTGGACAGAGCGGCATCCAGTTGTGATGAAAACTGCTCCGTTTTGGCATAAAATGTCTCATAACCTGTGAGTGTTGTCGAGTCGTGACATAGCGCTCAGCAATTCAATTCACAGAGCCTCTGAAAGGCTGGCTGGAGACACCGGAGCATCACATAAGAGTGGCTTTTCCCACGTGACGCATTTCCATGAGGGTCAGCCAGATGCGACGATCCAAAAACACAAGGTTTGTTGCTCGCAGCGCTAAGTCCGTAACGTCTCTTGATCGTAGCCTTGCTTGTCCATTTGTTTGAGGAGCTTAACTTGGAGCAGTTATCGCATGGAGTAATGAACCAGTTTGGCCTGCAGCGGAGTATGCACTTCCAGACATTGCGGGCATTAGTCGAAACGGCTTAGACAAAAGGGGCATGAGTTCCACACCCTGCTACTTGTGGCGCTACCGCCTCTTTTAGGGGGGATCTAAGGGACGTGGTTTGATGGTGTCCAGATTGCAGGAACCATTCATCAAGGCAAGACTGTGTAGGTTCCTCTGGAGGAGACCACTCAATGTTGAGCTCTTCAACTGCCCTTGAAAGGACAAAGCATCTCCTTATCAGTGGCATGTACACACTCCTCTCCGGGGGAAGGGGCAGTAACGTCATCCACTGACCACTCACCTGATGCTGTGAGAGACGTGACATCATCAGAACTGCCGAACAAGATTAAGCCATGCAAAGACATTTTACATGGAGACTGAGGGGCTCGTGGGGTGTGTGCCGGCACGAGGACCACCTCAAATTCATCCTGCTCAACTTTGTCCCTCAGAATGAGGGCAATTCGCGAGCAAAGCGTCTTGAGACTCATGCCCTCACAGTGAGGGCAGTCTGTCTCCATGAGAGCTGACTCTGCGTGGGCCCAGACAGTAAATGCAGCTCTCATGCTGATCTGATGGCGGGATGTGCCTCTCGCACAAGGAACACTTAAGGAACAACATCTTAAAGATGCATAAGCAACTTTTTTAGAGAAAATATATCTATATACACACACACACACTGGAGTCGCGACTTTGAATCCAGGGTGTGCTGACTGACTCCAGCCAGGTCTCCTAAGCAACCAAATTGGCCTGGTTGTTAGGGAGGGCAAGTCACATGGGGTAACCTCCTGGTGGTTGCGATTAGTGGTTCTTGACATCAAGGGCCGGGTGGCACATTGTGCGTGGATCGGAGTGAGTTACCGCGCCACCACAAGGACCTACTAAGGTAGTGGGTATTGGGCATTCCAAATAAAAAATAAAAAAAGGATTATAAGGATAAACCATTCCTGCTGAAGCACTGCAGGGAATCAGGATGCTGAAGCAGCCCGTTCACCAGTGAAGCGGCGAGGTGGAGTGATATTCGCCGGAACACTGCAGCGGAGCTTCGTTGCCATGAAGATCCCACCCGCTGACTCGTGCAGTCGACAGCGTAGTAGTAGTGGGCTTCTAGATGAGAGATGAATAACTGGAACGGTGTTTGTGCACCTGTTTTCATAGTGCACAGCTTAGCACCTAAAAGGGTGGGACTCAAACACTATAGCCAATATTAGAATACTGGCATTATTGTAGAGAGGTTTCAATTAGGTTGTGTAAGGACACTCCCCTTATGCGTTAGCAAATGCAATGTCAAGTGTACTGACTGGTAAGTGAACCACTTCCACAATTTTTCTTTATTCGGAACTTTACAAACATAGTCAGAGAAAACAAAAGTGGTAATCAAGCTTACCACAACACTACATTTCAGTCTGATGTTGATGACTAGAATTGTTATAATAAAACAATTCATTAGGCTCTTAATGGTTTAAGTCATCTCTGTAAACAATATCAGAATATCAAATGTCTGAGATCGTATGTCTGATGAGAAGCAAGTCCAGAACACGAGATTGTCATTGAATTTGCTGCGGCAGCCGCCGAAAAATGGTCAGTACCTGAAAAACCCTGTTTTTTCAATTCTTTCAGTCTCACATAAAGCCACTCTGCTTCCACTAATTCTCCAACAGAATCTGTACCGTGTACAAGTGAATAGAATGAAGTGCACATTTCTTGCACGCACGCCGTGGTGGTTTTGTATCCACGTTACAGACAATAATCCAAAATGTATACCGATAGCCAAGTTGTGCTTGAGATTAACCATTTAATAAATTTGGATGTAATGTGTTGGATGTGCATTGTGTAAACCCTGACATTTAGTTTTATAATGTTGTTGAGCTGGTTCATTCTCTTCTGATGGTCTACACAGTATGAATATTGTAATGCAAAAAAACTGTACTAACATTATCAATGGACCTCAGAGAAGATAATAAAACCATAAAACAAAATAAAAATAAAGCGCATTTCATGACCCCCTTAACATCCCTGCAAAAAAAGACCACGAACTGCATGTGAGGGTGTGGATGAGACAGAATAGGACATAAATATTCTTCAACCTGGGTTTCTCACACCCTTTGACTAACATGTTTTCATTACTTCTGATTGTGAAATAAATACTTTTTTTTAGAATCATTTAATAGAAATTGCACCCAGGAAGATAATTTTCTAACCAATGAAATATTTAAGAGCAGAGAATAAATGGAACAAATTATTATTAACTACAGATTTCCATGTTTCAATGTTTTATCAATTTCCCTGATTATTCAAGGCCTGAAAAATAACATATTTCCACTGCCATTGTTGTTGTACTGAATTTCAGTTTTTTTTTTTTTCCAGAAAACAGTGACTGACAAAACAATGCAGCAATAAAATGAGGGGAGTTTGGATTATGAATAAGCTTTCATATCAATAATTTTGTTTGTGTACAACCAGTCACTCCCTCCTGATTTAGTACCATTTTAAACTGATGTCTAATCAAACTTACCAGCCTGATGAAGCCAAATCCCCTGTCCTTGTTGATGAAGATCTCAGAAGGTTTTCCATATTTGGAGAAGAGCTTCTCCACATCATCCTCTGTGGTTCCAGCAGGCAGGTTCCCCACAAACAGTCTGCTCCTCTGAGTGTAGGTCTTCTCTCCAGGCTTCCTGAAGTTCTGCAGGTCTATAGTGAAAGCAGCATCTGCAGGAAAGAAGGTCCAACACCTCACTGAGCAACCATACAACATTAGAACACAAATATCAAGCGCTTAATCGCTTTTAGACAGCAAAAGCTCCTACGTTACTGCTGGTCATTCTTTAGTTGTCACATGTATTATTTTACTTACAGTATGCTATTATGTGTGGGTTCCAAGCTATTAAGTGGAATTGAGTACCACCTCCTGAACTCTGATTACTTTGGTTCAATCCATTCTGGTTCATATTATCAAATGTTGTCTGTTGCTTACTTTGGCTACTCTGGTCTCCAGCATCAGTATGCTGGCCATTGCTGTCGGCTCCTGACGGTTTCCCCTGTTGTTCCTGATGGGGGTTGGGCTGCGGTCGGGGAGGGCCATGGTTCTGCTGCTCTGGCCGTGGTCCTCGGTTTCCCTGCATCTATTTAAAACACATTAAATCACCAATACAAACATCCACAATGTTACCAGAGAATTGAAATGCAACCCCAAAAAGTGCACATTCAATTAAGAATTACAATACAAGATCGGAAACAAAGCCACGACTGATGTTGTTGCTGGATTCTGGCCTGGTTAATCTCAAGAGATCCACATTTAGTCAAAAAGAGCTATAAGAGTGTTATAACACAGACTTTTAAATTGTACACATCCACGTATACCCTCAATATCAAATTTACATCAGCCATACAATCAACCTCACAGATAAACAGGAAATTTCAACCAATTTAAATCACCGAGAATTTTTTTAAATAAATCAAACACCGAATTGGCTAATGTGATCGTGTGACTGTGATTTTTCCTTTGGCAAGTAGTTATTTTGAGTCAGATGTGAATGCAATTTGGTGTCTTCGTGTTCAATTACGGTTTAATTTCGTTATTACAGAGTGTACTGTAGTGCCTGCATTGTTAAACGTATTATTAAATTCGTGAATGGTCTAATTACTTAATTATTGTAATTTATGTTTTATCAATCGTCGTATTAAATCAATGAGCGTTTATGGGTTTGCATAGCGAAGCCTTAGCCGGACCACTCATCCACGCAGCGAGCAGCAGATACTTATATCAAGCTGATATACACAAACACATTGATTTAGAAATAAAAACACGCATCACGTAGAGAAATTATACACCAAATGCGAGCGTCTGATTACCTTTAAAAAGAGTGTTTAATCCGATCCAGTAACACGCGCAACGTTGATCACAAAGAGGAGAGGGGAGGGCCGCCTTACACCTCAACACTGCTGCCTGCCCTAACCGCTCATTGGCTGGGGTGGCTTTTCCAGCGAGCGCTTTGCAGTGTCCGATTGGTCGATTTTACGTCAATAATATGACGTATACATTTGCCGGCAGTTTAATTGGTTTACGTCTTTTTAAAACAATATACTTGAATCCCATTGGTTGGAAATGACGTAGGAAATGACGTAAAACAACAAGTTAGTGAGCGGCGTGCTGGGAAAAATGATGGTGCCAACCAGCGTTGAACAAAGGAAGCGCAATGGACAAACACTGTTGTACTTAGGTTAATAAAATGGTCAAATAAAGATCTTAAAATAATCAATTACATTGTTCAACAGTTCAGAGAGTGTGGAATACAATAAAGAAAAAATACCAATAATAATAATAATACAAAACACATAAATAATAATGAATGTTTTGGGCAGTTCCATGAATTTGAAAAGCTTTAGAATTTGTATTGTTTTCTTAAGTTTCAAGTTTTGTGTTCACATGTTTGAAAGGGTTTCAAAATACATCTTAAGTTCAGTGTTACAGAAGGTAATATAGGAGGGTTTTTATGAGTTACTCATGTCTTGTGAATGTAAAACTTTGCTAAGATAATTAAAAGATTAATTATGTAATTTTGTTTTTCAGAAAAATGTGGGTTTTGTATGGACAAACACTATTTGTGCATCAATGTACAAATAATGTTCTTGAAATGCATAACTGACACAATGCCTTAATTTAAACCAAGCCTTTTCCAAAAAAAAATAAAAAATCAGACAAATTTGAATTAGTAGTGAATTAAGTATTCCTATCAAATATATTTATCGGCTAAAAAGTGTGGTGGTGACATAAAAAGATAAGAATAACAGGTAGGAAAAGCACTTTTAATTAACTTTTGATAAATTGCATTCTGAAAACATGTGGAATATTGTAATTTTACAAATTGTGAAATAAAGTGACATAATGAGACCTTTTATAATATTTGCAATGTGTTTGTGTTCAGCAGAAATATAAATTAACCTCATGAAGCCAAAAAATAATATATATTTTTTAAATAACATCATCAACCACACCACTGCAACAACAGTGTTCTCAGATCAGAAAAAAAGACTAATTCTACTTCATTATTCAATGATTAAAATACTTCAAAAGGGACAATTCTGAAGTATAATCATTCAACTTACCAAAATAACTTACAGAAAACCTGTAACTTGTGAGGTAGAGGGAGCAGATTTAATTAAGCATAATACAGCAAAATCCCTACATGTCAATTCAGCAAGGGGCTTTAAAGCCCAAAAAATAAGCAAATTATTGGAGCAACTTTGTCAGTTAATTTAAATGCACTATGGTCAGCACAATCTGCATCACACATTAAACTGAATTAGATCTATTTGGCAGAGTCTGTTAATGTTATTTGAGTTTGACGCTCTTTGCTCCCTCCTTGTAGTTCCCAAGGGTGAGTTTGAAGCCGCAGTGCTGGAGAGTCTGTCTGACTACTGGGGAAACACTGTGATTGTCATAAGCACAACTTGACTGAACCACTTTTGTGATGAGGTTATTCTGCCAGCGACCTTTAACCCCTGCACATTTGGCCCAGCAACTGATCTGGAGTGCATCATCCTCTGTGTGCCTATATGGTAAAATCTGCTGTGAAAAAGAACAAGAGAATGTGAGTATTGCGTGTAAAATCCAGAGAATGCACATATACAGAATGTGTACTAAAGCTCAGCGATCAGCTGCAACAAACCCCAAAGTGAAGAAAACATGGTGATAATACCCTTACAATTATAACTAAGGGTATAAACATATAACTATTTTATTAATTTATAAGGGTTATATATAAAGGTAAACTCTAAAAATATAAGAAGAGCACATAGTTTTATAATTAGCTAGCGATCTAGTAAAAGCTGCACCCTGTTTGATTGACAGGCGGTGTGTTCCAAATGCGCATGTTCCAAAAATGCTCTCGCTAAAGCACACCTGAACAGTCAAATACGTTTCAAAATTCTGCCAAACTGCCCGTCTTGTGAATTATTCAAGTAAACACAGAGAGTGATATCTAAAGTGAATGTAAACAGTGGAGAAAAAAGCAGATTTATTTTAAAATGTCGGACTTGTAAGTATAAATGTAAGCTAATAGACCTGCTGCTGTCTAGTGTATCATTATAATAATCAAACAACCAGAACAAGAAAAAAAGAAAATACTCTCTGCTCTTGACTGAATAACTTTATAGCTTTAAAAAGTATTAATGCATTATAATCATACAGTAAAGACCAGTAGTACTCATTCTGAATGTTTAGTGGAATACTTGATACTGCTGTTATAAACTTTTAAAGCTGTTAAAAAAGCACTCCATTTTCTGAATTTGTTATTTTTGTTGTATTATTTATAATCTTTTTCTATTCATTGCTGTTTTTTATTGTTATTTGATTACTGACTGTTTACTAGTCTTGAATAATTACTTAAGAACTTGAAACCATTCTTTCATTAACGTATTCGTTTGTGTTATTATTATTATTATTATTTGTTGTGGTATTAAAGCTGGTACCGACTACCGACTTCTGAAATGTTGATATTGTGATGATGTATAGCATTTATTGTACATGGTAGATCTTGCCACAATAACATGAAAAAGTAGATCTCATTCCATATAGAGAATCCCTGCTGTTAATGGTGGTGATGGAGGCTTTCCTTAACTACCATACGTAACTAAATAATTATCATATTACAATAGCCGTGATTGCATATGTATACTTTTAGGTTGGATCATCGGTCATAATTTTTACAAAATTGTTACTTGAGCATGTAACTTAAATTTCCTTTTTTCTCTCTGGACAAATAACTTTTTACTCAGACAAGTGAATGACCAATTTACTTGTTTGGAGGACAAGCACATGACAATATCGAGCCCTGAATAGGAATCTAGCTTTTATCAACTCATTCATTTATTTTAAGCAAGTGCAAGGAAACTCTTATGGCTTAATAACATTTCATGGTTTTCCTTATTTCCTATTGCTTGAGTCACTTATCACATGCTCATTCCCCTCAAATTAAAGGGGTAAAACCACTCTCAAATGACCAGTTAATCTGCTGACATGAATACTGCTAAGAGCACAATTTCACTGGTTTGATCTGAAACAGTCCATCAGTAATCATCGTATTATTAATAATTATATTAAATAATGATAATACAACACTTTCCATGAACTGAGCTCAAATGGCTTAACTGGAAACTACAAATCATGACGAGTAAAAGTAAAAATGAATCAACTGAATCTTCTAGAGACACACATGAAAATGTTGACATTAATTCTGCTACCGTACATGTGTTTATCTATATTACAGTTCAATCGTAATGAATAATACTCATTTAGGGATCTCCAGTCAATCCAGACAGTCTTTGGGACACTCCTGCCAAACATCTTTATTGTTCTGCTATGTTAAAACAAACCCGTCTTGATTGAATGCTTTACAAAGACAAAACATGTACATAAGATGTCTTTTGTAATGCAAGTTAACAGCTTTCGAGCAAAGAGAGACATACTTGTGATACTGGAGTATATAGTACTGAAATAGGTGCCCCCAAAACTACCTGCCTGTAATACCGCTTTGGGCGTCATGTTAGGTTTGAACTCTGGGTAGTCTTCAACAACAGAGAGATGAAAATTTTTCAGTTTCACTTATGTTAGTGAATGAAAAAACAGTGTGATTTGCATTTGACAATGTGAAATGCGACACAAAATTAATAACTTAACCTTTAAACAGAAGTTGTCCTTTCTCATTCCTCTTTACTTCAAATTTATTTTTTCCTTCATCCGAGTTTTTTTTTCTCAGCTCCAAAGCAATCTATTGAGTGGGCAGATATTTTTTTCCCCCCTTTATCCTTGTCAGAGTGCTTCCCCTTTTTTGTGGAGTCAACTTTTTCCCCAAGAGCTGAAGATCAGAAGGAAAGCAAATTATAAACCAGAATCCCTTAAATATGTATACATACATACATAATTGATATACTGGCGACCAAAAGTTTTGAATAATGTACAGATTTTGCTCTTATGGAAAGAAATTGGTACTTTTATTCACCAAAGTGGTATTCAACTGATCACAATGTATAGTCAGGACATTAATAATGTGAAATGTTACAATTTGAAAAAAATTCAAATTAAAATTCAGAACTTCTTAAACTACTTCAAGGAGTTCTCATAAAAAAATCTTCCACATACAGCAATGACAGCTTTGCAGATCCTTGGCATTCTAGCTGTCAGTTTGTCCAGATACTCAGGTGACATTTCACCCCATGCTTCCTGTAGCACTTGCCATAGACGTGGCTGTCTTGTCGGGCACTTCTCACGCACCTTATAGTCTAGCTGATACCACACAAGCTCAATGGGGTTAAGATCCATAACACTCTTTTACAATTATCTGTTGTCCAATGTCTTTCTTTCCCACTCTAACCTTTTCTTTTTGTTTTTCTGTTTCAAAAGTGGCTTCGTCTTTGCAATTCTTCCCATAAGGCCTGCATCCCTGAGTCTTCTCTTTACTGTTGTACATGAAACTGGTGTTGAGCAGGTAGAATTCAATGAAGCTGAATAGTTCACCCAAAATTGAAGATTCTCTCATTATTCACTTACCCTAATGCCATCCCAGATATGTATGACTGTCTTTCTTCAGCAGAACACAAATTAAGATTTTTAGAAGATAGAGCTCTGTCATGTCCTTATAATGGAAGTACATGGGTGCCAGCACTTTGATGGTCCAAAGGTCATATTTAGGCAGCATAAAAGTAATCCATAACATAACATAAAAATCTTCATTTGTGTTCTGCTAAAGAAAGACAGTCATAGACATCAGGGATGGCATCATCTGTTATGTTTAAAAATAATGACAACTGTGATGTTTGGGTCAAAAATTACATGGATAGAGTTCAATAGAAATTGACAGCACACTTGTCTATCAATTATGGACATGAAAATTGACTAGGACAATTTCTGAAATAGAGAAGAATAGAGCAGGACATCTCCTCTGTCTCAATGCTGCATTGCGTGAATAAACCCCATTTGCATTACATGGCCATTTGGAGTCCTTTGCGTTCACAAAAGTAAACATTACTAAGTTTATACCTTGTTTATGTTTCACGGGAGTTTGGCAAAAGTATCTGTAGACGGCGTGCACATCAGAACGCTTGAGAAGTGATTCATCTTCACAACTGAATGACACAAGTGCTTTTTCCCGTGCTCATCAGACAGCATGCAGGGAAAGACGAGGCTGAATCCAGCTTCAACTGTTTGTATTCAGTAAAGGGAAACCAACTCGGTGTTCGAAACTACACAACTGTATCACTGTCGAGACAGTTAAGTGGATGAATCTACACATTTTTGTATTGTGTTTATTCCGTTTATGGGCTGGAGTTTGTTTTATAGATTATCTTCTGTTGTGTAATTCGGTTTTACAAAATTTTGTATTAAAACACTGGACTTGAGCAATCCGACGGCAAAGTTGTCACGGGGGCTTTCGTAGGCATACATATACTGTTTGAGTTAGAGGGATGGACGCCGGTTGGCGCTTTCGTGCATGGGGTTAATGCATAAGTTTTCCTTTTTTCTGATTTTTTTTGTTCTGGGAAAGTTTGGGGGTTGATTGCTGCACCAATGTGGAATGTGGTCTTTATAATTTTATTTTTGACACACAATCTTATTTTTCTAATATGTCAAAATGTCAAATGTTAATATGAGTGGATTGTCTCTCTCTCCACGTGGAATGTGAATGGGTTGGGGTACCCCATAAAAAGATGGAAGGTTATTTCTTTTCTTAAACGTAATAAATATTATATAGTGTTTCTTCAAGAAACTTCAAGATACACTGCAGGAAGCTGAAAAATTTGGGAAGATATGGGGTGCAGATGTTTTCATAAGAGCAAGGAGTCATTACATTGATAATTAAACATCTACAATTCAAATGTCTCAAACAGATTAAAGATAAATTAGGAAGAGTCATTATTGTTTTAGCAGAAATTCAGGGGCAAATGTTGATTTTGGCTAATATTTACGCACCTAACACTGATGATCATGGCTTTTTTATAGATCTTGAAGGGATGTTACAAGCCGCTGGCACCCCTCATGATATAATATTGGGAGGAGACTTTAATTTATTAATGGACTTAGTCCTTGATCATTGTGAAGCAAAAGTGTGTAAACCCCCTAGAGCAACAATGACACTTTTTTTATTATTATATCTAAGTCCCTCATTTCATCTGGTGAGTTTAGAGGTGTTGCCACATATGGAGAAAAAGAAATCATAAAGTTGGTGCTTTAATTTGTCCCTTTTGCAAAATCCTGAATTCCAACAAATTTTAAAGGCTGAACTCAATGTTTATATGGAGACCAACTGGTCCTCAGTATTATCTGTGGGCGTGGCTTGGGAGGCACTTAAAGCAGTTCTTATGGGTCGATCATAAAGTATGCCTCATTCATCAAAAAATCCAAAGCACAAGAACTTGCAGCATTAGAAGGGAATATTAAAAGTGGCGAGGCAGAGCTGAAGCACCGAATGTCTTCTGATGGCCTCAGAGAATTGACCCGATTGAATTACAGAAACATAATAATATTTTGTCACAGAAGGTGGAGTTTTGGCTATTCAGGGCAAGACAGTCATACTTTGAGTCGGGGGACAAAGCAGGGAAGCTTTTGGCTAGATACATAAAGCAGAGAGAGTCTTTTTCTACCATTCCCTCAGTGAAATCGGCTGGTGGTGAAATATTTACTGCTGCTGAATTTTTTAGATCTATGCTACAGAACCGGCTCCACTTTTGTTAGAAGTTTATACGGAATCATTAAAGAATGTAAAGCTTCCGCCAACCACGACACAAGCCCAGATCAGTCTGATTCTTAAAAGGACAAAGATCCAAGCGAGTGTAAGAGTTACCATCCAATTTCTCTGATCCAGCGAGACATAAAAATATTGTCAAAAATTCTGGCTAACCGATTAAGTAAAGTTATAACATCTCTTATACATATATATATATATATATATATATATATATATATATATATATATCAGGTGGGGTTTATTCAGGGCTGCAGCTCTTCTGATAACATTATGTGTTTCATCAATATCATGTAGCCAGTGGTGAATGATCAGACTCTGGTCGCTGCCATCTCACTTGACGCTGAAAAGGCGTTTGATGTGGTAGAATGGAATTATAATTTTAAGCTTTTTGAAATATACGGGTTCGTGAATACTTTTATTGGATGGATTAAGTTACTTTATAGACACCCATTAGTGGCGGTACAAACTAATGGATTAATTTCAGATTATTTTACTCTGGATAGGGGCACCTGGCAGGGATGTCCTCTTTCCCCATTATTTTTCTGTCTTGCCCTGGAACCATTAGCAACTGCGATAAGAAAGGAGGATGATTTTGCATCCATTGGTTACATTTTATTTTTCTCGGGCAGTGGTGGCTCAGCGGTTAAGGCTCTGGGTTACTGACCAGAAGGTCAGGTGTTCAAGCCCCAACACCACCAAGACACCACTGTTGGGCCCTTGAGCACGGTCTTTGACCCTATCTGCTCCAGGGGTGCTGTATCATGGCTGACCCTGCACTCTGACCCCAGCTTAGCTGGGATATGTGAAAAAAATTATTTCCCTGTATATATATATGCAAAAAATATATGTATAATGTGTGACAATAGATCAATTATTATAATTATTTTGGTCCTCTAATGGGCCATTCACACTGACAGCAATTTGCAATTTTGGATTTAAATTTCTAGCCATTTCTATTTTTAGGTTTTGTTCTCTTTAGTCAGTATTTCTTCAAGGTGACTTTTAATTTCTATCAGAAAGACTCTGAATGATTGGAATGAATACAAATGTAGAGATAATTTGATCATTTGGCCTAAGCCCCATCCTACGGTTCAGCGCTCAGGTACTTGCTCAAACCGTCAGATAGCAATGACAGCAGTTAGAGGAGCTTACCCCTATGGCATGACGGGACCTAAACTGGTGGTGATGGGGTGGTGGGGGGTGAAAACAATGTGGCATTCCGATTGATGAAAGGCAGCTGTGTGAGCTTATAAAGCAAAGATTGGATGATAACTGGATGAGCTGCCTGATTGAATGAAAGCCTGATTTACTTTTGGTGGTCTTTTTACCCAGCTGGTTTATGCTGGTCTAGCTGGTGGATCTGTATAGCCATTTTGTACACCAGTAAAATGCTTGTTAATCAGCAATTGTTTTCTAACGTTGGTTGACCAAAGTAGGCTTGCTGATTAAGCAAGGGTTAAGAGGCCTGAAAACCCAACTTATAGAGGTGACCATCAATGCTGATATTTTCCCAGGGTTGGAAAAGACAGAATTTAATATACACTCACTAAGCACTTTATTAGAAACACCTGAACACCTACTTATTCATGTGATTATCTAATCAGCCAATCGTGTGGCAGCAGTGCAATGCATATAATCATGCAGATACAGGTCAGAAGCTTCAGTTAATGTTCACATCAACTATGAGAATGTGGAAAAATTTTGATCTCAGTGGTTTCGACCGTGGCATGATTGTTTGTGCAAGACAGGCTGGTTTGAGTATTTCTGTAACTGCTGACCTCTTGGGATTTTCATGCACAACATCTAGAGTTTACCCAGAAAGGTGCCAAAAACAAAAAAACATCCAGTGAGTGGCAGTTCTGCGGATGTAAATGCCTTGTTGATGAGAGAGGTCAACAGAGAATTGCCAGACTGGTTTGAGTTGACAGAAAGGCTATGGTAACTTAGATAAACACTCTGTACAATTGTAGTTAGCAGAATAGCATCTCAGAATGCACATCACGTTGAAACTTGAGGCAGATGGGCTACAACAGCAGAAGACCACATCGGGCACTTTAATAGGACCATAGTGTTCCTAAAAAAGCTCTCAGTGAGTGTACTTGTGTTTGGGATGCCAAATAGGTTAGCTAATTATGTTTTATTTGCATTGTAATTAGGGCTGGGTATCGTTAAAAATTCCAATTGTATGAAATCTGTTTTAACAAGATTACAAACATTACCTCAAAAAACTTTTTTTTCAGTTTGTTGACTTTTTTTTACAGACTCAAAGATCTCCTGAACCTTCTGGTCTCCTCATGCCAGGGTCGGCAGGGTCAGAGGCTATACCATTAATGTGAAGAGAAAAAAAAAAAAAACAAGAGGTAAACTGTCAATTCATCCAACCCCAAGGATAAGTATGATTTAACAAGATAACTAGTTTAATGTGAGTTAAACTTGACCAGTTACTGTTAACTTTAAATAATTTTTAACATAGATTTAGCTAGCTATTTATAGCCATACATCCAAACAATATCTATCGTTACGTAGGTCTCAGTTTATAGGACAATGTCACCGTGCACAGGAACGTTAATTTAACAAGTACACAAGCATGTACCACTACAAGTTAGCTGATTTTTTTTTTTACTTGCTAAGTGTTAACCTTACCTGTCGGAGTCCCAGTCATTGCGCCGCTGCATTCATCAGTAGTTTTGGAGGAGGACTCGTGTGGTTGGCATGTTCAAGGAACCTCTGTGGCAGGATGCTGAGAGGATGACTGCACCGGCTCGGTCTTGTTGCAGTCCAAGATGGAGAAACTTTATGCTCTTAAGTTTATTCCGCGCACTGTCAAATGCTTCATCAGATTTGTCGTGTTGCCGGTCTTGGCAGCAATTATCTTGTCACAAATATTGCATTGTGTGCTGTTGGATTCGAGCCAGGTGAAATGTAGCCACATTTTTTATATTTTCCACATCTTTTACATCTATGGGTGTTGGGACGCATGCATACTACTGCCTCACGTGTGAGCCACAGCTCTGGGCATAACCGGCTTAAACTAGTGTTTTTCCTTGATGCCTAAACACAGCCAATCACTGTCACTTTTAGATTTGGGCATATCTAGCATGCTATATACTTATCACTGACGTTGACGAGATTAACCCCTTAGCTATTAAAATTTGGTACCGAACGACAAACAAATGTTCAGTACTCGATTGTTTAAGGCAATTCGGTTGGTGCCTAAAATGTATCGAACTCGATACCCAGCTCTAGTTGTAATATGGTTTAATCAAATTGTATTCACAAAACATATTCACAATCTCTCCGTCACTTTCTTTTTCTGTCACTCTGTCTCCTCTTTTTATCTCTGTCTCTCTCTTTTCCTCAATCTCCTCTCATAGGTAATCTCTTTGTGGTGAGTCTTTCTATTGCTGACCTGGTGGTGCTGTACCCTAACCCAGTTAAGTAAGTTTGTTATGGGATTGAGTGTGATTGGCTCAGTCTTCAACATCATAGCTATTGTCATCAACCGCTACTGCTACATTTGTCACAGTCTTCGCTATGACCGGCTCTATTCACGCCTGAACACCAGTCTGTACCTGCTCCTCACCTGGCTACTAACTGCTCTAGACTCTGTGCCAAACTTCTTAATGGGTTCCTTAAGCTACGACCCACGTGTCTTCTCCTGCACATTTACCCAGACAGCGAGCTCCTCCTACACTGCCTGCATTGTGCTGATCCACTTCCTTGTTCCACCAGGTGTGGTTTATTTTTGCTACTAGCGCATATGGACATTAGTGATCAGGGTCAAAGGTCATGTCCAAGTCCAAGGGTCCGAGCGGCTGACCTGAGGAATTTCCTGACGATGTTTGTGGTATTTGTGCTGTTTGCTGTGTGCTGGGCACCCCTGATCTTCATTGAGCTCATTGTGGCCTTGAATCCTGCAAAAGTGGCATCAGATGTACCAGAGTGACTGTTTGTTAGCAGCTACTTCATTGTGTATTTCAACAGTTGTCTGAATGCTGTTGTCTACGGATTGCTCAACCAGAACTTCAGGCAAGAATATAAACAGATTCTCCATACTCTCTGCACCCTAAGAGCGCTGTTCACTGAAAGTTCCAGATACAATACTGAGGCCATAAAGAGCAAACAGTCACCAGCGGCAACCAATAATAACATGAAGGAGGCTAACCTGTAAAAATGGATTGAGACACACTCTTGTTTTTAGATCACTCCCCACAGATTTAGCTATAAATGAGATGAACCAATCAGGACACAAAAGAGGTGCAATGAAACACCACAATATTATCAACTTTGCCATGAAAACATTTCTTGGTAACACTTTAGATTACAGCCCGCAATTTACAGCGTAAATAGCCTACACAGAATTTACAGCGTAACTTTTTGTAATAATAGTGTACCTATAAATTACTTATGTTTATGTATAAGGGAACAATATGCAAAGTTTGAGGAATAAAAGGGTAACAACCATGAAAATTACAAATAATTTATACTGTAAGTATTTTATAACTAGGAGGTAACTATTCTAATATTACGTGGTTTGTATGACCTATAATTCTAAACAACATGGAAAATTAAAAATTATTAATACTATAAGTATTTTATAACTAAGGTAACTATTGTAATATTACGTGGTTTGTATGACCTATAATTCTAAACAACATGGAAAATTAAAAATTATTAATACTATAAGTATTTTATAACTAAGGGTAACTATTGTAATATTACGTGGTATGTATAAACTATAATGCAATACAACATTTAAAATGACAAAGCGATTTCTGCGTGCTGACCACTCTAATGGCCCGACGAGGTCCATGCCAAATCTCTCGAAGGGGAACTCGATCAATGGAAGGGGGCGCAATGGTGCTTTTGGGATTTCCAGTGGATTCACCGGCTGACATTCGGCATGCCCGGCCAATAAAAACAGGTTATTAGTCAGTTCGGTGTGTTTCTTTCATCTAAGTGACCCACCATCGGATTATAATGAGCCGCCTGGAACACCATTTCCCGGCGGCTCCGCTGTATTAAGAGCTGGGTTGTATCTTCCCTGGTTTGAGCATCCTGTATCACCCACACATGACAGCTTATACTGTCATGTAAACACTTTAATGACATTTCTTCCAGTCTGACCAAAGTGCATCTGTACCAGTGTTGCAGGCGGATGATGTTACACTCAAGTACAGGTTAAAAATATGGAAGCCGCACTTGCTTCTTGGCTTCATGTGAAACGGCAGTTTCTTGCACTGTTTTCCAGCAGTGGTACTCCCCAACTGCAGAATCTACAGACCCATGGCAAAAGAAATGAATTTTCCTGAGCTGAGTATGTCCGTTTGCAGTCTTAATTGAATGTTGGTGAAAAAAAAAAAATACAGCATTCCGCAAAAAATGGTATGGTGTGTATTCCGATTCACAAACAAGTGACTCTTATGAACTGATTGTCTTTAGCGGATCAAAACAGACAGAGTAACCAGTGTAATCCGATAAACAAATGACTCGTATGAACCGATTATTTTTTTAGTGAATTAAATGAGAAAGTGCATCCAGCGTGACCAAAAATGACTGTTATTTACTGGTTCTTTTAATAAATTGTTTAAAAAGAGTCACAAACTGACTGACTAATTTTCCCAATGCCAAGCTGTAATTAAATATACATCATTGCAACAAGATATTTTTTGTAATATAATTTTATATTTACAAAAAAAAAAAAATAATTAAAACATCACATTTCTCAGCAATAATCAGAGTATTGGCAAGTAGCATGTAAACTTGAAGAGGTTTGCCAAAATCATATAAACATTTTAATCGAATTATTCGCTATGCACGGATAATTGCAATAATCATAGTACTGGTGTACATGCAAACGTAGCCACTACTGACTCTCTGAACTGAAACCACAAACAGTCTCACATGCTTGTAACTCACTCCTCTTTCTGTCCTTGAGTGAGATTTACTGCTTCTCCAGAAACTTACAGTGCCGGAAAAGGGCAGCTGTCATTTTCACCAAGTGACTGTAGGTATTAACCTGATGCCCTTCCAGGGCTAGAATGGATGGCCACAGTGCTCTAAATTAAATAGGTATCATTAAATCAGTATATAATTAAATCAATAATTTATTGTACTGATTTATTTTTTAATATTCCATGTTTTAATTAATTGTCAAGTCCTACTGTATGTTGGCCAATATAATCCAAATACCTTTATAGTTACTCAACCATATACACCAATGCAACAGTGGGAGTCTTGGATGCAGTTCCAAGCAACACAGCAGTATGACAATTACAATAAATATCCGATTTACACATAACAGCAGTATTAATGAATTATAAGAAAACTTAACAATTAATAATAAATAAATGTTTATGAAATTGTAATAAAGAAATAAATGCATTTCAACAGAGTCGAGTTCTGACCATGAACCCACCCCCAAAAGAACCGCTTTCAACAAGATCACGTGACAAAGACCCGGAAGCGCAAGTCATTCAAAATGTCGCAGCAGGGAATTACGTTCTGGTGATTTTCTTTCTTTTTTCTTCTGACAATAATAATAAAAAACAAACAATGCAAACTCACGACAAGACATCTGTCAGTTCCGTGGCAGGAACTGCGCCTGATTTCAGAGGGTAAGGCATTTTATATGATGTTCCTATTTAGCTATTCAGTGTGACCCCCCACACATACAAAACTAACAGATCAGAATGAAAAGGTAAACATCGAATATTCACATATATGATGCTTGCACTGGTATTTTGCATTAACACTTTGCATTAACGCTTCGTGAGCGTGCGCTATCAGGCCTCGATGAATCTGTAGGAGCTATACATTCGATTTTCCACTGAGAATAATTTAGGCAACGATATTACTGTGAAACTGTTTCTCTGCTTTAGACGGAAGATCTTAAATTGATCATTTAAAAAAAATATATTCGACTGGTTTAACTTGTCTGTCGATCTCTTCCTTTTTCTCTCTTCCTCTTTTACTCCTTTAGGAATGACGGTTCTCTTGTGTCTGTGCTGAAGACACTGCTGTTTTTCACTATACTGATGATAACTCTACCCATCGGACTGTATTTTGCATCAAAGGCTTTTCTCTTTGAAGGTATTTTGTTCTAAAGGCTGATAAGCCAACTGTGGAAGAATAGCAATAATAATTATATTATTATTAGTTTATATATTAGGCCTACATATAATTGTATATTATATAATATACGAAATAGTCTAAAATATATTATCTTATTATTATTCATATTTAACTGAGGAAAAAATATGTAATCTTAAGATTTTTTGCCCTTAGTATTGGTCTTTTGCATATTTTAATATATTGTATACATAATATATATTGTTTATATTATTTGATAACATAAATACAGGCAAATATATTTAAGGAATCTTCTGGGTTAAATACAAGTTAAGCTAAATTGTGGCAAAATGTAGATATAAAAAAATAATTTAAACTCTTGCCTCATTATTTTAAAATAATTATTAATAATAAAAAGTAGTGGTTACAGTAAGTCACTTACAATGGATGTGAATGGGGCCAGTCCATAAACATTAAAATGAAGACTGTTTCAAAACTATAGTACTTAAACATATATGCTAACATGATTTTAGTGTGATAAAACCAGGGATTTAATAGCCTTACAGTGTTAACCAAATTACAGGATTTGCTGGCATTACGTCATGATTACAACAAAGTAATCATGACGTAATACTTTTGAAACAGTGTGTATTTTAATGTTTATGGACAAGCCCCATTCACTACAGTAAGTGCCTTACTGTAACTGTGACTTTTTCTCTTTTTTTAAGAAAATTAGGGATTTTTTTTGTGATAATCCACAATATGCCACAAATGCTGTCAGTTGAGCTCATATTGATTCCTTTAACACTCCTTTAAATTGTTAATTTGTTTCAGTAATCCATAATGTCTGTTCTCTTCTCTACACAGCCTCTCTGGGTTACTCAAGCAATGACAGCTATTTTTATGCTGCCATCGTTGCTGTGCTTGCGGTGCATGTGGTTCTGGCACTCTTTGTTTACGTTGCATGGAATGAGGGGTCACAGCAATGGAGAGAGGGGAAACAGGATTAATCAGAACTGGATGCAACAGAGAGAAAGAGAGAGGGAAATGCACACATGCCACTTTCTCATACACATTCATAAACATGAATATAATAATGGACTGAAAGCCTGTGTGTGTGCATTTGCTTTTCTCCTGAATGTCTCAGCATATCAGAGAGAAGATGCCAAAATTGCCTCTTCATCTCATGGACTGGTTGTCACCTTTCTGGAGGTCGTGTCAGAAGACGTTAGTTGTTAATGTGTTTTTGTGTAGGGCTAATACAGGACAGAAGAAAGCCAAAGTTAAAACAAGCTCATGTTCTTATGGAAGTTCATTGTTCCTGCAGTGTTACTATCTGACCCATTTCAGCATAGCCAATAGTTGAATCCAACTCTGCTTCTGATCTGTGATATGAACTTCAAAAGAACTAAGCTTCAGCTCATTTCAGTCTATTGCACTGTAATCTTTGGCTCCCTGTATGATTTTAGTGTCTTCCTATATTATTTTAGATACATTAAATCTAGTGTTTTGTGATTGTGTTTTTCCAAATTTGATTTCATGTTCTTTATAAATAAACATTGTTCTACAGAACCCATATAACCATTCTTGCTGGAAATACACACTCCCAAACCCAAAGAGTAAATGTCCTTGTCCTTGTTTTTTTTTTTTTTTTTCTGTATTCATGGATCAAAGTATCCAGTAGATAAATGCTTCACCTGCCCTCCAAACACACTGTTCTTTGTGCCCCTCATAAGGTTCTCCCTTTGTCATGAACATTAAATTGAACTTACTGGGTATGTTTGGCTTAACAAAAGTTTGTTTGTTTTTTCTTGCAAGAGGAAAGTCAAAAGGTGTTGGGTTTTTCATGATTTTGAAGGTTTGAAAACCTAAGGGTTTTCAAACTGAGGTCTGGGGGTGCAAGGAGGTCTGCAAAAATGTTTAGAGAAAAAAAAAAGAAGGTTTACATTATTTGACATTATTAGCATTCTGAAATTATCTGATAAATCATGATTATTTTATTGTATTCACAGCCATAGTAAGAAATAAAAATTAATCGGCATATAATTTCATATATATAAATATATAGAGTCAAATCAATTTTATTTGTATAGCACCTTTACAACACACATCGTTTCAAAGCAGCTTTACAAAAGCTCAGGCATTTAACAGAAGATCTTATTTGTAAGAAATAATAGTTGTAGCCTAGTCACTCTTGGTAATGTTGCTTTGAAATCAAATTTATTGTTTTATCATAGTATACTTATATATATATATATATATATATATATATATGTAATGGTTCGGTTTGTATGGTTTAAGGGTCACAGTTTCAGTTCGGTTCAGTATTTGCTTTGTTAATAATAATAAAATATATATATATATATATATATATATATATATATATATATATATATATATATATATTAAGGCAAAATCCAAAGAATAATCTATTTGATAAACATTTCAACAGGTTCACCCTTAAATAACAATCATTGTATTACAACAGTAACCATAGTTTTACCATGGCATTTGTAGTAAAATCATAGTAACCACAATATAAACATGGTTACTGTCACGGTTACAACATATAGAAAAATGGTTACTATATAGAAATTACAGTTTTACTGTTATAAAACCATGGTTAATTGTATCAAAATGGTAACAGCAGTCATGGTTACTACAATATGACTATAGTAAAAACATGGTTAATTTTTGTATGGGTGCTTAACTAAAAAAAAAAAACATTTTCTCTAAAAATTAAATCAACATTTTAACTTAATACCTTCCAAGTCTGCTGGAAAGCTATACAGTCCAGCAGTGCTGTTGCAACCAGCAACATTAAACCTACGTACCATCCTGACCACTGTACTAAATACAGATTATCTACGCTAACTTGAAGCTATCCTAACTGACGCAATACTATGCTACTAACTAACTATGCTTCTAACAATACTACACTAACAAATATGCTAATTAACGACCTAGGCTACACGAAATAATCTAAATAACAATATAAATGCTATGCTAAATAGATGCTAAAATACTCTATCCTGATCGTTTTCAATACTCGCAATTCCAACACCTTACTGGCTACAGTGGTTTTGACGAAACGAGATGGTTTTTATACTGCCATGGGCGTGGTAGCTCGTACCAAGCTGGTACCAAGGGCGTGATGAGCTGGAACCTGCTTACGTCAGCTGTCACCGGTTACGTCACGAAGTACCGCAAACAGCCAATAGGAAAATTCAACTGCAGTAGCCACCGTTCAACCTGAAGAGGGCAGGCGTTTTCACACCATATATTGTAGAATTAAAACACTTTATACACAAATGTCAAAAAAATTACTTGAATCAATGACCAGTACTAATAAATCCCCATTCTTACAGATCATTAACTAAAAAAAGTTGGTTTAGGGTTTAGTTACCCTTTAAAAATGGAAGGGAGTGTGTGCAGTTTCGGCTCACCTCTATCCCTAGGTGATGTCTGCGTAAATTATTTATCAAGTATCAATGTATTACTATAACGGCATAAAAATGGCATTAATCAAAGCGCATTATTGACGCTCATGATAGATTACTGCCACGCGAGGAAACAGGAAGAACTTGCGTTCGCGTTTTAAATAAACCCTCACGTCACGTGCATTATTGACATAGACTACCAGTATACGCCACTTGTGTCGAGTTGCCTGTTTTGTAAATGTATTTTTATCATAGCTGTTGTAATTGACTGAAAAATAAAATGTTCCCAGAAAGGAGAAACGTAATGGGCTCCTCTCTCAGCGTTTCGTTTTCCCCACTTGCCATTTTCAAAGTTACACACCACGCTTGCAGAACAGTGATGTCATCAAGTTGACCCACTTGAAACACAGGTGGAGCGTATCCATTTACAGATCCATTCAGGTGAATTAGCGGAGGCTGTAACTGTGCCTGTTTCACGCTTTGTTTTCTTGAATAAAACTTGTGATCCAGATGCATCATTAAATGTAAGGTGAACCGACCGCGATGCCAATGCTTCCCGAACCATGGGTGGCGAACCATACGATTAATTTTTTTATACCGAGAACCATTACACCCCTAATATACACACTGATCAGCCACAACATTTAAACCACCTGCCTAATATTATGTAGGTCCCCATCTTGCCACCAAAATAGCGCCAACCCGTATCTCAGAATAGCTTCTCACCACAGTTGTACCAAGTGGCTATCTGAGTTACCATAGACTTTGTCAGTACAAACCAGTCTGGCCATTTTCTGATGACTTCTCTCAACAACATCAAGGCATTTTTGTCCACAGAACTGCTGCTAACTGGATGTTTTTTGTTTTTGGCACCATTCTGAGTAAATTCTAGAGACTGTTGTGTATGAAAATCCCAGGAGATCAGCAGTTACAGAAATACTCAAACCACCCCATCTGGCACCAACAATCATGCTACTGTTGAAATCACTGAGATATTATTTTTTGAAGGTCATTCCACCAACGCGGTATGGTGAAACTGAAAGTCCGGTAAAGTGTTTTGGTGCCTCTTTGTTTTGGTACGACAAGGCGACATTCCTTAGCCGACCGCAGGCTTATGGTTGGAACGTAGCTCTGCATAAATGTTTTAGGTATGCTGGAGCATACCCAGTGACTGTTTGGTATGCCAGCATCAGGGCCTTGAATTTAGTACATGCATGAACCGGCAGACAGTGAAGAGAGACAAAGAGTGGTGTAACATGTGCTCTCTTTGGTTCATTAAAGACCAGACATGCTGCTGCATTCTGGTTCATTTGCAGAGGTCTAATAGCACATGCAGGAAGGCCTGCAATGAGAGCGTTACAGTAGTCCAGTCTAGTTATGACAAGTGACTGAACGAGCAGTTGTGTGGCATGTACAGAGAGGAAAGGTCTTATCTTCCTGATATTGCAGAGTGTAAATCTACATGATCTTGCAGTCTTTGAGAAGTGGTCTGTGAAAATTACCTCATCATCAATGGTTACCCCTAGATTTCTAACCGTTTTGGAAGGTGACACTGTAGTTGGACCCAGCTGCACGGTGATGTTGTGTTCAACAGCAGGGTTGGCTGGAAAGACAAGGAGTTCGGTCTTGGCTGGGTTGAGTTGTAGGTGGTGTTCCTTCATCCAGGCTGAGATGTCTGCCAGACAGGCAGCAATTCGAGCGGTCACTGTGGTGTCGTTGGGCTGGAAAGATAAGTAGAGTTGCATAGCAGTGTAGCAGTGGTAAGAGAAACCATGTGACATGTGGATGATGGGTCCTAATGACGTTGTGTATATGGAGAAGAGAAGTGGCCCAAGCACTGATCCCTGAGGTACCCCAGTAAGTAACTGATGTGGCTTGGCTTACTCCAAGTAATACTGGATTTAGAGGGTGACAAAGCAGCAGACCCAAAAGGGCAACTTTGGCAAATATACCAGGGGACTACATAAGGCACTTGAAGACCTGTAAAAGCATGTGACTTCAAAATACATTGAAATGTCTCAAAAACAGTAGAAAGTAATCAGATGGCTTCCAGACTCAATGTGGATGGCATCCCTGTTTGATTCATCAGTGGCACAGGAACAATTATTTCATAATGTCTCAGAAAGCAGTGATAAAGGAGCAGTCTGTGACTTCAAAAGGACCTGTTTAAGGAACTTTTTTATTACGTATAGTAGCAAAAGTATGGCAAAATACTATCAGGCTGTAATGATATAGAGAGGAGATTAGGTATGAACCCAGGTACGGGAGCTTTATTCAAAGAGTGCAGGACAACTGGGCAAACAGGATACAGTCTTTACAGTGGAGGAGCTAGGGGGTGGCCACGTTTTAGTCATTTATTTTTTGGTCATTTGTTGGCACAATTTAGTTCTTGGTGAAGAGCTAAATTGTGAGGTGAAATCATCTCTGTACAAACTTAACATATGTGGACACCAAGGTCGCAAACCTCTCCGTACCGGGTGTCATTGTATGACTCTTCCCGAATGCGAGTGGGGGTTTATTAATCTAAACTTCACCGGAGCGGCGCCAAGCAAGCAGTCATGTCAACGATGTCATGTGCTTAGCGGTCTTTAGATGCTGGGCGGTGCTTTTACATCTTAAAGAGACGTGACAACTAGCCTGTAAACAAATTTAATATAAATTGTTGTAAATAATTAATTCACTAAATTTACCGTATCACTGCATGAATTTAATCAGATTTCTCATTATTATTTTTAGTAACATACAAGTATCTTGGGGACCCCCCCAAGTCTATTTTTTTACTTCTTATGGGGGACCCTAATACATTTTGGGGGTCCTGGATCTCCCCAGCCCCCTCTCAATTCGAGCACTGCGGTGAAAATTTGTCTTTATTATTTATCCTTTTGATGTTTCATTTAATATATTCTCAAAAATCTATCCTCTAATGGATATCAATCAATTGCAAATACAACACAAAAAACTAATATTTGTTTTGTCAAATATATGTGTGGTCCAATTTTGGTGCCCTTTTATTCTATACTTTGTGCAACCTCCCTTTGCCAAGATAACCACTCTGGATCTTCACCTATTGTATTTAACTGGCCATGGAGATGGAGTTTATTAGAACACAAGTAAACAATCCAAATCGGCAGGCAAAATAGAGGTTGTCGTTATGCAGGCAGTATAGTTCAATAAAACAAAAAGACAGTCCAACAAGGCAAACAAAACAAAGGGGTATCCAATAAGCAGTAAATCCTGGAAAAAAGGCAATGGTCATAACAAATAAACAATCAGCAATGGCAATGGAATAACACTTGGTAAGGCAGGGTAAGCTGGCATTAATTTGCAACGTGACAGTGGAAACAGTATGGTATTTATATAGTTCAAACAGGAAGTAACCAATGAAGAAATGGTGAAGAGTTAGTATTCGGGAGAGGGCTTCATCTGGTGGTTGGTAGGAGGGGTAACAACCTTGGATGTTACACCTATAATTCAGAGGTCTACGCTGGTGGACTCCTCTCTTCAGTTCACCCACAGGTTTTATATGGGGTTCAAGTCAGGGGACACGGATGGCCATGATAGAACCTTGACTTTCTGGCAGAGGCAGTCAGGTTTCGATTTTTTATGTGTTGGTATTTGATAGAGTCCATGATACCATGTATCCGAACAAGACATCCAGCACCTCTAGCATAAAAACAGCCCCACAACATTAAAGATTCACCACCATATTTAACCGTGGGCATGAGGCATTTTTCCATAAGACTGCCTCTCTGTATGCGCCAAATCCATTTCTGGTGTTTGATGCCATAAAGCTCTATTTTTGTTTCATCAGACCATAGAACCCAGTACCATTTGTGTCTGGCAAACTGAAGACGTTTGAGTTTGTTGTTGGATGAGAGAAGAGGTTTTTTCTTGAAACCCTCAGTTTTGGAGACTTTCTGACCCCAAAAACCCAACAAATTTCTGCAATTCTCCAGCTGTGATCCTTGAAGAATTTTTGGCCACTTGAATCATCCTCCTCCTTGTGTGTGGAGACAATATAGACACACATCCTCTTCCAGGCCGTTTCTTAACATCTCCAGTTGATTGGAACTTCTTACAGTAATTAACTCGGCTAAATTTGACGGCCTTCATAGGACAAACGGAAACAGAACTTACCATGGTGGCTATGACAGCACACTGCTCTTTAACAAATGCGAGATTGAAAAATGTCCAGGTCAAAAGCCTACATGTTGTACTGGCGGCCATATGTATCATCAATTATTTTAGGGGGGCATAAGCAAAATCCTAAGAAAGATAAGTGGGCATACGACGTATGCCTGCCTATGCCCTAGACTACACTACTGGAGCGAACATAGAGTGGGGTTTTTTATAATCCAGGAGTAGCGGTAAATGGACAACCTGGAGTGGAGCTGGAGCGGAGTGATTAAAGAATGCTTTGAGTGTGGAGGGGAAATTGTTGCTTCTCTACTCCACTCTCATACTCTGATGCATACTTAGCCTACATAGCAGTCAGACATTCATTAATTAAAAAATAAGCAACCAAACTTCAACGCAAACCGGAGGTGGAACAGCTATTTATTTCTTCGCACATAATTAATTAGGCCTCCACCACTTCAATGTAAATCAATGTTTCATGTCCATCTATTTGTTTATTTGGCAAGTAGTCTTTATAGGCTGAATAATGAAGAGTTAGACGGTCATTAAAAAAAAAAAATAAAAAAAATAAAAAAAATAAAAAAGGCTTCCAACAGAGTTCTGTTGCAAACCGGAGTTGGATTTTAGTGGTTCAGCCATTTCTTTCTTCTCAAATTACATAATTTCAATGCAAATCAATATTTTATTTCCATGTATTTATTTTTTTTGGTTAGTAACCATTTAAGCAGATTAATGTAAAGTCAGCCATAATATTTTATATTGAGTTGACAAAATTGTATATTTTTCCATCACCATGTGTTGTACACTGGAGACATTTAGTTATTTTTTACAAGTTGAATCTGCCTCTATAGCCTTAATTAAAATGTCAAAATGTATCCCACAATTCTTAACAGGAATCACAATGGGAAGATGATGACATGTTGACGTTGTGACTGCAGAGACTTAAACATTAAACCAGGCGATGTGTCCTATTGTTGCATCCACTACTTCAGCAAGTGGGAAAGAGGTACTCAGAGTTATAGCTGACCATGATATTGTCTGTTTTTTTTAGGATTATAAAAAAATCTGACAAAATTTACAGACAACTTTGATAGGCAGAAAATAGAAACTTTACTTTATGTAATGTTTTAATATCTTACAGATCCCTACATTTAATTTGATATTTATATTTATTTGTATAATTTGTGCATTTTTAAACACTTTATTTGGCAGTTTAACATTACGACCTCTGAGGACAGGTTAAGTTGCATGTGCTTCCAAGTACAGAGCAAATTCTAATGAAATTATTTTAAAATATAAATAATGAATGACCTAAGTGACAATTCCTTTAGATGTAACTTTTTCAGAATTTTTATAACTATGAATATAACTATTTTAACATAAAGAGGACTTTTGTATGTAGGACATGTTTTGTCTCTTATCTCAAGAATCAGTGATTTGTTATTTATTAAATACAGAACTGTGATATCATATCCTATTGCCCTAATGTGTTGCAGGGTCCAAAGTAATCTTGCAAGTTTACAGTAAACCCAGGTTGCTCTAGTGGCACTGTCCCTGAATAAGTGTAATGTAAGTCGCTTTGGATAATTGTATGCTAATATTCTAACCTATAAGATGTGTCAAGTTTTCCAGTGTTTCTGAAAGAGCAGATAAACTGGACCAGTCTTCAGGATACATTTACAGATGGAAACAGGCATCCAGGGAAGAATGACTGGCTTTTTCTATATAAAGAGGACCTATCATTTCTCTAAATTTGTCTTGATAACTCCAGCACCAGAGATGGAGATAAGATTTATCTCAATTTGGAATGCCCAATTCCCACTACTTAGTTCCATGTGGTGGCGTGGTTACATACCTCAATTCAGTTGGAGGAGGACAAGTCTAAGTTGCCTCCACTTCTGAGATTGTCAATCCACACATCTTTTCACATGGCTCGTTGTGCATGACACTGCGGAGACTCCGCATGTGGAAGCTCATGCTACTCTCCACGATCCAAGCACAACTTATCCCCAGCCCCATTGAGAGCGAGAACCACTAATCGCGACCACGAGGATATTACCCCATGTGACTCTACCCTCCCTATAAATTTGCCAATTTGATTGCTTACGAGACCTGGCTGGAGTCACTCAGCACACCCTGGATTCTAATTCAAGACTCCAGGGATGGTAATCAGCGTCAAAACTCACTGAACAACCCAGGCTCCCAGAGATGGAGATAAGATTAAATGTTTGTTATTAAAGAGGGATAGCAGAGGTCACTGGCTGGTTACGGATGGATATTTCCAGTGCAAAAAAATCTTTGTCACAGGCAAAAGAGAAGTACTGAGGAAAGGATGTAGAGGTGGAGTGAATGAAAAATAGAACTCCGTTTCAGACAAAGCAGCAAAGCTATAGCAGCTTTTGTTCCACAGCAGGGGGCCATTACACAGAAATAGGGCAAGGATAGCAGTTATCCAACTGTTCCTCAGACAGAGCAGTCCTGTCCTGAAATTAGCATAGAACAAGATAGAACCACTACCAGTGGTTGCATTTTCACTCATTCTCTTCACCGTCCACACCACAGACACAGAGATGACAGAGATATTTTATACTTTTGTGGCGTCATCATTACAATTATAAATCCAGGTCTCTTTGTGAGTGTATTTCTGAGTGTGCATACACACTTCAGTTTATGGTTGGGTATATGTGTGTGAGTGAGTGAGTGTTGTATAATCCTTCCCATTTCCTGTGTGTATGTGAATGTTGCTTTTTTCAGTCAAACATTACATGACCTCATTGAGGTCAAGAGGTCTTCACCTGTATTACAGCCTTGATGAACATGCCCTTAGCACACAACCAACACTTACTGTACATGTATTGTGTATTTTCCTTAAATCATTTCAACACACATAAGAAAGCCAGATATTTGCGGCATCAAGGCTAGTTCACATTACAGTATATTCTGGCAATGAACCACCCAGTAAAACATGTCTGATTGACACGTAAAGCAAACCAGTTGAACCAGAGTTTTTTTGGCTTATTTACTGTCTGGTGTTGTAGTTGAATAATGGTGCAACTGTCTTCATGAATGGTTATACAGAATAAGGATGTGCCAGAGTGATAGACCAATTGACTAGTCGTCTTACAAATGACTAGTCGATTAGTGGATGTATACATTACTAAAATGTATAATTTTTAGTGGTGGTGGTTTAATGGGAGACACAATTCTAAAATAAATTTAAAAATACAACTTAGATTGTTTTTGAATATTGATAGCTTGATGTACAGCAAAGCACTGCATCAACAATATATTTCAAAATGATCACTGTCGGACATGAAACTCTCTGCTGAGTAATATTACTGTATTTGTGAGGTGCTGTGGAGAGATTAAAGTGTTTTGCTGATTCTGTCTGACAATGCTTAAATAAATAGTTGCTGTAAAAAAAAGGTGCGAACTGCTTGATGTATTGAACTACATGTGTGCCCGCAAAGTTACCTTGCAGTTTTGCACTTTTGACTCGGTTACACTGAAGCACGTTCTACTTTCAGGACACGCATAAGCAGTTTTGCGCCACTCTGTGTTGGAGCCTTTCTTATTTCATATTTTGATAGTTTTGTGAATCTGAATGAATCTGGCCAGGATGTGAGAGCTTTGGACAGAAAGTGTAGACTCTGATAAATATTTTTGGTGAAAGTTTATGAGTCCTGTTTCAAACCTGCAGAACTAGAACCCTGTCGCCTTTCTACCCAAGTAGAACGCATCCACTAAGTTGCCATGGGCACAACTTGGGCTCTCATCCTGTATTTTGATTGTGCAAAAGTAACTAAGGGTGATTCACCGATTAGCGACCACAGCCGAGACTGGCTTCTTTATCTTGGAATTTTCTGAGCAATCACTCCAAGTTCTGTCAAAGAGAGAGAGAAAACTGAGAGGGGTGGAAAGAAAAATTCTTAACTGTGATGTAAGCTAATTTGAGGAAAAACTGCACAGGAGAAATGTCTATGCTCTGCATTCAGTAATAACTCTATGACAAGCTGTAGTAGTCTGATGCTGTCAATCCGAACTGCTGTCCCCTCAGTCCCGGGCACAGACATGTAGTTCTAACACTGATTTAGGGCCAGATATTCTGAGACTCACACTGTGACTTCAGTGTTTTAAAACAGGCTGGTACCTTGAAATGAACAATATTTCAGTGCCTGCCCAGTGACTCATACCTATCTCATTGGGTATGCTGCCAGGGCATTGAAACAGCAATTTGTGTTCTGATCTGATCTGTACTTATACACCAAACACACCCTCCTTCTATAATGTCTTGTTTAATGTTTCTTTGTCTAGATGAACACAAAAAAGTATATTTTTGTGGTAAGGAAGGGTGACGAGACCTTATTTAGAGTAGTGTCATATTTGATTTTTACAGAAGTGAAAACGAGGCTGTAAAGGAAAGACTTACAGACTCTTTAATGCCATGCACTGTGTCCACAGTTTTCCTGACCACCCACTGGGTGTTGCCATGATGAAAATGATTGGCGCTAGACTGTTTTCTAGTTCTGGTCTCCATAAGAAGCAATCAGAAACGAGCAATCCAGACCAAGAACAACAACCATTTTTTAAGTTTGTTGGAGTAATAAGGGTTCAGTCTAAACTTGGGGAGTTGTTGGCTGTCATAACAACTCAGAGTAGTTCATGATATTTAATGTAACTAACCTCAGGCCATAGCCTAATGTAATTAATCCATTCATAAACATTGGCAGGTGAGGCACTGTCAAAAGACGCTCATGGCGACTCTGTTAAGCATCAGCAATAATATGGAGCCTTATGCATTTTATTTAAGGAAATTAATTTTATATTATTATGATGAGAACTTTATTCTAAATATTATTTTAATTATTTTAATATTATTATTATTATTATTTATTTTATTTTATTTTGTACAGTAAACATCACATTATCAGCTAAGAACATAAACCAAAGCGAGTAAAAACCCTGGAGACTACAAAAACGAAAATAGGCTTCTGGAATGAATCAAGGGACATTTCCAAGTTCAGGAAAAAGGTGCATAAAGCTGTATGAAGGTCCTAGATCACATCTAATTTTCATAGCTCGTGTTTTTTGGAATATTTAGTATACTGATTTTTTTTTTAAAGATGTTTATTCAACGTTTTATCAGCTGAACGACCAAAACCAATTTAAAAACATTACAGCACTTTAAAGAGATTTTAAAGCTGAAGTATGCAACTTTTTCAATATTAAAATGTATAAATTTTAATTCAATGCAGAAACGATTATAAGTAAGCCATGCATAGGTTAATTTTCAAAAAAAAAAATTAAAACAAAACGTCTCTATGGCACTATAAAATGGTGGCGAGGGAGCCTTTTACCAAATGCCTGGGGTAAAAGGCTACCTCACTTGGGGCAAAAGGCCACTAGGGGGATTATAGTGATATAGTGTATACCAGAGCAATAGTTTTAAGGCACAATTTGTCAACATAGGCAAATACTTTTGAGATAACAAACGCTTTTTAGTTAACAAATTAAGATAATGCTTATTAAAAAGAACCATTTCAGAAAAGGGTGCATCATTTCTTGTTCATTTCAATCACATTTGACATTTCATTACATTTTAAGTATTCTCTAAACAAATGTATCTCCATTGTGATTGGATCAGTCATTGTGAGCCCACTTTGAATATTATTCATAACAAATCTATTCACCCCACTTACGAAAAAAGTTTATTAAAAGGGCCTTAAGCCCCTGCAACAGAGAGACTTTTTTAATTTATATATAATCACACAAATAAATATTTTGTTTCAAAATAAATGTCATAATGTATCAGATATTCATTTGTTACATAAATTTATATCATTAAATAAAATATTATCCTAATAACATTAGATCAAATTGCTTCAAAATTAACCTTTATGCATTAAACGCAATGATCTCATGGAAGAGGAAAATTTAGCAGTTCAGTGTGTTAGGAAAGTACTGTGTTAGGTTTTGATGCTATTTAGTGTTTTGGGGGAAAATAAAATCAAACTAGCCTTTTGCCTCGTGTAGTAGGCTACTCTGATGACGCAATATCTCAGGTTCATTCAGCCACAAACTAACAAGTCCCTAAATTCACCTTATGAAACAATAGTCCTTACATAACAGAACTGTCTACGTTGTCCCACACCGTTTGGGAAACTCTAATGCAAGTATCTAGTTTTATAAACCAACCGTCACCCAAATGTTTTCGTACTGTTACATTTGGCTTCCCTTCCGATATGTAACGGAGGCGCCCTTCATTTTCTTCGCGAAGAACTGGCCTCTTTTGAGACACGACGTCCTTAATTCTCCGCCGATGACATTCACTGGCCGGTGTTCAACCCGTTTAAACACGGGAGCGTGGCGGATGTGCGCTCTTCCCTCCGCCGATTTTAGCGAACCCGGTCTCGCCTCTCGGCGCGCGGTCACGCCCCTTTGCTCCTTTTAAGGAGTGACGACGGCTGATGACGTAAAGAGTGAGGTGTGTGCGTTGGAAAATGAACATCAGTGATTGAAAAAAACGCTGTGGAAGCCACTCATTGCCCACTGAAACGGTGCAGGTTATGTAACTCGGTTTCATGTGTAAGACCTCGGTGTGTCTCGTCGCTAGAGATTGCAAGCAACTTTTCTGTTCAGGTCGGGTTCTCTTTGCTGTCTCTGATTAGGTAAGTACAGCCGGCTGTTTCTTGGTTTAGTTTGTGAAATTAGAGCATACAAGAAGTGTGTCAGTGTATTAAAGGCGCTTGGTGGAGTCATAACGGGTTGACATGGACGAGAAGAAACTGGTGCTATGGATATTTTCAGCAGTCAGTTTAAGTTGCAGCAGTTGGAATGCGAGTGTTCATGTCACTTGTCGTCTGGTCGAACGGAGCAAATGTGTCTTTTGTAATAAATTAGTTTTTTTTCTCTATGATGATGTAATGATTCTGTGTCTTAACTGATAAAGACAGTTAGGCAAGTCTCTGTACTTTATGTTCTTTCGAAATTATATATTCTAAGGCACTGTAGATAGTTACTGTCCTATAACAAAAGTGTCAGACAGATGTAGGGCAGGTTATGAATTATGCATGTGCACATTCATTCATTGGACGTGTTGACGTCTGTGTTTTTTCTCTTATGGAGGTCAAGAACAGCAGCAGTCTAAAATCCTGTCTGTTTTTACAACCTCTTAAAGGACTTAAGTTATAATGTTATGATTAAATGAAGCAGATAGTTCAATTGAAAGTTTGAACCTAATACCCTAAAATAAAGGCACCTATGAATAAATGCAAGTTATGTAACACTTGACTTGAGAATCATGAGCCGGTGGCAGTGACGTCATGCCCTGGATTTCGTTAACAGGAATACAAAGTTCATTAGTGATGATGTGTCCGCACGCTCCGGACGACGCTCGGTTTCTCATTCAGCTTTTCCATTAAACTCGCGTCTCTGGTGGTATTTAAAATAATGTCATCAAATAATGTCTTTATTTGGTCATTTTATGTGAAGTAAACATGTATTAAAAGCTTTCATATTAACAAATATACCCATGCGCTACATGATTTAACATATTGGTGACCTGTTGGATTGTTTGGTAAAGGTTTAATTGTGTAGTTGCTACGACATGAGGATTATAAATAAACCGAGCAGCCTCATTGTGACGTGCGTGAGCCACCGATGTCTTCATCCTAATCTAATTGGTGCTTTATTTTTTTCCATTTAGTTCCCTGAATGAAAGTCAGGTGACAAGCCATCATTATAAGCCATTAACTAATTGTCAGTGTTTCTTTAATGTGTTGGTGTTGTTGCGAAGGTGGTCGCAGTTAGCTCTGTAGCTGGTTGGTTGAAAGGGGGTAAGGAGGGGCCCACAGGTTCAAGGGGGCCCCACAACAAATTCTAATCTGTATTTTTAGTAGGAAAGGGGCCCATAATACCTTGATCTAAGGGCAGGGTTCAAACCTGTTTTGCTGCTTTTTTCGTATCTTTATGGCACTGAAATCATAATCTTGAGTAAAAGCTTGTTTTGGGAAACAGATGTTAGGATAAAACATATTTCAATGAGTCAATGCATTAGGCAACACTAATAAATTAGGGTGTAATAGTGACCAATTAGTGAGTTAATAATAAATCTTAAATCTGTTATTCTTGTCTTCTCAATAACTAACCCCTCTCAGTTATTATTCTTATTACCCTGCATGTTCTCATCATCTGGTTCAAGGCTGGAAAAAGCACAAGATGCTGACACATTATATACATTTTTGTTGCAGACATTTTGAGAATATAGAGGGGTGTCACATGTGGATGAAATATTTGACAGTATTTTTTAACATCTTTCCATTTGTTTGTGTGGAGTGCGCATGTGGAGCAAGTGCTGTTGCTGGATAACAGGCTTGTTCTGTAATGGACAGTATGCATTTACTCTTGCATAGTTTTTCAGTTTTTTGAATATGAAGTCTTATAAACACACACTTTACTGATTCTATATTTTGCTTATGGTCACTGAAAGAAAAAAAACATACCTGAGACTGTACAGGTGAACATTAAAATGAGGAATATACTTTATGCTACACAAAAAAAGAAGAAAATGTTCTAGGAATGTATTGCTTTAGTTCATTTTAATTGGGTAAATTGAACAAGCAGCAAAAATAATGTCACAACTTGATTTCTTTGTGTTCTATCCATTTAAATTTGTAAAATGGATGTTTAATTAATCAATTTGAGTTGGGAAAACATGAAAAGTTTTGTGGATGCAGCATTGATAATACTAGGTAGGGGATTTTCATTTCCCAGCATGATTTGCATAGGACTGTATAGGGAAAACAAGTGTTGAAATTAAAGTGTTATTTTATGCATTTTTGAGCCAGATTTGAATAGTTAGAGATTTGTTAATGTTTAATGTTCTGTTAATGCTGGAGTTTTGGGGGTTACCATTGTGGTGAAGATTGGCACTTGGGTTGAGGATGGTCTGTCACTTTCAAGTGATCATTGATTTGAGTGCTGCTTAGGTCTATAAGTAATTACTATTAAATTGACAGTACAACAGTTTTACTGTACTTGACTTTGCTCACATGGCATATACTAATAATTGATCAATTAAATTGGTCCAACATAGGAAAATTATTAAATTAAACATTAGTATATTGAGTTTGACAAACCTAATGAAGTTGAATTAAAACTACTAATGTACATTCATTTGACCTAATCCAACTAAATGATGTTTGCTTAATTAAACAGACTTAATCTGAATGAAAGACATAAAATTACTTGTAAAAACGTTCTACAGTTCAGTTACTTTGGTTTATGACTTTTTGCTACTTTGATTTTTGTTTTTTTGAGGGATACGTATTTTGTACCTTTTTTACCTTAACTGAGATGTTTGTTGAATGAGGTTGTGTATAAGTGTTTTGTAATGATAAGTCAATGATTGGTCAAGAAATGTATGGTTGTTCCCAGCTGGACAGTCACATGTCATGGCATGCCCTTATAAAATAGATTCTTCAAATATTTAGTACTTTCCTGTTTTCATTGGCCAATCTTGATCTTGCCAGTCATTGATTGGGTCAGTTACCTCATGTTATTAAACAATTAGGTAATTTAGGTGTGTTTTGGAAGGTTAGAGGATTCACTCTTTATTGTAAGAAAGCTTACACTAGAGACAGCTCTGACAGAGTAATAAATTCATAAGGGCCGTTTTTCAAGTGCAAATACAGTGAGTTGGATTTCCGAAAGCACAACTAGACTCGCCTCTCTAAAATTGTTATTGATCAATAGATGCAGCAAAAGGTGATACATTTATTTTTTTTCTCTCTTCATATTTCTAAATGTTTCCCTCTTTGTCATTGCGATGCACTTTCCCCATGGATCCCCAATTCAATCAATGGATTCTAAGCATTATCTGATGCAGCATAAACTCTAGTGTAGGTACATTATCTGTTTTCCGATCTCTCTTTCTCTTTTGCTCTATAGGCACACTCTTTTCACTCTCTCTTACCCTTTAGTCTTTTATGTCTGTTGTGCTGGGAATACAGGCTCTGCTCTGTATGGGCACCGTACTGTGCCCTATTCTGCTCTCAGTGTTAAATGGTTCTAAACAAAGGTCTGCTTTATTAGAAAAACACACACTGACTCACAGATTGAAAAAAAACTGGAACGGAAACCTGGACAGGTACATCCCCTGCTGTGCGAGTGTGTGTTAGGTAACAGATGTCACAGTGGCCACTGCTGGGCTGTTACGGTGCTTTCGCACTGGGGAAACTGGGTTACTGGGGCATGGCCTGCAAGCTTCGCCCTAGCACGCAGGCAGGTATGTCATTGTGACTCGGCAGGCTGAAATGGCAGTGAGCTACTGCAGTGCTTGAGCATGCTAAGAGAGGCACTAGTCCTTTAAGAGCTCTCAGAGCAGTGGTGAATGTTCATTTCTGTGTCAGATCTACAGCCATGAGAACCGAGCATAGAGCTGGATATACTAAGTAGAAAGATAGATGATAAAAATAAAAGGGATAGAGCACTGCTTTGACCTCCACATAACGCTTGCAGACAAAAACATCATATTCAGTGTTTTGTGGATAGTTAAGATATACTGTGGTTATGTGGTACATAAAATGCGTCTTACATAGGGCTGAACAATACTTTATTTTTGTCACAAGCTCATCTGGCCTTGTTTTGTGCAACAAATAGCTTTAAGACCTCCTTTCCCCTTCACTTTATCTCTGACAGTGAATCACTGCTGTGTGTTTGTGCATCAGTGTAATGAGTCCAGGCGGAAAAAAATCGCAAAGGCCCCGCCCTTCCACACAATGTTTATGCTGGTTTATGTTTTATTAACGTTAAATGCATTAATCGAGATAAAAAAATAATGCATTTAACTTGCGTTTACACATTCATTTTGGCAGTTCTAATTGTTACTATTTTTAATTAAATCCTTCAAGTGTTGTCAAAAGTACCGGTACTTAAATGCTCACACGCATATTTGAGTGTCTGCTCTGTTACTCCTTTTACACTGAAATGCACAACAAATCAAATATAAAATCGTGATATGTCCTAGTGTGATTTATTAAACCGCAAAATTTTCTTAATGTGTATGAGCTGCATAAGCTTTAAATTAACGTGTGAAGCAGACCGCTCATACACTGGAAACTCCACAGATTATGAGAATCATTCGTGTTGTATGAGAGATACAGAGCAGAAAACTAATCCACTCTGAAGCATTACTTTTATATAATTAAATCACAGCATTTGCGTTTTATCGATCATACACAAAACTGTTTAGAGGTTAAACGTCTGATAAAAATACACAGAAAAATAAAAGCATAATTCATAATAAAAGCTAAACCTGAAATTTAAGATATGGCAACAAAAATATATTATAACTGTATAGTCAAATGTAATCCGCACTTTAGAAATAATAATAAGTAGAATAATAATGATGAATGAATAATGATTGTAATAAAAATAGAAATTAAGCAATATATCACAAGCAAGAGTGCTTTTGTACTGAATAAATGTTTGTTAAAAAAATGCAATGGTATGTTAAATAATTGTTCTATTTTTTACTTGTTAAAAGTTTTTAAATGTTTAAGGAACATTTTTGATTAGACACCATTTTGATAATTAAATGATATTAAACTTAAAAACATGTAATTTTTGAAATTTAATTACAGAAATAAAAAGGAAAAAAGAATTTGGAGAAAAAAATCAAACCGATTTCAGTAGGGCCCTGCTTAGAAACAAACAAGTGTTAGAAAATTTTGAAGGAAACATTCATATATTTTAATTTACTATTTACATTGAAATTTAACTTTAAATAGGCTAAAGGAGTGTGTTCATATTACATTATCATATTAGCTATTTTTTTCTGTGCTATTGAAATTGGTATCAAGAACCGTGAAATTTCATTGGTATCGGTACCAACTACTGAAATTTTGGGACCGTGGCAACACTAAATCATTTATAAAAGAGTTCTTAACCATGGACTAAACCAACCAGCCCCAAGGTGCATCACATTATAACATCACTGTTATTCACTGTGCGTCATGGGGCTTGGGCGGTCGCTGCATAGCACTTTTGGCACACTATGTTTGCCTCGTTTCTATTATTTGTGCATCTTCCTTTGCAGGATCATAGGTAGTGTAGTAAAAAGGTACTCTCTGTGCCTTGAGGTAGAACATGCTCTGGGGAGTTCGGCAAATGAACATATGATTGATTAATGTTTGAGCTTGTGAAACATAGTTTGAGGGCAGTACTGTGGAATTTTACCACTGTGTACTAAAAGCACTTTACTAGTGTGACATAAATGTAACTACATCATAGCTATACACTGGGCTCTGCTTTTATCTGCATATTGGTATGTAATACTTAAATATTCTTTCTCCTTCTAATAAAAAACAAGTCTAATTTCTTGTGAATTTTCTTTTCCTTTTAGTGTCCCTTTATTCTTAGTTCTTTAGTTGTTTCTTTAGTGCTCTGTCTTTCATTTTACTCAAAGATTGGGATCAATTAGTTTGAATCAATTAGAATCTAGCTGATCAATTCATTCATTTATAGTTGAATTAGACACAGTTTCAGCTATCACTTACATTTCCTGTCTTTCTGTCTTTGATATCTCTCTCTCTCCCTCTCATTTACCATATCTAACTCTTTCATTCTATGCTGATTTTTAATGATTTCATTAAAACTTGGGAAAATTAGCCTTGTGTTTTTGGCAATGTCCTAAGAAAATAATATTGTCAAATCCAGATGCTGTCAGCACCTAACTAAAACTACTAAAAACAAACTTTTATCTGCTCGCTCTGATAAGCCTCTCAGAATACTTATCAGTATGTTCATATATAGTTTACCCACCCAGCTCTCGAATCAGACCAAAAGTCATATATAACTACTGATTTATATATGTCGACTATTACCAAATTATACTTCTCAATGAAACTCCACAATTAGCAGCTAGATGTTGTATTAAATGGATAGTTCACCCAATAATAAAAACTCAATCTTCATTTGCTCACCCTCATGCCATCCCAGATGTGTATGACTTTCTTTCTTCTGCTGAACACAAGAGAACATTTTTAGAAGAATATCTCATCTCTGTAGGTCCATACAATGCAATTAAATGGTGATCAGCATTTTAAAGCTCCGGAAAGGAGATAAAGTCAGCATAAAATTAATTCGTATGACTCCAGTGGTTTAATCAATGTCTTTTGAAGTGGGTGAGAAAAGACCAAATTGTAACTTCTTTTTCACTGTATATCTAAACAGCAGTCTCTAGACATGATCATGATTTCAAGCTCGATTACTAGTGGAAGTGAAGGCATGCTAGGTAGTATGCGTCCTTTGAAGGCTGCAGTATACCGCATGTCCTCCTTTAATCAAGTCTCGTTTAAATGAGATGGCCTTCGTAGGACAAATGGAAACGGAACGTAACATGGTTGACAGAATGCCACTTTAACAAGAGCGAGGACTTTGAGACGGTAACAAAGTCCCTCTGGAAGGGAATATATGAGGTAAATTTTAGGAGAGTTATAATGATGTAAAGAGAAAAGAAAATAGATTTTACAGGTGTTCTTTTAGTCTTATACTTTTATTTTAATTATATATATTATATACTCTGCACCCATCTACTGAGGTACTTCAGCTTGGGAATTAACATTCCTTGCGTTTGAACATCATATTTACGAGCAAATTGATGTAATTTTTTTTAGACATTTCCGTTGAAGCAAAGAATTGTGGGTTGTGAGTGCCCATGAAGGATACACCTCATGCATCCTTTGAATTCCCATGAAAGAAGGTTGCATTCGAAGTGTTCTACTCGCTTTTATGAAACAAGACCGTCTCAATGACGTATGTGGTCAACAAATGCGACCTCCAGAGGATGCAGACTTCCAAATGAGACACAGCTTATCAGTGCTGCAAATTACCTCAGACATCATGGCTCAGGAGGTGCTTTGAGTTCAGTTCGCTTTATTTGTCATAAAAACATAAAATATTACAAAAGCATGTTAATCTCAAACCATGATTTATTTTTCATTGATTATAATCATCATTATAATTCTTTTTACATTTATAGTTGTTTATATATCTTAATTTGTGTAAGTCATTTCCCCCCTGCATGTTTAGACGGATACTTGCCTGACGGTAAATGGAAATGTGGTTACTTATATAACCACCTTTTTTGATCACTTTATTATTTTAATTGCTTTTTCATTTCGTTTTGAGTGCAATTTGAATTTAGAAATGTGTTTTGATTTAAGTTTTTCATTTTTTAAATAAATTAATTAAATTTTCAATGCAAAATTACTAAAGCAAGAATATTCACAGATCCCTCAGCCCGGGGGTTGCCAATGTAATTGTGTGGATATATATATATATATATATATATATATATTAGGGCTGTCGATTTAACGCGTTAATCCAGTGCGATTTTAATTTTATTACAAATAACGTGTTAAAAAAATTTACGCAATTAATCGCAATGCCCTGGATTGTAATAAGGAAGATTCCTTAGAAATGCAAGCTTGTAGTACCACCTGTTTACTCCAGTGGGCAGTAAGTAAAACTTCAGCTCTGTGGGCAACACGCAGTTTATACAGTGAGGAAAACAACCAGACAGCACAAAACAAACATTCGTTACATTCTTGCGTTCAAAACATTTGATGGAGCGCAAATTCGAACTAAGGGATCTCAAGCTGTGATCTAAGTATTAAACTATATTTAACTTGACACACTGACCTAAACATTTTATATTTATGACGCCACACACCCGAGACGCTACACAAGCATGTCTGACGCTTGTTGAAATTGACGGGTCCTTAAACAAGCCCTCATAATAAATCTCCAACTGATTGACAAATTCACTTGTGAAATGGATATTTGTGAACTGTATGCCAATGATTGGCTTATGTTCAATAATATGGTAGTAAACAATATATTGTATTCTAAAGCTGCTTTTTGTATTGTCTTATCAGTGATTAACTCTTCTACCACAAGAATGTAATGCATTTTAATTATTTGAATACTTATATATAAAATACACACACACACACACACACACACACACACACATGCATACATATACTTTTTTAATAGACTCAAAACACCTCTGTTTAGCTGTGCATTTACTGAATGAGCACTGTGCCACTGTGTGTCCGACTGTTTGTACTGTATTTTATTTTATTTTATTCTAAACTGTTTCAATTATTCTTATTTTTTTATTCTTATTTTAATCTCTTCTATGTAAAGCAATTTGAATTACCATTGTGTATGAAATGTGCTATATAAATAAACTTGCCTTGCCTTAATATTTAAAGATAATTATTTCATCATTATATATTGAATTATTGTTATATCAGGGGCTATATATATATATATATATATACACTATTGTCCAAAATTTTGGGGTCACATGACAAACTTTTCTCATGATCTTAAAATCTTTTGGTCTGAAGGTGTATGCTTTAATATTTTGCCACAATTATATTTTTGTCTACAAAACTAATTTCAAACATTTATGTATTTTTCTACTAATTATAATATTAATATTTTTTTTCTATTATTCAATAGTTGTGATTACTTTACTGTTATTCTAAAATAGAAGGGAAAAAAAATTACAAAAGAGTGAGTAAGTGACCCTAAACTTTTGAATGGTGTATGTGTGTATATATATATATATATATATATATATATATATACATACACACACACACACACACATACACACATACACAGTGCATCCAGAAATTATTCACAGTGCTTCACTTTTTCCACATTTTGTTATGTAACAGCCTTATTCCAAAATTGATTAAATTCATTATTTTCCTTAAAATTCTACAAACAATACCGCATAAAGACAACGTGAAAGAAGTTTGTTTGAAAAAAAAAAAAAAAAACCCAATCTAAAAGTATTCACAGCCTTTGCTCAATACTTTGTTGAAGCACCTATTTTTGGGCAGTTTCTCACATTCTTCTTTGCAGGACCTCTCAAGCTCCATCAGGTTGGATGGGGAGCATTGGTGCGCGTCCATTTTCAGATCTCTCCAGAAATGTTAAATCGGGTTCAAGTCTGGGCTCTGGCTGGGCCACTCAAGGACATTCACAGAGTTGTCCCGTAGCTGCTCCTTTGTTATCTTGGCTGTGTGCTTAGGTTCGTTGTCCTGTTGGAAGAAGAACCTTCGCCCCAGTCTGAGGTCTAGAGCACTCTGGAGCAGGTTTTCATCATGGATGTCTCTGTACATTGCAACATTCATCTTTCCTTCGATCCTGACTAGTCTCCCAGTTCCTGCCACTGAAAAACATCCCCACAGCATCACCACCACCATGCTTCACTGTAGGGATGGTATTGGCCAGGTGATGAGCGGTGCCTAGTTTCCTCCAGACATGATGCTTGCCATTCAGGCCAATCTTAGTTTCATCAGACCAGAGAATTTAGTTTCTCATTGTCTGAGAGTCCTTCAGGTGCCTTTTGGCAAACTCCAGGCAGGCTGTCATGTGCCTTTTACTGAGGAGTGGCTTCTGTCTGGCAAGTCTACCATACAGGCCTGATTGGTGGAGTGCTGCAGAGATGGTTGTTCTTCTGGAAGGTTCTCCTCTCTCCACAGAGAAACGCTGGAGCTCTCAGTGTGACCATCGGGTTCTTGGTCACCTCCCTGACTAAGGCCCTTCTCCCCCGATCGCTCAGTTTGGCTGGGCGGCCAGCTCTAGGAAGAGTCCTGTTGGTTCCAAACTTCTTCCATTTACAGATGATGGAGGCCACTGTGCTTATTGGGACCTTCAATGCTGCAGAACATTTTCTGGGACCTCCAATGCTGCAGACATTTTTCTGAACCCTTCCCCAGATCTGTGCCTCGATACAATCATGTCTCGGAAGCCTACAGACAATTCCTTGGACTTCATGGCTTGATTCATGCTCTGACATGACCTGTTAACTGTAGGACCTTATATAGGCAGGTGTGTGCCTTTCCAAATCATGTCCAATCAACTGAATTTACCACAGGTGGACTCCAGTCAAGTTGTAGAAACATCTCAAGGATGATCAGTGGAAACAGGATGCACCTGAGCTCAATTTTGAGTGTCATGGCAAAGGCTGTGAATATTTATATACAAATGATTTTGTTTTTTTTATACAATTGCAAAGATTTCAAACAAACTTTTTTCACGTTGTCGTTATGGGGTATTTGTTTGTAGAATTTTTAGGAAAATAATAAATTTAATCAATTTTGGAATAAGGCTGTAACATAACAAAATGTGTAAAAAGTGAAGCACTGTGAATAATTTCCGGTGTGTGTGTGTGTGTGTGTGTGTGTGTGTGTGTGTGTGTGTGTGTGTGTGTGTGTGTGTGTGTGTAATGAAAATATTTGTTTAAGTTCAGCAGAAGAAAGTCGTACACATCTGGGATGACATGAGGGTAAATTATGAGAATTTTGTTTTTGGGTGAACTAACCCTTTAACTTATTTTATATGAAGTACCACGTGTTTGGTAGTGTGTTGTCTAAATGTATCTGGAATTTTCAGTGATAGGTAGGTATCATCTGACAAAATTTTACCTAGTAAAAATTAAAGAAAGGGAGAACTGGTTTAAAGTCAACATGAAACAGAATTCACAACCACAAACCATTGTACTTTTGGAATTGGATGTTTTCCCAAGTAAAACTGGATATTAAATGACAAAAATGTTGGGTGGGACATTTTTTTCTATTAAATTGATTTGATTGTGAAAGTGAGCACTACCAGAATGGATCAATTTGGTTGAAGGTGAGGGACTGAAAAGTAAAGGCCCGGGTATTCTTAGTTTTTCTGCATTCCAGATCGGATCATGGTGTTGCCTTTCAAAGTATTCACTTATGACTGTGAGTGAAAATTAATGTGTTCTACACATACACACTACGTCTGCTTTTTGATACTCTTAGCAAAGTCAATAGCTGGCACCTTCATTTTGAGAAACACATAAACACGTATAATGCACAGAGGCACCTGTTGTGGAAGTCTTATCTCCATATTTTGGAAAAGCCGTCTGATGCTATGACTGGCTCATTCTCTTTGGTTTGCAACAAATGCGATAGGCTAATCAGAAATTTCCTGTATAATGTAATAAGCTAAATTCTGTTATGGCTGGATTGCTTGCAGTTTATCACGTAGCCTCTGTTAACAGCCTTTTCAGGGCTTATTTATTAAATGACTTGAAGACTGTTTGAGAGGTTGATTAAAAAAAATAAATATGAATAAATATTCACTACAGTGATTCAGCCTGTAACATTATCTTGATTTTCAATAAGAGAACAAGGCAGAAACAAATGTATATTTCCTGTCTCATGTGTGGACTTGAAAAGAGAGAACGGTTAATTTTGCTTTGCTTAGAGATCAGCTCCTCTGTTTCTTGGTGTAATAAACAAGGCAGAAATGTTAAAAGCTGCTCCTGAATCTACTGTGAAATGCGGAACCACTCGCAGTAATGATCATTATTTCTCTGATGAGAAGATAGTTTATAAATCATAAAGCTTTCAGCTGCAAGGCCAGAATCATGCTTAGAATATATCTGCTGTAAATTATTCATTTTAGTTAGTTTTTTGACCCACATTTGTGGAATATGCAGAGATCATATCAAAATACCGGCAAACACCACAGATGTCATTGATTTTGGACACGTCATTGTCACCACCATCAGCCATGTTAAAGATAAACTTCCTGATAGTTATGATTTTTCTCCTGTATATTGACAACATCGTTAAGAAACATTTAGGTTGTGTTTGTCAAACATGCATAAATTGCACTTAGCAAATGAAAATTCTGTCATTTTTTACTCACCCTCATGTTACAAACCTATATGAATTAATTTTTCCCGTGGAACATAAAAGGAGTTAGATGGCATGTTTGTCTTGAATGGAAAAACTGGTGACCTGAAGTTCAAATAATAATTAGCAAATTAATTAGCAATGATTATTATGAGTTTGACCATTGGTTTAAACATTGATGAAATCCTAATTTGAACTTTTAAATTTTTAACTTCGAACTGGTTAGACTGGTTTTAAAAATTAGCTAGTTCAGTACCTAAAAATACTAAACACTAAAATACTTTTAATGCATCACAGAAACATAAAATCTAGTGAGTTCGAGTGTGTCCATATCTAAAAGAAAATAAAACTGTAAGAGGGGAAAGACCGAGAAAGAGGAGAAAAGTATTTGAGAGGAAGAGAGACAAGGTGTGTATGTGAGTGTGTTTGCATGTTATTTGAGGGTGTATTGTGTGTGTATGTGTGTGTTTTTTAAGTTATAGCACTGCCCAGTGTCTGTGTCAGAGGGAAAAGGGAACTGCTCAATGGAAATTCATTGCAATTATCATGTGAGTATTACATACAGCATATTAATAAACTTGTCAGTATGTGCTGGAGAACTCTCTGGAAAGACTTTCAAGGTTTAAAGGATTCATGGGCCATTTGTAAAAGTGACTGGGATTTCCACTTATGCAGGTCTCTGAGCACACTGTAAACACAGATACAGACAGTTGAGAAGCAATTCATAGTTTGCACATTTCCTAATTTCCAAAAGTTATAGCAGGTGCATACATTGTGGAGTTTTGTTTTTATATACAGATCTGCTTGTGATGGGAGTAATTGGAGAAATGTGTTATATTTGTCAAGTAAGGAATCATTATGTAAGCAAAGTGGTATTAGTTATAATTGAGGCCTGATTTGTTGCCTGTACAATTTAGTTTGTATGCATTACATTTTGTGTACTGTAGATAAATCTTGCCAGAAAATACTACTCATTTAGCCAGGGCAGGGCAGACTTGTGTAACAAAACAACATTTCCCATCTGTAGCAGCATGAGATTGCTCTGCTCTTCTTTAACCCAAACCATTTTTAACCTAACCAAACCAACGTAATAAATCGGACTTAAATTCAAGGCCACTTCTGGCCTCAGCCCTCAGAGAGGTAGTTTACAGTCAGAGCACTATGGGGATTGGCTGTTGATGGCGCTGCAGCAGATAAGTCTCTGTGTATGAATTTAATGGCCGTAGAAGGTCTTATGGGGCAGAAGCAAGCTGTACTGTGGCTTTGTGATTACGTTAAGCGAGTGGAAGTATGTTGCACATGACTGCAGAGAGAATGTCTGGTATTTGTGTCACTCTCTGTAATCTTCTAATGACGTCATAGGCAATGTTCAGTGTACGATTATACTGCTTAACTGCTCACGTCATTCTCAGATCAAATGCCTCTCTCCCCATCCCTCCTCCTCTCTCCTTCCCTCACTCTCTTTCTCTCTCCCTCCCGAGGTTTGCTGCCTTTACAAGATTGACTGTTGTACCTGATCCCATAAAAAGGGTTGGGAACCGAGAATCAGTTCTTATTCAGAACAGGTTCTGTTTATTCAAAAAAATAATGGAACTGAATGAATGAAACACAACACAACCTGTGTAGTCTGATTCCTGATTGAATTACTTTTATGAGCTGGTTCTTTTGAATCTACAGTGTGAAACTACAGCATGGCCAGTGTAGGCTGATTCTGTAACTAATGACTCTTGAGTAGGTTCTTTTGAATCAGTGCGAAACATACAGTGCGACCAGTGCAGCCTGATTCCTGAAAGATTCATGAATCATTTAGTGGATGAAAAACGTACTTAAACGCAGTTTAGAATTCATTAATTTTATCATGTCCTAAAATGAACAAAGAACTATTGCTGTGAAATGTGTACTTTAGGCTTGTGAGACTTAGACCCAGTTTACACCTAGTATTAAGCTACGTCTCGAGTGACCCGATCACTTGTGGTCAGGTGAGACACGTCGCTGTTCACACATTGCTTAAATACGTTTAATGTGACAACTTGTGTCTCTGATTTCATGACGTCATACATCAATCACTATGTCAGTGTGTTACTGCATGATATTAAAGTGCAAAAAAAATCTGAAAAGTCAAAGAAAGTGCAATCTAAGCACAAAGGCAATATTTCAAGCAGAATTATTTATTTTAGTGGATTTCCTGTATTACAGTTTTTCTCGATTGCTTAAACACGTTTCTTGAAACTATACCTCGTATTCTCAAAACAGTAAACACAAATCCATAACGTCTCACCCAGTTTCCCAAACAACCTATTTTCAGGTCAAAATGAAGCTCTACACTCAAAACCATTCACTCTTGCTGAAAAACCAAACTTTGCCCTCAGACAGGACACACAAGCCCTCAAAATAACACGCACTACAACACAGTCTAACACACTGGTGCAATAAATTCAAAACAACATTTCCAAAACTGGTAAGTTATGTTACTTGTGGTTCCCCTCCTCACAAACTTTTTCACATGATGAACAAAAGACACAACCAATGGATACATTGGCACATTTTTATTCATTCATGTACTACATAGTACAACACAAAAAAAAAAAAGAAAGAAAAAAAGAAGATTATTCCGCCTCAGCCTCCTGTCTTTGGTCTGGGTCAGGCCAGAGAATCTCATCCACATCACAGGCTATATTAGCCCTAGCCAGGCAGCGGGGTTAAAATCCTCTTGCATGCCTGATCCACCCCTGGCAAGCATCTACTGATACATCTAGGCAGGCTTCTTCCATGGCCTGGAGGAGGTGAACACGCATATAAGGTTCTCGATCATACACTTTCCACCGCCATGCCGAAAAAAAACTCCTCTATTGGGTTTAGAAAGGGAGAGTATGCAGGCAGAAAGATGTTTGAAAATCTCGGGTTATTGGTAAACCAGTCTCGAACCAGAGCAGCGTGATGGAAGCTGACGTTATCCCAAACAACAACGTAGTGAGGGTGGTCTGGTTGTGCTGGTTCCCTGTGGTCCAACTGGAACATATGCTCTCTTAGACCGTCAAGGAAAGCAAGGAGGAGCATAGTGTTATAGAGTCCTAAAATGGCATGGTGGTGGAGTACCCCTCGTTGGCTGATGGCTGCGCACATAGTGACATTCCCTCTGCGCTGACTAGGGACATTTACAATAGTCCGATGGCCAATTATGTTCCTCCCCCTTCTCCTCCTTTTGGTCAGGTTGAAACCAGCCTCATCCACAAAGATAATTTCATGGGGAACAGGCCAGCCTTCAGTCTCAAAGATTCTCTGCAAAACACATGAAACACAGTAGAGTAAATCACTATGCTGAAGCACAGTTCAAGAGGGCACAAATGGCAGCATAAACTGCTATACTCAGATGGTACACAATACTTCATGCGATATCAAAATTCATACCTGAACATATTCCACTCGTTGGTCTTTCACTCTGTCAGAGTTTCGTTCAAAAGGGACGCGGTATACCTGTTTCATCCGGAACTGGTGCTTTCGGGGGATGCGGTCAATTGTGGAGAGGCTGATGGCATTTATTCCTCAAATGATTAATATCCTCAATCACTCTCCTTTGAATCTCTCGCAGGCAGATTACGTTATTGGCAATGACCATGTTTACAAGCTCCCTCTCTTGCTCCTCCGACAAAAACCTTAGCCTGCCTCCACCAGGTGGTCGTCTCTGTGTCCTAAAAAAAATAGAAGTACTCATTACTGTAACTCTCACACATCCTTTTTACAGGAAAAGATGGAAACATACTGAAACTATCTGTATGCGAGGCAATTTGATTCATTTCTTTATTACACTAGTACATATTACGTAGTGCAACAGTAGATGTGATGTGCTGTACTCTGTGCTTTGACAAGTTACTGTACAGAGCAGTCTTACTGTAAGTACACCTACCTGTTTTCCTCCCTGAAAGTTCTGATGATGGAGGCGACGGTGAAGCGACTCAAATTAGGCTGTACTCGTTGCCCAGCCTCCCTCATAGTCATGCCATGGACAAGGACATGATCAACTAAAGTGGCTCTAATTTCATCCGAGACTGCTTGTCTCCTTGCCCTTCCTCCTCCTCCTCCACCACCATCTCCACCTCGTCTACCTCGTCCTTCACCACGTCCTCCACTTCCTCTTCTTCCTCCTCTCCCTCCTCCTTCACCACGTCTTCTTCCTCCTCCTTCACCACGTCATCTTCCTCTCCCTCCTCCTTCACCACGTCCTCTTCCTCTCCCTCCTCCTTCACCACGTCCTCTTCCTCCTGCTTCACACGCCTCCCTCCCTCGACCTCTTCCTTCATTTCTTTGTGGATCCATTGTTCCAAAACTCAAATGAACTGACTCTGGCACTTTTATGTATCTTGAAAGTTCTGATTGATGTGTGTTAAATTGTGACTCTTAGTGTTTTCACCTGGGTAATTGTGTGCTAATTGAGCTGAAACTATGCTGACTTGAGTGAACAATATTGAATGCTAGTGCTTTCTAAATGACCACATGGTCTAGGCAATGAAATATTAAGGGATTTGTGTGTAGAGTTTTGCAGTGACAGTTCAACAATTCTGACTCATGTGTCAAAACAGGGAATAGTGTTTATAGTTTAGTGAAATGGGTGTGCTTTTTGATAACTGGCATTATGGTTTTGAAATTTTAGTTCAAAAGCCTGGTTATAGTGTTTAAGCAATTGAGAAAAACTGTAATCTGAGTTTCAGATATTTGTGCTTTTCATCTGTCTCGCTACATGTTTATATCAGACACACTGAATAAGATCGGTAAAGTTCTTGTGCTTTTGAAAGTATCCGCTTTTTAAAATTTTCCTTTTTAAAGCCACTAAGAATTGCATTTCTTATTTCCAAATATTTATTTCTCACAAGCACAAGAAGAATCGTTAATGTGTAACCATTACTGAACCAGAATCTTTACATTTCATAATGATTCTTATCTATAGACGTCACTTGAGTGCACTGAAAAAAATATGTGTAACTGAGCCTTTGGTTGTGCATTGATATCCATGTATGCACATTCAGTGAATATATGAGACCACATTATCTTGGATCCAAATCTAATTTAAACTGGGGAAGTAAACAAAGTTTTAGAATTTTTTATATAAAATATGAAGGAAAAAAAAAAAGAGATTCAGCAGTATTTTTTTAAGTCATTAATCAAAATTTGTGTTTCATTCTCAACCCGTGGGATAACATTGATCATCAGGTTTTGCAACTTTTGGCATATTGTCCATGCCAGCTCAAGATTATGATGTCATTAAAGCAAAATGAGGACACATTTAATGCTACTACATTTTGAAAATCTTGATCATTTTTTTTTAGTTAATCATTTCCTTCATGTTATGTGGAATATATTATTTTGTAATGAAAATTAAAAAAAGTGCAAAATAGAAACCTTTTCTCTAGTGGTCTCAGACTATTGGACCCTGCTATATGCATATGGTCATGCACATATGAGTATTTCAGGTTAAGCCATCTTTTAATCCATGCTATTTTCATCCCTCAGGCTTGAGTGGGGTCTTGTTTCTTTGTGAGCTTGGTGTTTATTTATCCAGGTTTCTAGGTTAGTTCTATTCTTTACTCTGATTACAATACCAGAGTCTGTTCAGGTTAAACTATTCCTGTCAGGCTAATCTTAATTCCATTACAATTCATCTGTTTGGTGGGGATGTGGTAGCATAGTGGTTAAAGGTTAGGGCATTTTCACATGTTCAGTTTAAGGCTGACTCATGAAAATTCTGCTCCATTACCACTGTGTATTTGAGCAATGCACTGAATTCTAGAATTCAGCAGATGTCAATACTGAAACTGAAATCTAAAAAATTTTGTTATTTCAGTAGTATATTTCAGTAGTATTTGTATTTCAATTTTCATCTAGTAAATCTCAAACAGTATTCCAGGTTTATTAAAATTACCTGAACATTAAGGATAAGGACCTGGATAACTCTGCGAGTATTGACGCCAACTAACACCCCTGGAGTCGTGAGTTTGAAGAGTGACTTCAGCCAGGTCTCCTAAGCAACCAAATTGGCCCGGTTGTTACGGAGAGTAGAATCACATGGGGTAACCTCCTTGTGGCCACGATTGGGGGTTCTCGCTTTCAGTGGGGTGCGTGGTAAGTTGTGCATGGATCGCGGAAAGTAGCATGAGCCTCCCGTGCTGTGAGTCTCTGCGGTGTCATGCACCGTGAACCACTTGATAAGAAGCGTCGATTTACTTTCTCAGAAACGGAGGCAACTGAGAATTGTCCTCCACCACCCAGATTGAGGTGAGCAACCACGCCACCACAAGGACCTAATAAGTAGTGGGAATTGGGCATTCCAAATTGGGAGAAAGAGTATCTAATAAAAAAAGGTGGATAGAAGCATGGACAAAATGGAAACGGGCATCAGACTGGAAGATCACTTGCAGCCCTCTACGGACACGTTGGAGAAAGAATCGGCATTGGCTAGTAATTTTTTTGTTCACTCAAGTCGGTCACTTCGACGCTGTGTCAGTAGCTGATGCTATAGGACCTCCTCTCAAGAGTGACAGTCTCTGAAACCCTTTAAAATCATGCCAATCTATGGTTATTGTGGGCAGATAAACTGGAGCGCAGTGGCATTTCATCAGAATTTTTCTCTTGAGGGTTAAGAATACATCTCTCGTGCTATGGATGCCCAAATCTTCGCTTTGTCATTGATATTGCGGACCTTACCCCCAAAAAATTAAACAACACCGGTGAATAAAGATATTGTCTTGGTTTTGCCAGAGCTAGTTTCATATAGCCAGACATTTAACTAAATTACATAAGGTCTGGTCCACTTTGCACTTACTTGAACAGTAGGGCTGCAACTAACAATTATTTTGATTATCGATTAATCTAACGATTATTAGAATGATTATTCGGTGATTATTGTAACGATTAATCATTAGCTCTTAACCGATTTATTCAGCTTGTGAACTGACTTAAAAGGTTGTATTAAACATGCTTACTAACAATAAAAAGGACAAAATCATCTTTTAAAAATACCTCTAAATGACATTCACTGAATTAAAGGGAAAAAATACTTTTTAATAAATTTAATCAAGTAAAGACATTCATTGTTTTCCATTTAGAATAGTCTACAAATACTTAAAACAAGATGCATTTACTTGAGAAGCAAGTAGAATTGCTTTACGAGAATGTATCTTAAAAATAAGTGTATAAGTAAGTTTGTATAATGTGTATTTTCTCACTTGGTTATACTTCTGCGGGGGTAGTAAAGACAAAATTTACTTGTGTTCAAGATCTGTTCTCTAAAAGCAAGTATAAATATCTTATATGCTGCTTCTTCGGTGAATGCATCTTTTTTTAAAGGATTTTTAGATATTTAAAAATTTGCTCAGTGACATATATTATGATTCACTAAGTCGTGAGCCAATACATTATAATCTAGCTGTAGCAAGCGTGGGCGCTTGTGCGACGAGCGTCCCCGTGACAGTGTGTGCATCAGCCGGGTGCAGTTTCTGTCTCTCCCCTTAGATCGGGACATTTGTGCAACTCATAGAAGAGGTGCTGAATTCACAGAGAAATGACAGTTTTGGAGTTTGTAGTTATTTAAGTGATCTGCTTCCATATTATTTGTACTTTAATAAAGCTATAATGCATTAAACAACTGCATTTAAGGTGTAACGTCAGGATGTTTCCTATAAAGACGCTCAGCAGTTTTGCTTCACCGGAGCGGCAGCTCCAGCTCCACTTATTCCACAACAAGAGTGCTTCTGTATTTACTTATTTTTTATTTTTGCATTATAATTCCCTCATACAGTGCAGTCTACATCACCTGAAGCTATTTGGAAAGATTAGAGTGCATCTGGACTGTGAGCTGTGTAATTCTTCCTCTCCTCATTCAGGTGCGAGCCGCTGTGCTTCTCTCTTGTGTCATCATTAGAGTTTGATATGATCTCATGTTACGTTAAATGAGATCAAATGAAAGATTTTTTTATTGTCGACATTGTCTATTAAGTCGACTAATCGTTTCAGCCCTAGTGCGCATGTGTCTGTCTGTACGCGCTGTGTAGTTTTCCTCTCGGGGCTTGTCATAGGTAAGATATGTCCATGCGCGTCAGCTGCGCTTATTGTCAGTGTTTACTTTCAGTTTCGTCAGTGATCTGCATCAAATAAATGACGTACATCCATTTCTTGATTTGTAATTATTTATTTACTGAAGAGAGCCCTATGCAATTACTCTGTAGCAGCTGTTATGTTTTGTATGATGATGCCAATGCTGATGTAGCTCTGTTTGGGTGGAGTACATTTTTCATTTGTAGCTGGCACAAAGCAGCCTTAACTCGGCTGTGTAAAGACACCATAACAGTTAAAGTCACCATTAATTTCTTTTTCTCAGATCAAAATAATAAGTAGAATTTGACAATCATTAAAGAAATGCCACCATGATTATTTTATGGTTTTATGAAAAGAATATTCTTATTTGTAAACTTAGAAATCAAACTGCTTGTGGGGTAGATATAAATCTCTAATTTCTTTGCCTTTGTCTGAAATGTATGTTTCAACAGTGCACTGTCCAACTCATAGCTGATGATGTCATAGATTATTACTTTTAATGTATTGTCTTTTTTCTTCTTCTAATGTTCCTCTGTTTGGAGGCCAGGAGGAGCTGTAAGCCCTCAATGCCAGCTCCCCAAAATGATACAGATTAACAAACATCACTCTGGCTAATGTGGAATCCATAATGTCATGCTAATCATATCATATAGGCATGGTAAAGTGAAGCATTTTATCAAATGATGATGACATAGATAATATTGTCAATATTGGTTCTTTGTTACTGTCCAGCAAATCTTATCAGGAGAGTAATTCTTAATTATCCAACGTGTGTGCGTGCGTGCGTGCGTGCGTGCGCAAAGAATCAGTATTTTGGTTCTTGTTGCAGTTCACATTACAATCTTTCTCTCTGTGTTGATCGCTCGTTTTCCCTCTCTCTGTGATTTGTGAGACTGTTGGGATTATTTGAGTGGTTAATATTAATGAAATCTCATGAAAGTTTGGAATATAGAAGTTAATTATTGATGTTATGTTGGTGCTGCTGCACACAAGGGAGTTTGAAGGTTCTTTAATTATAGAGTAATGAGAGTGGACCACAACATTCATTACACCAAAAACATCAGAGCACTAAAGGACCATTTAAATACAAAACTAAGTTTGATAAATGTATGCAACCTGTATCATATCAAATATTAATATGGTTTGTTAGGTTATTAAATGGCTGGTTAGAAAGTGCAGTGCTGGGTGATTTTTTGACAAAAGCAGGTTGAATGATTAACTCATTTTTGCAAGTCAAGCTGCAAAAGCACAGACTGCCTAACCTGCATCTGCATTGCAGGTGCTGCATTTTATCATGGCACCTGTAGCTTGGCAATGGACCTAGAGTCATGCAATCTAATCACATTACATTGAAATCTGTCCCTCCAGCTAATTTACTTGTATAAAATAGTGCTTAAACAGTGTGCTAGTGTGCCTGTAAGTTTGTTTATGTTTGTTTTTAAATGTATGTATGCATGCATGCCTGTGTAGGTGCAAATGTCTGTATGTGACAGTGTTGGACAAAAGCAATAATTAATCTTTTTAAAATGTCATTTAAATGCTTTAAGCTGTTTTTGCGACATCAAACTAACAGACCTAGATAATGCGATTGTAGCTCGGCTTCATCCAGCATGTGTACACCTTAATCGGACTACATTTGGCCTCAACGTTATGTGCTGCCGCACAACGTGTATTTAACCCGGAAGTCGAATGCAACACAAAGCAGTGAAGACGGATAGCAATAATACAACGGTATCATGGCGAACACTAGAAATTTTAATTTTTTGACAGATCAGCAATCTGGGAGCCATTCACATGTGTAACACATTGATGTGCCTCTAATTATTATTGTTTCATCTGTATTCTGCCCATTGACTAAACCTTATCTGTCTGCCGTAGTTACGCCTTTATCAACCAACACCCATCTTTGCATTATCATCCAATGTCTTAAAAACCTTTAAGACAAAAAACCTTTTTCATGATCTTACGTGGACTATTTACACAAATTCCATCATAAAGTACAATAAAACAGGGTAACAGGTGCATACTATGGCCAAGGTTAGCATGATGGCATTAGTGAATGCAGAATGTAAACATTACAAATTATACATTATCTACTGCATATTACTGTTCTTTATAATTGTGTGGTTGTAACAGATTCTTTTACTTATCTCATAAAGATACCATTCATAGAATGAGGTAGAAAGCATAAGGTTTATTGAATATGCAGCCTGAAGCAAATGACAGGTCCAGTGACAACAAGTGACATACAGACAACAAATCTATAAAATACTAGAGATTGTTGGGAAAATATAGACAAAGAAGTCGTCTATATATTCAGGACATCTCTCCCCAGTCTAAATGTGATTAATACCTTGTACACGGAGCTTATAAGGATAATATCTTTATAAATTGAAGGTGCCAAGTAAAGCAAAGCAAAGCAGAGCTCATTTAGTTAGAGCAATCCATTAGCAAACTGCATGTCTTCTGTCTTCGGACATCAATATATAATGTAAAATAAATTATTATAAAGTAAAGATAAAAGTACAGCTGCAAAATCCATTTTCTTTTCTCTCTACATCGTTAACTCTCCTTCAGTTTACCTCAGAGATTCTTTTCTCACTGCTGCATGCTGTCATAGCAACCATGATAGGTTCTGTTTCCATTTATCTATAAAGGCCATATCGTTTAAGCAAAGCTAATTCTAAGTTGAGGATATTGCTGCCTACAGATGGTACTACCTTCGTAATGAGACACACCCTTCTACTCAGAAATGTTATTGATTTGAATATTGTTGGTTGATTTTGTTAATTTTTCTCTATAGGAATGAAATTTGAATAAATGTGATGATTTTGCCATCTGTTAACTAAAAGAAATTGTTACAAATTCAGCATAAGATCAGGTTGGGATCACTAATAGATTTTTGCATTCCCCCCCACCTCCAAAATGCCAGTTTAACCCTTCCTTACGTATAGCTCACTGAGGAAGCCTCAGTCATCATGAAGCTAATTTTAGTGTGTGTGGGTGTGGGTTTAAGTGGTTTACGAGAACCTTTTTTTAGCTTACAAACTGGTATTATGCTCTTAATGTGGTTTATGAGGACATTTCTAGTGTCCTCATAATTCAAATCGCTTAAAAAAAACAAAAAAAAAAAAAACATACTAAACGATGTTTTATTGAAAATGTAAAAATGCAGAACTAGAGTTGCAACGGTATGAGATTTTCATGGTATGATAACAGTCTGGTTTCAAGGTATATGGTATTACACAATTACTATTACAATTACTATTATCAGTTACAATGACCCTTAAAGGAGTGAAAACAAAATGTAAAAAAAAGTTTTGGTTGGTTGAACAAACACTATTATAATTGTGTTTTTTTTTTTTTTTTATTGAAGTATGTGTAAAAAAAAAAAAAGTCTCCATTTTGAAAATAAATAGAATAAATAAGAAAGCCAACAGAATTATAATAATAAATCAAATTATAAACATGAAAGAAATAGCATGTAACTATAACATGTTATATAACTAAAGCATGTTAGTTTACATGTTACCATAGCTTGCTAAATTAACTACTAAATGAAAAATGACATCAGCTGTGTGAGCTATAAATGAATGTCCTATGATTATTAACAATTAACATATACTGCTCTGGTCTGTACATTTAACTCAGTGGTTCTCAACTGGTTTTGCTTCAGGACCCAGATTTCACATTGGAAATCAAGTGGCGACCCACCATAGTAAAAACGTAACCTGTATTTAATGTATCCTGGGTCACATTCCCTTTTATGTTGCATAGTTTTGATCATGGTTTTCAAGTACAAGGACATGCATCAAGTGACATTATTTTTGTTGATGTCAACAAAATGTACAGGAAATTCTCTCCCCCTTTTAAAAATTGATAAGCATATTTAATTATATGAGCCCATTATTATCCCGTTCGTTTCCTAATTTCAAACAAAATTCAAACAGAACATACATATTACAGAGGATAAAAGGTTCCTCATTACCATGGTTAGATCAGTTTAGCTAGTCTTAAATAATATAAATAATAATAATAATAATAAATTATAATATTTATGAAAAATTAAGTACTAGCTGAAACACATCTTGAAACTTTAACTACACCTGCCACTGTTGATATAAAATGAGGTCTAATAGATTCTACTTTTAGATTATTTCATATGAAACTATAACATTTTGTCAAAATATAACGTTGCATTTACTCATTTAATATAATGTTACATTTACTCATGTAAAATCGTGAAACTATTTTGTAAAGGTGATGTATAATGGGGAAAACAAATTAGCACAGTTTAGCAAAGAGGGCACAGTGTTGCTCTTTTCCTCCTCAGTGCTGTGTGGCATGTCAGGGCTGCCTACTGTTTGAGAGGTTTGACTTGACTTCCTCCGTAACGCTTTAAACTAGAAAAGTCTCACTAGAATTGAATTGGTCACATCAGTTTTGAGGTCTGTGCTCTGCAATATAGAGGGAAGCCTGGTTGTTGCATGCGAGGTTCAGAGAACAGATCATTAGCGCAAGCTGGTTCCGTTACACTCATGCGAAAGTGCAAATGAGAAGCCTTTAGCCGATTGCGAGATTATCAATATATCTGCCTCGGCAGTCCTAAATAGGCTATCACTTGGGCGGCCGCTGAAATATCTTCAACGGGAGAACCATGTCATTGTTCTTTCCCTGCTGTCCACGACCCAGTCCAAATAGACTGCGACCCAATTTTTGATCACGATCCACCAGTTGATCCACTGCTTTAACTCACACACACACACACTCACTTAAGTCAGACCCCCTCGCTGCTATCTGACATTTTCTCAGGAGGAAAGGAGATTGCATTTTTGTTTCCTCAATACCGTAGATAAGCAAATGTACATGGTATGAGAACCGTCAATTTTCATACTGCGGTATACCGCGAAACCGGTATATTGCTGCAGCCCTATGCAGAATGTTTTTTGTGAGGGTTACATTTAGGGGACAGAATCTATAGTTCGTATATTATAAAAATCATTGTCTATGGAGAGTCCTCATAATGATAGCTGCATCTAGAATGTGTGTGTGTGTGAGAGAGAGAGAGAGAGAGAGAGAGAGAGATTGAGAGAGAAGAGAGAGAGAGTATTCTGCTGTGTCAGAGAGGCAGCACCACTGAGCTGTCCACTTTACTCTTTCTCAAAGCATTACCATAGTAACAACATGATCATGCATGTAAACACTCAAACAAATACAATTTAGGTGTGTCTGATTATAAAAAATGCGAATAAAAGGTGTGTTCCAAATCGCACATTTCTGCACTATTCTATGACATTTTGTAGTGTAAGTAGTGCAAGTAGTATTTTTACACAGAAAATGCAACAAAAAGGAGTGTACTACAAGTACCCGAATGATGTAGGCCTACTTCTTCAACCAAAAATGTGGTATGTTGGACACTTCATGCACTCAATGGGTTGCCATACGTATCAGAAAGAGTGTAGGAACCTGGCAGAGATGCTGGACTAACAAAACAATTGGCGAAACTTCTATGAAGACCGCACCTTGCAAATGAGTTGAATGCTATACCATCACCCCACGTTGTTGACTATGTACATTATTTGAGATATAAATATTGAACGCCTTACAAATGTAAACAATTAGCACCTCTGCTGTGGTAACACCAGTATGTTTAGAAACCCAAAGTTCACAAACAATTTCTCTTAATTGGAGAAAATGGCCACATCAAAACAACAGCAGCAGCAGTACTAACAGTTTAATCATGTTACATTTAAAATAATTAAATGTAAAGAGAGAATTTTCCAATTATCAAAACAATATGATTAGATCCAGACTGATAATAGACTTCACAGCAAAAAAAAATCTACCTCTTAAACAACACACATCTCAGTATCTTTCACCCTCTCTCTCTCTCTCTCTCTCTCTCTCTGTCTCTCTCTCTCTCTCTCTCTCTCTCTCTCTCTCTCTCTCTCTCTCTCTCTCTCTTTCTGTGATGTTGCCTGTATAATTAAGTGATCACTGTTCTGTTTGATATAAAATAGCTCACTGTTAAATTAAAAACAGGCCATTTTAATTATAGTCCCTCCTCCCTTAATTAGTTTGTGTTTTCCCCTCGTACTCTGTATAAAAAAACCTAGTCTATGTCTCTCTCTCTCTCTCTCTCTCTCTCTCTCTCTCTCTGTCTTTCTTTTCCATACATAAGCACACAGAAAGGGAGAGAGAGAGGTGAAAATGGCACAGCATTCTTTTATTGACTATATACGAAAATGTACACACACACACGTTGGGTTTCCATGTTTTATTGGGACTTTCCTTAAACATAACAGTTTTTATTAGAGATGCACCGATTGCAGTTTTCTTGGCCGATTTCGATTTCTGATTTTTTGCAAGTGTGACCTGCCGATACCGATTTTTTTTCCGATTTTCTTTCTAAGAACTATTATTGACCACATATACAAACAAAATCTACCTTTCTTCAGTGCTAAATTTTATTTTCATAATAAAATAAATGATTAAACATTACAATTTCCCCCAAACTGCACTAAGTTACAGAATCTTCTCTCACTTAAACAACTCTCAAAATAAAGTGCTCTGTGACAAGAAAGAGGTAGAAATAACAATTAACTGCAAATAAGTTGCTTTATATTACAGATGTCATTTTCCACTATTTTTATAAATGGACCTTTTTCTCTTTTTTACTCGTCTAACAAAACAATTCCAAAGATCTGAAAAACTGAAGTGTTCAATATGCTCAACTTACAAATATCTTGATGTACAAATATCAGTTGTAAAACTGAGCACTGCTTCGGGAACGGCTTGCATACTTGTCAATACTCCCGTTTTTCCCGGGAGTCTCCCGTTTTGTTATTTCTCCCAAAAAAACTTCCGTAATTTGTATGGCCCAAACCACGTTATATGAATAATCACATCAATATGTTATTCCAAGGTGGTCCAGTTGCCAGATCTTGAATGAAACGCATCCTACTCACACAATCGACACATCATACAAATTACAAATCATTTATGACCTCAATCTGGCAGCCTACAACCCAGTTGCGCTGTTAATATCTGCGCAGGTAGTAGACGCGGGATGTTAAATCAAGCATCACTGGTAGAGGGGTGGAGAAGACTCAGCTGGTGCTCGGGCGAAAAAAACAAAATATACATGTACATATAACAACAGCTGGATGGAAGAATTGAATTTCATATCCCGAAGCCATCGACAATGCCCACGCCTTTTGCAATGTGTGTCGCACTGCTTTTAATATTGGACACGGTGGGATACGTTAAATCACAACGGCACAATTTGTATGCATTTAGCCTGCCTCTGCCATCCAGCACCCCCCTTCCCCTCTCCCGGATTTGTGTACCCAAATGTTGACCGATAAAAGGCTGCGTGTGTGACATGACACGAGATTAAACAATTCGTGAAACGCGACGTCGGAAAGTACCTCCTACTCTGTATCGAGGAAATTTATCAGATTTCTGAAGCCTCTGTCCTCAACTATGGAGAACAGCTGGTCATCCAGGGCCATGAATTCCATAATTTTCCTCGTAATTGCTTTGGTATTTTCGTTGCTCATACCAAGGAATGATAGGAGAGGCTGCTGACTTGTGGCTGACTCTGAGCTCTTGCTAGCTTTAGCCGCTTTCACTTTTTAGCTTTTTTAAAATGGGAATTTTCAGCTGGGTGGTGGTGTTATAAATGTCTAATTAGGTTTGTTGATCCTAAAGTTATTGTGGTGGTTCCCCCACGGTTTACTTTTAGCCTTTTTATTTATTATTATTTATTTATTATTATTAATTATTACACATTTCGAACTTTATGTATTCTTCACTCACACAGTGAAGATCTCCCACGCCAATGACATGTTTACATGCAGCTGTGACGTTATTGCCTGCGCCGCTGGCAACAAAACAGACCGGCTTGGAATCGGTAAGACGTGAGGCTGACCGGCCGATCACCGGTCCGGGCCGAGCATGCGGAAAATCTGCTAATTCCGGTCCCTGGCCGGTCGATCGGTGCATCTCTAGTTTTTATACTGTACAAACTTTATATTCTATCCCCTAACCCTAACCCTCACAGAAAACTTTCTGCATTTTTATGTTTTCAATAAACCTAATTTAGTATGATTTATAAACTGTTTTCCTTAAGGGGACCGACAAAATGTCCCCACAATGTCAAAAAAATTTGATTTTACTATCCTTATGGGAACATTTGGTCTCCACAAAGTGATAAATACATACGCGTGTGCACACACACACACACACACACACACACACACACACACACACACGAGATCTAATATGTGATGATTAGCTTTTAAATTGAATTGGGTCAGACCACATTAAGATAATTACAATTATAAAAGAACAATGTGGGTTTTCTACTGAAGCACAGAACACACACACGTGTAGATAATTACAACACAGATCAACACACAAGCATAAAGGACCACAGCCTGAATGTCATGATGGCAGTGCTCTAAAAATAAACTGAAAGATGGATGTATAGGGAAAAGAATGGAGCTTTGGACATGTGAATAAATGAGGAGAAATGGAGTGTAGTAATTGGCTCAACTAAGATGACTTCCTGTAAAATGATTGTACAGTTTAGAGGTGTGTTTCCATCTGTTGGGTTTTAAACAGCTACAGGTCTCTCTCTTGTCCCCTGAGATCGAAGAAAACTGCTGCATTATTCCAGCTGACCTACATAATCTTGTGTAAGGCTCTGTAAGAGAAGCCAAGAGGTTAAAGTCAGCGCTACTGAATCAAATGTGAACTGCTTTCTGTTCTGGGGTGAAATCCTCTGTCTTCTGTATTGTATTTGAATTCTTCATTGTCTTAGATGCTTAAGATGCAGCACATACTGAGTGTTTAAAGCCACACTTATACATTTTTGTTTGAAAATGCACCTTTTCTCTACGTTTTGGACTTCAGTCCACAATGAGGCAGCGTTTTTGACAGCGAAAACTAAGCTTTTAAAAAATGCTCTCCCAAGTGGATACATTTTAAAAAGCTGTTACTTTTTTATTTGAAATTATCAAATAATAACACACTGTGCAAATACAGTTAATAGTATTCCTCTTATAGGCGGAGCACGTGTAAGGTTGGGCAAGGCTTAGCCTTCCCCCGGCCACAGGCATGTTCGTATTAATGCTTATTAGGTACTGATCGGAAAGTCTTGTCGCAAGTCGCTCCTGGATAACACTGCTCGTAGCTGCACCAGTAATATGTCTAGGATCAGTTTCCCCAACTCCTATACAAACTTTAATTACTAGCATAAAGGGAAAGCTGACTCTTGATCAGTGGCCAAGGCAAACCGAGTCACTGTCTGCATGGAGAATTTCATTATTTCTGAAAGAATTTAACATTTTAAAACAAATATAAAATAACGTAATGCAATTCTTACATTAATACATATTTATTAGATTATGGTAGCATTGAAACGAGTGTATTTGCATTTGTAACATTCCTTTTTAATTTCATCCATTCATGTTTAAATCAGTAAGCATCCAATCAAACTCAAAATGATCCAGCATTGAGATTACTGAAAATAAATGAATCATCATCGTTCCTTGAGCTTGTAATGAAGACTCTCTCCATTAGATTTTATCTAAAACTTTAATTCAACTGCATGAGAGGTGCGGGACCACTTTTTATGGTGTATGCAGGTCCAAACAGTTCCGTTTTTGAATTTTATTTTTTATATTATTTTGCTGCGTTAGCAAAGAGTTTTTGCTACCTATTATTTAATTTGCTGATATGCTGAAAAACAAATCCTGTATATTTCCTTGCTGTAGCCTGATATTGAGTTGCTACACTAATTATTAATAAAAATAGCCTACAGGTGTCATCTTGCCTTTTGAACATGCTAAACTATCCAATTATTTTACTATTTAAAAGTAAATGCACATTCTTAAGGGGGTATACAACTTTCATATCCTGCCGTTCATTCGCCCTCCACCTATGATTACTTGGATATTTACTGAAAGAACGCCAGATGCAGTGCTTCACAGTGGATATTATCTCTCTTTGCTCATGCTCCGGTCGAGTCTAATATCAACAAAGTCACCTCGTGACCAAGGATGACACTGGGTCCTCCCTTATTTAACTTCCAGCAAACTGTCCCTATGGAATCTTCTCGCCCACACTTTGAGTTACAGAGAATTCTGCCAGTCATCCAGAACTCATAGAGCCGCAGTTACATATGTAACTCTCATTCAATTTAGTTCTTACTGATGGCCAGAGGCAGTGCTTCACACTGGATGACTCAAAAGAGAAAGTTGAAGGCCCCAATAGGATGGCCATTGCAATAGCGCCACATTAACTCTAAAATATCTGGAGAAAGTATCTGTAGATGACCATTTAACTGCCACTTAAATGTCACTTAGGGGGGTGCCCCCTCAGTGCTGCCCAAGACGTGGAGATACCTCTAGTCGAGTGGCATCTTGCACCAGTTGGCATCAGATGGTTGTTGATCTTATAAGCTTGGGTGATTACCTCCACCACTCAGTGTGACAACCTCTGCTTCGAAAGAGGCCGACCCTTTTTTGACCCACCGTAGCAGAGGAGGAGTTGGTCTGATTGACGCAAGATTTCTGTGGCCCTTAGGTAGCTATGAAGGGCTCGCACTGGGCTTAATGGTTTGATTTGTCTGCTCTCTATTGACAAAGGAGGATTAAACACTGCCAGCTCAATTGTCTGGTTCCTAAATAAGGTCTGGAGCCTCTTGGGGAGGAATGTCAGGTTGGGCCACCATGCCATTACTGAGCCATCTGCATTCCAGCGCATGCAAAATGCATTAACTGATAATGCATAGAGCTCACTTACGCGTTTAGCTGAAGTACTAGCCAGGTGAAATGCAGTTTTTAATGAAAGCCACTTCAAGTTACTCTGCTCCATGGGCTCAAAAGGGTGCTGTGTAAATTATATTATTTTATGTGTAAAACAATCGCTGAGCACCACATATACTCTTAGGTTAGAGGCTGCCCTATTGCTTTCTAGCAGAGACTGCAGAAAATGTAATACAAAGGGTACGGGTCAGTGTTCTGGGATCAATGTTCATTCCCTACACCAATCAGGGAAAGGCATAAAGTAACAGGTCTGGCCAGGCGTGCGCTAGCTGATGGTTTATGTGATAGACCACCGATGTGTTGTCCATCCTGAAAAGGACATGCCTGCCCTCTAAGACTAATTCAAAGTACCTCAGAGCTAGTAGTGCTGCTCGTAACCCCAAGGTATTTATACTTTCGAAAGACTTGCCTGTTTTTCCAGTGTCCCCTGACCATTCTGTGCTGCCAGACCACCCCCGAGACAGTATCGGTTTTAATTATTTCCCGGCGAGAGGGACTCACGCCCAGGGCCACACCCTTGGTCAGGAATGATCTTTAGCTCCATGGTTTCACGGTAAGGAGGTACCATTGTATAACTTTGATCAGCCAGTTCCTGTGCCACATTGGGTTCAGATGGAGAATGTTCACCCATATCTGGAAAGGGTGCAACACAAAAAGGCCCAATGGTACCACAGCAGCTGCTTCTGCTAGCATACCCATTAATCTGAGGAAGCATCTGAATGGAAGCCTGACCTGTTTCTAAAATGGTTTGAGGAGCAAGATATTGGTGATGGTGATGGTGATACCTTCATTGACCGTGAGTCTAGAGTGATGCCTATAAACTTCACAGACTCTGAGATAGCAGACTTTTGCTGAAATTTACCGTGAGGCCTAGCTGGGTATCATGGGAAATCAGAAATCAATCGGACAGTGCTGCAGACATACACATGATAAAGACCCGAGGGAATAGGGAAAGGGCGAATGGGAGGATATGAAATTGATAGATCTGATCCTGGAATGCAAAGTAGAAGAATTGCCTGTATTAAGGAGTGATTGGGACATGAAAGTAAGAATGCTTCAGATCTATCCTGGTTGAACCATTGCTGCTGCCTGACTGCCTGAAGAACATCGGCTGTGTGCAGCATATGAAATGGTAACGCCTTGAGGAACTGATTGAGGCTGCAAAGGTTGAGTATGGGCCATACACCCCATCTTTTTTTGGAATTATGTAGTATACTGAATAAAACTCATTTAGCCGTGGTGACCAACCTTTACTGGTTCTATAGCATCTTTTTCTAGGATTACAACTGTTTGTTGTGCTAGGAAAATTGAACTGCTGTGGTCCTCTTGACCCAATTGAAAGCAGGGGGCTGCCGGAATTGCAGCTTGTACCCTTGAGATATCATTGCTATGACCCATGGGTGGTTGTTCTCCAGTAACTGAGCTGCTTATGTGAAAAGCATCATGCATGCTGTCTACCCCTTGATGTCTGAAATTGTTGTCCCTCTCTTGTTTCTCTCTTGACGAAAGTCTGGGAAAAATAAAATGCTGTGGTTCTTCCAAGAAAGCCTTCCTTTAATCCTCGCCTCGCATAACACAAGATCTTTATATGATCTGGAAAGGGTGCAATGCAAGAAGGCCCAATGGTACCACAGCAGCTGCTGCTGCTAGCATACCCATTAGTCTGAGGAAGCATCTGTAACCTGCAACCTGCACACTCTGACACGCTGGTGTCAGGAGCACAACCTCTCCCTCAATGTCAGTAAGACCAAGGAGCTTGTGGTGGACTTCAGGAGGAAAGACAGAATACACAGACCCATCACCATTAATGGAGTACCGGTCCTCGGTGTCCACATTACTGAGGAACTCCCATGGTCCGTCCACACTGAGGCCGTTGTGAAGAAGGCTCACCAGCGCCTCTTGTTCCTGAGACAGCTGAGGAAGTTTCGAATGAACCACCATATCCTCACACGGTTCTTCACCAACACTGTAGAGAGCATCCTGACTGACTGCATCACCCCCTGGTATGGAAATAGCACCGTCCACAACCGCAAAGACCTGCAAAGGGTGGTGCGAACTGCCAGAAACAACATCAGAGGTGAGCTTCCCTCCCTCCAGGACATATATAACAGGTGGTGTGTGAAAAAAGCTCGGAGGATCATCAGAAACTCCAGCCACCCGAGTCATGGTCTACTCTCACTGCTTCCATCAGGCAGGCGGTATCGCAGCATCAAGACCCGCACCAGCCAACTACATGACAGCTTCTTCCGCCAAGCAATCAGACTTTTTAACACTTGATCCCTCACGATCAACAATCAGCACTGCACTTTATTAATCTTCATCTTGTTATCTCACACTGGACTGTCAAATATATTCTCCACAATCTGGTTTATCTGGTCTTGAGGTCATGAACACATGAATTAGTTTTTCGGCTTCGGCAACAGTGAGCATGTGGCATAATTTATGATGTTATGATGGAAGAATGATGTTCTACAAACATTGGAAATTTGATTTTCAAAGGACAGATTGGGATCAAATATAACACTTAAGTTCTTTGCTGTAGAAGATGACGTAACGGTACATCCATCGAGAGTAAAATAATATTTTGCTGCTCATTTTTAGAGGTTTTTGGTCTAATATTTAGAACCTCTGTTTTGTCAGAATTGAGTAGAAGGACATTTCTGGCCATCCAATCTTTGATTTCATTGATTCACTCTGCTAATTTGGAGAATTGTGAATTTTCATTGGGTTTAGAAGAAATATAAAGTTGGGTATCATTGCCATAACAGTGGAAACTTATTCCTTGATTCCTGATAATATCTCCCAGGGGAATCATGTATAAGGAGATAAACAGAGGTCCTAAAACTGATCCCTGTGACACTTCATACTTTTGTTTGATTTGACAATTCCTTGTTTACACATACAAAGTGGTAGAGGTCTGATAAATAGGACCTAAACCATGCTAATGCAAGTCCACTAATGCCAACATAACTCTATTCAAGAGAATAGGCTGGATTATTATGTTGACATTAGTGGACTGTGTGTATATGTGAGAAGAGAGAGAGAGAGCGAGACATGACGTTTATACCTCTATTTATACAATTTGTTTTTCTTCTAAAATTTTTTTTGCAATTAACAACCACCATCACATACAAAACTATATCAATATACAAAAGAAAAGAAAATGTAAAAATAATAACTGAATACAACACAACAGTTAAAAATACACCAACTACAAAGCAGTTAAAAATACATAAAAAATAAGTTAATTAAAAATAAAAAAGTAGGTTTTCCTCATAATCTATAGTACACAAAACTTCACTAAAACCCCATGTTTCCATAAAATAAACCAGATTTTTAGTCCGTTTAAAATAAACAAACTCTGCTCTGATCCTTGAAGCCACAAAAGCTCTTAAAATTATCTCTGGATTGTTACTCATATTGCCAATTTGGTTTCACCTATTAGGTAGTTAAACCAATTCTTCGCCTGTCTGAAGCCTTATAGTTTGTTCCAAAAACTCTTCACCAACTCTTCACCACTTTGATTTCTTTACAGTCCTTCAAAACTGATTGATGAGCAACTTTAACACATGTCAAATACAATGCTTTCTTTGAAGCCTCTTTGAAGTAACTCTGGAGTCCAGAAAGAAAGTATTGATTTCTCTTGTGGCTTCTCTTCCACCAAAGCTGAAACATTGAGTTCAGGAAAATTCTCCTCCTGTATCTCATTCTCTTCTTTATTCAAGTCCTCTTCTCCTGACTTTTGTTGATAGACAGAAGGAAAAAAAGAGAAAATCTCATCCATTACATGTTTCGTAAATCTGACGGACTTAATTCCTGTCAGATTGCACATATCCTGAGGGCTTTTCCACTCATCATAATTTTTTTAATCCATTATCCTTGTGCATCCAGATCTTTGAAGTCCATTTTCTTAAAATTGTTTTATAAAAAGCAGAAGCGTCTTTTAAGTCAATTTCTGTTAGATTAATTAAAAACAAATGCAAATCGTATTTAAAAACATCAACTTTATGTAACAGGGCTTTTGCGGTGTCAGTCCAACACCTTCCATTTGAGTACAGCAACTTTTGCGCTGCCTGCAGCCTGAAAGTCTTAATTCTAATTTTGATGTCTATTAATCCTTGTCTACCTTAATTTACTGGTAAGAAAAGAATGGCAGCTTTAGTCCAGTGTTGTCCAGTCCAAAGTAAATCCACTAATCTTTTCTGTAGTTCATGAACAATATCATTTGGAGGATCCAGGACATAAATTTTGTGCCACAGTGCTGAAGCTGCTATAGGAAACCTGTGGTAGCACCCACAACCATTTAGACAACCGGCTGCACATCTTCTCCACCATTCCTTCCCAATTTTTCATCATAAATGTTTCAGTCCCTAAAAAAACTACTAAAACTTTCAGACCCTCTTGACTCCACTTAACACTACCTGGAAGTACTGGTGGGATTTTTTTTTTTATAATTTCTCCACAAAAAAAGCCTTCACACTTTTCCCAGTTCACTCTAGCTGATGACGCATTTTCATAAACATTCAATGTTTCTTTTAAAACAGACACATCTCTCTCATCCTTACTACAAATTGTAACATCATCAGCATAGGCAACAAACTTAATAGGCCTTTCCACATTTCTTTCAATTGAAAACCCTTGTAGTGTTTTCCCTAATTTACAAAGTAGGGGTTCTATAGCCAATGAATACAACATTCCAGATAATGGGCATCATTGTCTGATTCCTCTTAACATTGGAATAGGCCGACTAAGTCCACCCCCAACTTTCAACATTGCAGATGCATCATTATATAACTTTTTTATCCATGAAATAAAACTTTGACCAAACCCAAAAGCTTAAAGCTTTTTAAACAAGTAAAAATGACAACTCTGTCAAACGTTTTCTCTTGATTAACTGCAAAAATTCCAACACTTTCACTGTTCATTCTTGCAATGTCTATTATGTTTATTATATTCTATTATTATTACAAGAAAAAAAATTGTCCATTATTTTTCTGTTAGGGATACAATATGTTTGTTATTAATTTACAATATATTCTAAAAAAAGGTTTCAACCTATTCAAAAGACACTTTGCCAAAATGTTATAATCTGTACATAAAACAGCCACAGGTCTCCAGTTTTTCAGCATTCAAAGATCTGAAGTCAAATTCCCATTTAAATCTTTCAAATGCAATATAATTTTTTTCTCTCTTTCTTTTTGTTCCAGATTAAAGTAAAACAAGCTTGGTGTATCCATTTCTCTCAAAGATGTAAAACGAGCTCTAATTAAAGTTCCTTTGCTTTCTCATGGAACAAAGAGGCTAAAGCCTTTTTTTCCTTCAACTTCCCAACTTTCACAGTATCTCCAACAATTAACATACTTTCAATCTGTTTGAACAGTATTTTGTATTATATGTATAATTTTGACAAAATATCCTAATTTGTGTCTTTCCTATATCCCATCACTGAACAATGTCATCATAATTATTTTTTTGTTTTTTCCACAACCCAAAATACATCAGATTTTTCACAAAAAAGTAAATCTTGTAACAGTTTCACATTAAAATGCCAATAATAGCTTTGACTTTGTGACTTTACATTTATTTCAATGATACATACAATGATCAGTGAACCCATTTGGACAAATAGTAAATTTTAATATTCTATTACTATTTTTCCTATTAATATAAAAACGGTCTAACCTGGCAGTACAAATACGAACATGAGAAACCTTTACCCATGTATACTGCGTAAATGTTGGGTGTTGTAGTCGCCATACATCAACCAAATTAAAATTACTATTAACATTATGTAAAACATTGGCAGAAGAGGGTTGAGGTTCTTCTCCATTTCGATCTAACGTCAAATTTAAAGTACAGTTCCAATCACCCCTAAAACCAAACAAACATTTCCATCACTTTTTTTTTTTTTTTTTTTTTAAATGATCCTCTCTGCTCCAATATTTGGTGCATAAACATTAATAAAAACAAAAGCAAACCCATTTTTATTTGCTTGAACAGCCAAAATTTGTTCTTTTTCTATTTCATTGACAGAGACATTGGTTATATTAATCTTCTTTGAAAATAAAATAGCAAATCCTCCACTTACATTTGAACCATGACTCATAAATAAATCACTTCTAAACCCCATTCTCCATTCCACATATTTTTTCACATCACTATGCCTCTCTTGTAAAAAGTTACAGCAATATTCTTATTTTGTATGTATTCATTCAAACTTGCTCTTTTCCTCCCATCTCTTCCCCCGTTCATGTTAATGGATCCTATTATAAGGCTGTCCATGAAAGAATAGGACAGAAAAAGGAAAAATAAAGAGGACAAGACCAAAAGAAACAGATAGCTCACCCTTTGTGATGTCTTCATAAGTAAATTATAGTTCTCAAAAGCTTTTTCTTTTCTCAGTTTTGTTACAATTGTTTTCAATCGAAATATTTTCCTTCTACTTAACTCTTCGTGACTCAGTCTTTTGTATCTTGACCGCTGAAACCAAAAACCTTTTTACTTCAGGAAAAATATCCTTAACTTCTACTTTTCTTCCGAAGGTTGCATCAAGGAAATCATTAATCTCCTTCACAATATATAACTGATCGTCATCATAATTAGAGGGAATATCTAACATTTCAGAAAGGCAATCATCATCAGCCATCTCTTCTGTCACATCAGTGCTTTCAGAGAGCTGAGACAGAGTTATGTTTTCTGTTAGATTCTCAGCTGTATCGACATCGGTGCCAGCAGAAACCTCAAGATGAGATTTTCACATCACTCGTCCCAGCCTCTTCACAATTCCTCTTTTTATTTTCCTCATCACAACTATTTTTTTTTCCCTCCCCTGACATCTTTTCTCTCAATACCTTCTGTTCTCTATCTTCAGTAGAGTTACTTTGTTCATGAGTGCTCTGTTTGTTATTTACGCTCTCATCTTTTTCGGTTTCATTGTCTGTCTCTGTTTCTTTACTTTTATCTACAACCTCTGCTTTGCCGGCATCCGCCTGTTCAACTTAATTTGCTTTGTTGGTATTGTCCTCGTTTGCATTTTATGCAGGCATGACATTTTCTTATGCCTGAAATTACCACACACAAAGCATTTCAGATTATTGGTGCTCGCATAAATCATGTACGATTTATCCTTGTGTTTAACACGGAACGAGATATCAAGTGTCGGCGATTGTAAAAACATAAACACCTACCGTCTAAAAGACAACACATGTTTTAGAGCTTCATTTTTACACCCAAGTGGAATGAGTTTAATTTCGCTTGCCATTTTTCCGAACCTCTGTAGTTCATTTTCAATATATGCATAGGGTATAAACGGTGGAATATTCAATATCGTTACCCTAGTTGACTGTGAACCCAGCGGTGAAACGGTAACAAATGCTTCACCTGCCCAAACGCCGCTTACGATGAGTTTACTCACAAAACTTTGTTTCTTTAGAAAAACTACCACGGCCTTGACATTCTGGATGCAGAAAATTTTTTTTCGAATCCAATTTGTTCTCCAATCGCCACAAGCATGTCCTCAACTGCCGCTCCGGCGTCAGGTACACACCTCACTCCATGGCGGAGCGACAGAGGAAAACTCCATCCAAGCCCTCCGCCACAAGGCTGAAAAACTTTCACCTGAAGCCTATTACTCTTCAGATATTTCCACAAAAAAGTCAAATTAAATACAAGAACTAACCATACATTTTTTTTAAAGAAAAGGAAAAAACGAATAATATATATATATATATATATAAAACCGAGAATAGTAACGAAAACTATCCCCAGAAACCCTCTTCTCACCTGTGAGACGCTCACATTCCCTAAACTCCCAGCATATGAGAGAGACTGATCAGAGAGTGAGAGGGTGAATCAGCATTTTAGATGGTACTCTGAAATGTATCAGTACTGTGAGCCTGTTTAAAATGGAATGGGTGACATCAGGAAACAGAGAGGTTTGTTATTGGTTATTTATTAACTGCTGATATGAATCTGATTGCAATATGTGTCAATACGGAACTGGTAAGTGAACCACAATCTTGAGCAGAATACTGCAGGTTACAAACCACAAGACAACATATTTATGAATTTGACCAATTTCCCCGTGCGTGTTTTTGTGTGATGTAGGCCTATTTATATTTCACAGTCTAGAAAAGTGCTAAAGCTCAGTAAATGCTGCACCATTTAAAGGGTAGTGTTTTTTCAGTGTATTGTGAGAGTTCTTAAGGGGTTGGTATGATCTCGTCAGAGTGTGTTGTTGAGACAGAGATTCTGGCTAGACATTCTGGTCTATTAGGAGTGGCTCTCTATAGAGAGCATCCAATGACTGATTTATGAATTCCTTATGAACAAATCACTTGACCTTTTATTGGTTCGCAACAGACATTTGTGCATAGGCCATTATGTGTCATTATTTCCTATACTTGTGTTTGTTGTTGGACATTAAAATCACCTAGACTATTGATGTGTGAGAATTAATTATTGTGCTTTTCCATCTCTTCCTCTACCTTTCTGTCTCTCAGTTCCTCCCTCTTACTCTTGCTGGTGTTCCACTGGCCCATATTCATCTGGAAGTTCTTTAAAGCTACAGAGTCAGCCTCCAAACCAAAGTAGCACCAACATAAAAAAAAACAGTAACAAAGCAAATCATTACAGACAGAAAAATAATAAAAAGAAAATAATCCAATTAGGGCTATAGAATGAAAATAAGAAGGAAAGATTGTTTTAATACTTAAATCCATTAAAGTATTAATTAAAATGCATGGCATTTAAATCTATTTGGTGAGGACAGTATGCATGCACTAAGCCAGTAAGGCCACAGAGCTGATGTGCTTCAGAGGTTTAAAGCTGCCCAATGGCCAAGCTGGACAAAGGGTCTGATGGAGGGTTCTTTTGTTTTCCATGGCAACTGCCTGAATCCTGATACTGTGCTTCCAGCATCACCATTATTTCTGCTTTAAGCGTGGTGGTGGCGTAGTGGGCTAAATCACATAACTTGTAATCAGAAGGTTGCTGGTTCAATCCCCACAGCCACTAATGTGTCCTTGAGCAAGGCACTTATATCCAGGTTGCTCCGGGGGATTGTCCCCATAATAAGTGCACTGTAAGACGTTTTAGATAAAAGGGTCTGCCAAATGCATAAATGTAAATGTAAAATGCTTTAGCTGTTTTAGTGACCTCTAAAAGGTGTGTTTGTGCACAACAAGGATGTTGTATCAGACAATAGGATGTTGTGTTGAGTCACTAATGAGAGACAGATCTAATGTTGGCAGTTTTAGGCATGTTTGGCCTTTTAAAAAGGAAATCATTGTTACAAAATTACAACCCCAATTCTGAAAAAATTGGGACCGTATGAAAAATGCTAATAAAACAAAGGAGTGATTTGTAAAGTATATTCACCCTTTGCTATTTTGAAAGCATTAAAACTAAACATTATATGATGCTTTACCTTGTGAAATTCTTTTTTTTTTAAATTTACAGTAATTTCAAATCATTTGATTGCAACACACTCCAAAAAAGTTGGGACAGTCAAGTGTTTACCACTGTGAAACATCACCATTTCTTCTAATAACACTTATTAAGCATTTGGTCACTAAAGACACAAGTGTGTTAAGTTAAAAAAAGTGGAATTTTCCCCTGATCATCCATTATGTTGGTCCATAGCTGCACAATTGTACTGGGTCTTCATTGCCGTATTTTGCGCTTCATAATGCACCACACATTCTCAATTGGAGATGGTCAGGACTACAGACAGGCCAATCTAGCACCCGCGCACTCTACTAACACAGCCATGCACTTGAAATCCGGGAAGTATGTGGTTTGAAGTTGTCCTGCTGAAAATTATGGGATGTCCCTGGAAAAGACGGTGCTGGATGGCAGTATATGTTGCTCCAAAATGTGTAGGCCTACATACCTGTCTACATTCATGGTGTTCTTACAGATGTGCGAGTTACCCATGCCATGGGCACTGACACACTACTGGCCCATACAGACACTGGCTTTTGGACTTGACGCTAATAACAGCTTGGATGACCCTTTTCCTCTTTGGCCCGGATAACATGATGGCTTTATTTTTCAAAAACTTTTTGAAATGTGAACTCTTCAGACCAAAAAACACAATTCCACTGTTTTATTTTCCATCTAAGATGAGACCGAGCCCAGAGTAGTTGGCAGCGCTTCTGGACAGTGTTGAGAGGTTTTCTGCTTTGCATTGTAAAGTCTATTGTCTAGAGATATTTCTCTAAAAAAAAACATTTTTGTGTTAAGCAGAAGAAAGTCTTAGACATCTGGGATGGCATGAGGGTGAGTAGATGAGAGAATTTTAATATTTGGGTGAACTATCCCTTTAAGATTCAGGTTCCATTGACACTGAAACGGACCCGGTTTCACCTTTTGTTGCATCAGGAAAATATAAAGGGCTGAGATGAAGGATTTTTTTTGAGGATCACCTCAGCTACATGCAAATCTGTGCTGGACATAATCACGGAGTCTAATGAATCACCTCCAACAACAAATCTATTTGACATAGTTAATGATTACAATGACTTTATTGCATTATTATTGTGCACATTGCACTATATGCATCATTTACATATTTATATCCAGGTGAATTGCTCTTTTTTTTTTTCACTACAACATTATCTTTCCTCTAACATTTAATTAGAGGAAATTGATTCTGTTTTTGAGCAACCAGAAATAAACATTTATTGCCATCAATCACTGTTGCATGCCGTGCACATAGACATGAGTTTGGTCTCATCTTGTGTATATATGTATAGCCATGGCCAAAAGTATTGGCAGTGACATAAATTGCAGTGTTTTGCAAAGTTTGCTGCTGCAGTATTTGTAGATTTTTTTTTTTTTACATGTTTCTATGGTATACTGGAAACCAATGATAAGCATTTCATAAGTTTGGAAGGCTTTTATTGGCAAAAACACTCAATATATGCAAAAAGTCAGTATTTACAGTGTTGATCCTTGTTCTTCATAACCTCTGCAATTCGCTCTGGCATACTGGATATCAACTTCTGGGCCAAATCCTGACTGATGATGATCCATTCTTGCCTTATTAGTGCTCGGAGTTGATCACAATTTGTGGGTTTCTGTTTGTCCACTCGACTTTTGAGGATTGACCACAGGTTCTCTATGGGATTAAGATCCGGGCAGTTGCCTGGCCACGGATCCAAAATGTCAATGTAATTGATCTCCGAGCCACTTCATTATTACTCTTGCCTTGTGGTATGCATGGTGCTCCATCATGCTGGAAAATGCACAAGTCTACTGCTGTCCAATCCTTGTTCTTCCTGCAGAAATTCAGTCTGTCCTTGATGTTTTTCTTGGAGAGAAGTGGCTTCTTTGCTGTCCTTCTTGAAACCAGGCCATTGTCCAAAAGTCTTCACCTCACTGTGCATGCAGATGCATTCACACCAACCTGCTGCCAATATTGAGCAAGCTCTGCACTGGTGGTGACAAGATTCCATAGCTGACTCCTCAGGAGGAGATGTTCCTGGAACTTGCTGGACACTCTGGGACGTCCTGAAGCCTTCTTCACTGCAGTTGAACCTCTCTCCTTGAAGTTCTTGATGATCCGGTAAATGGTTCTTTCAAGTACAATATTCTTTGCAGCAATTTCCTTGCATTTGAGGCCATTTTGATGCAAAGTGATGATGGCTGCACGTCTTTCTTTAGAGGTAACCATTGCTAACAAGAATTTAATGATTGGAAGCACTTCTTCCCTCCTTTTATAGCAATCCATCTGCTCTTATAATCAAATCATAATGATAGAGTGATTTCACCTGACTAGTACTCGTTCACACTTTCCCAGGTGCTGCTGATTATGATTAGTGAAATTATGTAAGCTGGTCATTTTGTGCCAGGGCCAAAAAACTGTGAAATGTGGGTTTTTGTGATAAAGTTAATTTTTTGGGCCAATTAAGCTTTTTGCAATTATTCACAATAATCTAGAAACAATGTTAATCAACACTACAACAACTGAAGCAGAAAACTTTCCGAAACATGGCTGTAGGTTTGTCATCTTACAAGAACATTTTAACTGTCATTGTCACTGTTTTCACTGTCTATATTGAAACAACTGTATTGAGGCAATAGTACATTGTGCGTGTGTGTGCATATATAGATATATTCACACATAAACAGTCCACATGCATACAGTAGGAGACATGCAAACCTCAGCTCCACATACACACACACACACACACACAGCAGTCTGACATGAGCAAGACGTTCACCAAACGTTTCTGAAAATGATAAAGAATGAAAGAAGAAAAAAAGTTGTTGTCAGGTAATTATGTTCGAGGCCATCCTGTTATGTTTGTACCTTTTCGTGTGTGTGTGTGTGTATGTGTGTGTGTGTGTGAGAGAGAGAGAGAGAGAGAGAGAGAGAGAGAGAGGCGGTTAGTGATGTCGTTGGTTGAGTATTGAGCTCCCGTCTGACCTACTTTCGTACTTCGCATCAGCTCAGCCTTTACAGAGCTCGGGAGCGGATGATGTGGACCCGGTAAAGAAAGAAACACACGGAACCAATGCAGAAACGCCGTGCCTTGTTCTCCTCTATACCGGTTTATCGCGGGATTCCTCTGTACGCGTGAGTACTTTGGAGTGGCTCTCTCGTGGGTTGTTAATGGTAAAGGCACGAGCTCACACTTTGCTATGAGAGGTGCGGACAAAAATGCCCATCGAGGGCAAACGTGAAGTACGGCCCTACAGTCTTTAATACAATGTAAGATTTTCCGTCAAAATTTTTCACATTGCCAGTGAGAAAGTGAGGAGTTACGGAGCTCTTTTCAACCTCGCTCGTTTGCTTTTATAAATGTTGGTTTGGTGGAGCTCTCGTTTGTTAGTTACACTGAGAGAAAGCAAATGGAAATAGTAAGTCATAGAGTTGTGATTATTGAAATATTGACGTGTGAGTGAGGGTCGCGCGGAAGCGGCTGTTTGAATTATGTTACCGCGCGCGTACCTTGCCTTAATCTTTTTATCTCAGGGGTGATGGACTGTTGCTATGAGCAGCACAAATCCTATGGAGGACAAAACCTGCAAAATTAATAAATAAATTCATAAATAAATGTAATAATAAGAAATAAAGGAATAAATGTCTTGATAAAACAAATATAATTAGTTTTTAATGAAAGTTATTCCTGAATTTATTTTGGTATCTTGTTTTCCTTTATTTATTATTTTCTCTTTATATTTGTATTCTTTAAAACTTTTTATTCTTTCATTTGTTTTTGGTTATTATTATTATTTATTTATGCATTCATTTATTTTAATATTTTATTTATTCCCACCTGTATTTATTTCCATATTTAAATATTCCCACATGTCTTTATTTTTATATTTATCCTTACATTTCTGTCTCTTGTATGATAATTATGTGGGCTGGTCCTGCTTACCAATGGTTTATGATTGACTTGTTTTGATGTGACGTCAGGTCATAGCCATATCGTGTAAACTATAGCTATTTGTGGGGCTAAAACACAAGAGCTTAATTCAATCCAATATTTATTGGTTATACTACAATCACAAAATAAATGGGGAACTGTTTCTTCAACAAAACCACAAAATGAGCAAGTTTCATAAATAATATGATTTAACCTTATGCTTTTCTTTTTTTTTCTGTGATTATAACTTCATATTTTGATGTCCGCAAGTCCATAATATTGTTTTCTGTTATGATTGTTCATTGTAAAAGATGCAACCATGCTTCATTTCCCTGATCGTTTATGTATGCATGTATAGGCCTATATAAGTTCTGCAATAAAAAAAATCTATAGCTGATGCTTCACATATATCTAGAGAGTTGCACAACTTGCAAATTAAGTCGATAACCACACATCAAATGACTGTTTCATTTAGAGTAGAGGTGCTTATTGATGGTTTAGGAGAGCTGTATGCCAGTATGAATGTCGAAGCACATCCTGGATTGTTAGACTCTCTGCAAAATGTTTCTGTGCCAGTCAGAGGGTGCTAAGGTGGGACGTCCTTATTTGCTTCCGATAAGTAGCCTACTATTGAGCTCTCAACCAATGATGCACTGGAGTAAGGACTGCCTCCCTCATTTCCATGTTGCACACAGAAAAGTAAAAATAAATACATATAGCCTATGTATAAATAAATATGGGAATATATAAATATGGAAATAAATATAAAAATAAATGAACACATAAATACAAAATTTAAAACAATGCAAAATATATTAATAAATAAAAAATAAAGTTAAAAATAAATATAGAAAATAATAAAGAAATAAAGTCATACAATAATACATTCAGGAATACATTTAATTAAAAACCGAATTATATTTGTTTTATCAAGACATTTATATATTTTTTTTTTTTATTTATTTATTTTTTTACATTTATTTATTTATTATTTTTGCAGGTTTGGGCCTCCATAAAATCCAAACACATTCAGAGCAGTACAAATGAACTATGCAAATGCGTAAATGAAAACGTTCGAATCATTGTCCCCTGACTGTAGCCTACTGTTTGACTCTCTTGGTTCCGGTCTGATCTGAAATCTTGGCATGCGCTGAAAATGGGTCAATAGCTCAATCGCTGAAACCAGTAGCTCCAGCCAGCATAAAACTTGCCGGCTTGGACAAGGTGTCGCAAAATTTGAACCCTAATGGTTATGAATGATCCAGGCTATTGGAACTTTGAATATGACTTGAATTAGATGTGGAAAATTCAGAAGATCTCAGGTCTGCCGTAATTACGCGCTCCTCTCTCGTTCCGTGTCCTTGGACTCCTGCTGCTGTTTGGGCTGGAAGTAGCCTGCTTGTTTGGGTTCTGTTTGTTGTAGTTCAGGAAAATATTTGGACATAGCAAGTTCAGAGTCAAATACTTGAGCGCGTTCACATCACATCAGAGTGTAGTTCTTCTGAGGTCGTTGAAACATGGAGCCATATATGTGCCATATATTTTATTTTGAGCACACAAAAATATTCTGCGTGCGCAAGATGATATTTTGAGTGCATTAGAAGGTTTTTTTGTACGCGCGTGAACTCAGTTTTGTATCTTGTTGCAAAGATGAATTCATTTTGAGCAAACAAAAAAAAAATTTGCGCTTGCGAATAAAGTTTATTTGAATGTGATTTTGCACCGATTTTTGAAATGCATGTAACTCTGTTTTTTGCATGTGCAAGATCTCACTCGCTCTCTCCTACCACACTCTGCGTGCGCTCATAGCTTTGACCGCTTGCTTGCTCAACAAGTTTACAGCATGTTCCAGAATTTCAGCCAATCGGTGATGAGGTGGTAAATTTGGATTATCTGACTACATCACAGATCAAACTGCTAAACAAAACAGGAGGAAGAGGAGGAGATAGTTTGTTTTCAAGAAAGAAAATGTGTAACAAACGATGAACATATAAGCAGTTATTTTGTTGAATTTGCAATTTTTATTTAATCTTACTGAAAATATGTTTTAGTCTGTAGGCTACGCTGCCAGTAGGCTTACTAGCTCGATAACTATCTGTCTAGCTTTCTTAGTTTGGTCTATATTAGGTTTTGGTTCTATTGGCTAGTATTTGTTATCTAGGTTACTAAGTTACATTTACGTAGCTACTAGTTTGGCCATGTTAGCTACCACTTGTATCTGAAATTATAATAATATAATCTCTCCCATTTGTAAAACTACATTGTAAAACATAATACTGTAGTTTTTGGGAACTTAATTTGGCTTCTATCTGTTCCAAAGGATATTCTGAGAGATCAGTTTATTAAAATAAATGTGACCAGATTACAGTCTACCATGGATCTGCAACAACTGAATCTTCTTCTTTTTGTTATATTTAATTGATGTTATTTTGTCCACCTTCTTTAGTGTCCTCTCCCAATTTTTCATCAGCCTTGTGTATTATAAGTATTATGAATATTATAAATATTGCCTAAATTAACATGTTCTATTCTTGATAATAAATTAGAAAAGCTGTTTGTTTGCATTTCAAAGCTTTGCTGTATCTTGAAATGTTCAGTATGCTGTTTTTATGAAATTTATGCATTCTACAACAAGCCTTATGCCAATTTTTTTTATTGCGTCTGTTCTATTAGACACAACTGACCGCAGCAGTTGTTGGTGGATTATAACTTTTTTTTTTACAAAGAAATTGTGCAAACTCCGATTGCAAATGTCTGTTTTTAATTTCCAAAGTTCTGTCGCTGTGAGTCAAATAGGATCTAATGGTGATCTTATATGATCAAGACCACCATATACGATATAACGAGAGGAACAGGACCCATCTCTAACACTGGCGTGAATGGACTAAAGTTTGTGATAAGTGAATAAAAATGTCATGCAGTAAAAATTATGTCTTTGCATTTATTTTGAATGCAGTAAATAATATTGTTCAACCAAAATAGCTGTTAAGTTTTGATATGAAATATGATCATATTGAAGTAAAATATTATTTATTATATGTGTTATTATATGGGTTCATAATTTAAGAAGTTAAGACACATATTGTATGTCTGAAGGTAATTTTGATTTCTAAGTAGCCTACCTAAATTCTTAGGCTTTAAAAGTGTGTTAAACATGTGAGGATGTGTATTCATCAACCTGTTACATGTCCGACATAATCATACAGGCTCATTGAACCAAGTTTAAACTAGGGATGCGCCGATCTGATACCTGGATCGGTATCGGCTCCAATACTGAAGCTTTTAGACAGATCGGTTATCAGTCTGACGTGCCCGATACTGTCTGTTAGTCATGTTCTTTACTGTCAAGCTCCAAAAATGACATAAAAGAACCATAAAAACCACCACGGAGCCTCCGTGGATCGGACTTGTTGGTCCAGCACATCCCACAAATGCTCAATCGGATTGAGATCTGAGGAATTTGGAGGCCAGGGCACCTTGGACTCTTCATAATATTCCTCAAACCATTTCTGAACCGTGTGTGGCAGGGTGCATTATCCTGCTGAAAGAGGTCACTGATATCAGGGAACACCATTGCCATGAAGGGGTGTACCTGGTCTTAAACAATGTTTAGGTAGGTGGCAGATGTCAAATTGATATCCTCATGAATGGCCAGACCCAGGGTTTTCTAGCAGGACATCACACTCCCTCCACCAGCTTGTCGTCGTCCCACAATGCATTCTGGTGCCATCACTTCCACATGTAAACGGCACACACACACATACATGGCCGTCCACTTGATGTAAAAGAAAATGGTACTCGACGGACCAGGCAACCTTCTTTCACTGCTCCAAGGTCCAGTTCCGTTGCTCACGTGCCAATTGTAGGCACTTTCGATGGGGAACAGGGGTCATCATGGGCACTCTGACTGGTCTGCGGCTACGCAGCCCCATATGCAGCAGAAGGATGTAATGCACTGTGTGTTGTGACATATTCCTCCTGTAACCATCATTAACATTTTCTGTGACTTGTGCCACAGTAGATCTTCTGTTGGTTTGGACCAGATGGGATAGCCTCCATTGCCCTCGGACCACTGTCGAGAGGTTCTCAACACTGATGACTGGTAGCACCCCACAAACCTTGCTGTTTTAGAGATGTTCTGACCCAGTAGTCTGGCCATAACAATTTGGCCCTTGTCAAAGTTGCTCAGGTCTTTACACCTGCCCATTTCTCCTGCATTCAACACATTGACTATGAGAACTGATTGTTCGCTTATACCATCTAATCTTCCCAGACCTTGACATGAGGCCTTATTAGGAGATGAACAATATTAATCACTTCACCTGTGGGTGGTCATAATGTTTTGGCTCATCTGTGTATATTTATGTAGGGTCAGGTAATTAAGATTGTGTGAAGGTTTTTGAATTAGTGAAAGAGTGTGTGTGCGTGTGTGCGTGTGTGTGTGTGTGTGTGTATTGAAGTGTGTGTGTGCTGTATGTGGGCCCCTGCGTTTGTCAGAGTGATGCAATAATTCCCTGACCTTTCACACCTCTCATTTTGTTGTTCTCTGTCCTTCTTTGTTTCTTTCTCTCTTGCATTGGTCAGTAGCATAGTGTTTCTCATTAGCATTTGCATAGATGCTTCTGTCGTTTCTGTGCGTACTGTACAAATTAAGGTGTTCAATTAAAGCACAAATGGATGCTGATCCTAACTTATCTTTCCTGACACACACTCTCTCTACTCTCTCTCTCTCTCTCTCTCTCTCTCTCTCTCTCTCTCTGTCCATAATTTAGTGAATTGCACTTGAAATATTTACCTGGCTGATGTAAGCAGCATCTGAGCAGGAGTGAATCATCACTTAATACGCAGTATGCCACAGTGCCGTTGAATCAGTCAGTCGAATAATTTCTTAAGTCATTGTTTGATTTGGCATTCTTAATTCTGTAATAAAATTCCATTCCTAAATTAGAATTAAATTAATTTCAATTAAAATTAAATCATTTTTCCCACAGTATATTTTTTTAGTGGGGAAAATAGACTTGTTCTGAAAATTTTTCAAAGTGGGCTCACATTGACTGATTCAATCACAATGGAGATTAATTTGTTTATAGGATACTTGAGATTTTATGAAATTAACAGGACATTTTGCACACTTTTCTGATGTGTTTATTTTGAGGAAGCATTATCTCAATTTGTTACTTAAAAAAAATCATGTTGCTGGCTCAGAATTATTTGTATTAGTTGAAAAATGTTGCACTATATCTAATGCCCCTATGTCTAAACAATATCACTATAACCCCCTCTAGGGGTCTTTTACCACAAGTGTGTGGGTCTGGTTCCCTCACCCCCTTTTTTGTCAAAACAACCTTCAATATATTATTTCTTTTCACACAAATTATTTTGCTCGGTCAATATTCAATAAAAATAAATATTTTTTCAATCTTGTTATATTTCTTGGCCAGAAAAACTAATTTGCCTTAAGGTGGGTCTTTAGCCAGCTTGTACCCTACCTATCCGATACCTGGTTCGTTATCGGCTCCGATACTGAAGCTTTTAGACAGATCAGTCCGACGAGCCAGATAAAAATCCAGTACTATGTGTTAAGGTGCGTACACACTGCCAGCGACTTTGTCGCTGCAGGTCGCCAGTGGGTGTTCCCAGTACTGGTTGCCTAGTAACGTTTATAAATGACATAAACGGATGTCATTCCATTTCTGTTGACAGCGAATCGCTTTTCTTGCCACTAAAAACAAACATTTTGGAGGAAAAAGACTAAATATAAATGGAATCAGTACATAAAATGCTTTATATCAAAGATGAATGAGAAACAAGTCGTGCTCTTTGCCATAGCGGCTGTTTATCTGCGGCAAAAATGCAAATGCCGGTCTGTCTGGGTTCATAAAATCCCCGCGATCTCAGATACACCTTTCCATGCAGTATTTTTCTTAAAAATGTCCTTGTACGTGGGAAGAGACATATCATAGAGCACTGGAAAATTTCTAACAGCAAGAATTAGCCTTTCATCCATCTTTCCGTAAGAGAGAGAGAGAGAGAGAGAGAGAGAGATCACGTGAGCTCTCCCGTCTTCTCCTATTGGCTGTCGCTTCCGTTAGTTGCTCTTCATTTGAATAAAGTTGAACTTATCTCAACTTTGTTGCGTCGCTGGACACGGCCACATCTAGTCGCCAACAGTCGTGACTGCTCGTGTCGCCGGAAGTCGCTGTGCTCTCATTAAAAATTAATGGTATGGTGTCGCTGTCGCTGGCAGTGTGCACGCACCTTAAAGGCTATTTTTAGCCTTCACAGCAGAGCGCAATATTTGAGCGCTACTCAAGAACATCATCTCAGATGTAGATTCTCAATAGTTCGGTTCACTTCTAATATGCATTTTACCAGAATTTGAATAAGAAGTGAATTAAACTACTGTCAACTTGCCAACAAACAGACACTAGGACTTCCTGGAGAGTTTCTAATGTCAAAATAAAAGTGAGAGTGTTTAGAATGTGCACGATTTAAAAATATTAGGTACATTTCCTGAAGAAAATGTGAGTGGTGCTTGTCGAGGCAAAACTCGTCAAATATAATTTTCTAACTTGTTGCTAAGCATTAAAATAATGGTCATAGAATGTTGCTATCATGTGTTTTTCATGATGGTGGCATGTAGGTGTTATGTTTGTGTTATCATGATGCTAGCATGTTTTTAGCATGTTTTAGCACTTATTACTGTTGTATTTAAAATTGAAATTAAAAGTCAATAATAATATTAATAACAAATTATTATTATTTTCATCATTTAGTATTTGTTTACAATTTATAACAATATTTAATTTGAATGGGTTCCAAAAAATAACTGCATGAATGAAAGGTGGACTGATGTCTTAGTCCACCTTTCATAAACTGAACAAAAAAGAGATCTGAAGACCAGAATCAAGTTGAAACATTTTTGGAAAAAAAAAAAGGCAAAAATAAAACACTGGTTTCTTTTCTACTGAAGACTTGAAGACTGGAATTACTGTTAATTTTGCTGCTACATTATCCTGTATACTAGTTAGTAATAAAGCGTTTCTTAATAAGCTATACATTTATATTGAAATAATGTGGAGTTAGAGATTTGTGTGTCTTTACATATTAAAGAGTACTCCCAATTAGCTCCACACAATAATGTAAAGATATTCTAATCTGAATATGCAAAAAACAACACTGGTATCGGCTCGGGATCGGTATCGGCCAATACTGAGATTTCCGATATCGGAATCAGATCGGTGCATCCCTAATTTAAACCATTGAACATTGTGCCCATGTATACAAAATTTGCATTATTTGTTAAACACAAGCAGAATAGATTTCTGTGTATTTAGTTCACCATTGTTGTGCAAATTATTTCATTCAATTCAGTGCAACAATTTATGTATGAATGGATTCATTAATGATTTACACAGAAATACGTTCTCCTTCTGTTACATAAATGAGGCCTACAAAGTCAGTGCGTACATCTCTGGGCTAATGTTGCATTAATGCCCTTGTAAAGCAACACCAAAATTGTGTTTTCTTGTCACTGCTGTAATTTTCTCCAATGATTCCATTACTTCTGAAATGTTTCTTGGGCCCCTCTCTACTTACTCCTCCCATTGTGACCTTTGACCTCCCTCTAAACCCAGCAGCTGTTTTCTCACACACCCCCAGCTCTTGTGCATGTGTGTTTTGGTGTTTGTATGCTAATATGTGTGTAGTTAATATATCAGTCTATATACTCTGTGCCTCTTAGTGTTTGCTGGAATGTGTGTCTCTAGAATTAAGAAACGATCTTGAATTTGAACTTTGCTTTGCACACATTTTTGTTTGTGTGTGTGTGATCTGAGTCTGTGCTGCTGGCTGTAAACATGTTTCTGTGTGAGCTCAATGTACATCGCAGGGTGTGGCTGAAGGCGGATTCTGTGTGGCCAGTCAGGTAGAAAGAACTCTCTCTCTCTCTCTCTCTCTCTCTCTCTCTCTCTCTACTCTCTCACACACACACACACATCACACACACACACACACACACACACACACACACACGTTGGTGTGTGTCTATCCTTATGAAGACTCTCCATAAACATAATGATTTTTATACTGTATGAACTATAGATTCAATCCCTTAAACCTAACCCTCGCAAAAAAACGTTCTGCATTTTTACATTTTCAAAAAACATAATTTAGTATGTTTTTAAGCGATTTGAGTTATGGGGACACAAGAAATGTTCTCATAAATCACATTTATAGCATAATACCCTTGTAATTACCAGTGTGTAACCTTAAAAAAAAGTCCATGTAAACCACCAAAACCTGCACGGGTGCGCACACACACACGCATTCACACACACACAAGAGTTGGGTCATAATGACAATGTTTACAGGCACTTACAAAAATGTGTAATCCAGGTTTTTTGCAGAAAGCGGCATACTGAAACATGTAAACAACAACACCGCTGTCCTAACGCCGTTTAAGGGATTAAGATGTAATACACCCAGATTTTTCCCAGAGACTGTGGCTTATGTGGCCATCATGTAAATGCATTTGCAACATTCTTACAAGTTTTTGAAGAGTTCACATGCACGAGGAACAGACCAGATAACTAACGTCATAGGATGGAGCCGTACATTTTATCAACAAGTCAACATAGCGGAAGAATTCAGCACTCTTGGGAGTACAGTGGGAAAAGGGAATTGCACATAGACTATAAAATATACCTTTTTACAAAGGTTGTTAAAAAAATGCTAATGCTAATAAAAACATAAGGAGTGATTTATGAATTTATATTCACCCTTTGCTTTCTTGAAGCACTACAACTAAACATTATTTGATGTTTTACCTAGTGAATTTCATTGTTTTTTGTGTACAGTAATTTCAAATGAGATGATTGCAACACGCTCCAATAAAGCTGAGACGGGTGCAATTTAAACCTAATAACAATTTGATGAGTTAAAATAACAAGGTGATGTGAAACAGATGTTAAACAGGTGAGGCAACTATGTCATAATACTGTATACTATATAAGGAGTCTCCAAAAACAGCCTAGTCCTTGAAGAGCAAGGGTCATTCGAGACTTGTCAGTATGTAACAGATGCAACTTCGGCAAATAATCCAGCACTTTGAGAACAATGTTCCCCAAAGACAAATTGGGAGGATTTTAGGCATTTCATCCTCTAGAGTGCACAGTATAGTTAAAAGTTTCAAGGAATATGGTTATATCTCTGTGTTCAAGGGCAAGACGAAAACCACTTCTGAACAGGGGCAGAGTGGGAAAAGAAATCAGCCCTGAATTTTAAATAAAAACCGGCCCAATAGTTGTTCAGCTGGGGGGGTATTGTTCGGGAAAAGTCCCGGTTCTCCCTATGGCCAGTCTGCCCCTGCTTCTGATTGCCCGTGATCTCTGATCCCTCAGATGCCACTGTCTTAAAAACATCATTCATCTGTAATGGATATCATGAACATGGGCTTGGGATTACTTTAGTAAACATTTGATAGTCAACAACATTCACCGCTGCATCCACAGATGCAAGTTAAGACTTTACTATGCAAAGAAGAAGCCCTATATCAACACTGTCCATCTTCGATGGAAAGTAGAACAGTGGAAAAACTGTGTTTTTTGGTCCGATGAGTCCACATTTCAAATAGTTTTTGAAAAACACAGGAAAAGGACCATACAAGCTTTTATAAGCATCAAGTCCAAAAGCCAGTGTCTGTATGGGCCATAAGCATGGGTAACTCGCACATCTGTGAGAGCACCATTAATGCAGACAGATATGTAAAAATTGTGGAGCAGCATATACTGCCATCCAGCACTGTCTTTTCCAGGGACGTCCCATAATTTTCAGCAGGACAACTTCAAACCACATACTGGCAGAATAAGTGGAGTGTGCGAGTGCTAGATTGGTCTGCCTGCCGTCATGACCATTTCCAATTGAGAACGTGTGGTGCATTATGAAGCGCACAATATTGCAATCAAGACCCCGTACAGTTGTGCAGCTGAAGACCTGCATAATGGATTAAATTATAATGGAAAAATATATATTTTTTAAACTTAACAAACTTGTGTCTATATGCTTTTAAGTGTTATTAGAAGAAATGGTGATGTTTCACAGTGGTAAATGCTCAACTGTCCCACATTTTTTGGAGGATGTTGCAATCATCTGATTTGAAATTACTGTAAATAATAAAAAAAAGAATTTCACAAGGTAAAACGTCATATGTTTATTTGTAGTGCTTTCAATATAGAAAAGGGTGAATATAATTTACAATTCACTCCTTTTTGTTTTTCTTAGCATTTCTCATACTATTCCAACTTTTTCTAAATTGGGGTTGTATACACTACAATTTAAATTATCAACATGGTCTCTTACGTGGCGTATATGTTTTCAAGGGTACTGGGGAATCCCGTAGTTTTACATAAGAGGAAAACCCCTCTATTGATACAAATTCCATTGCAGGTCGCAATAGAAAGTTAAGAAAACAAACACAGCAACAACTCTGGAATATCTGGAAATAAAGCAAAGCAACAGAGAGTGAAATAGCTGTTTTCCTCAGGTCCCATGTTTGTTATTTACACAAGCTTTGCGGATAAATTACATTGCTGTGGAGAAAGCTGCTTACTGACCGAGCCACTTGTACACCATAGTAAAGAGAAAGCCAATAACACAGTGCATGTAAACGCATATGCCAATTTCAAGTCTTAAGAAGCTTTCTCACAATAAACGCCTTTCTGGTGTACATGTAAACAACTTCAATAGTCCACTGGTCATCCAACAACTGACAAGTCAATGAGTGCATTTACATGCACTTTAAAAGTCGGATTAAAGTAATAAGTGGACTTTTTAAAATGTCATGTAAACGTGTTAGTCCGACTGAAATCAAACCAGTCCGAATTTTGCTAAATCAAACTAACAGACCTAGATAAAGTGATTGTGGCTCGGCTCCATCTGTAATTTTGTGTCATCCGCCAGATATTCTGGCTCAAACTTTACCAAACCAAAGTTGTGTTTGAAGAGACAAACACTATTGTGCAATTAGCAGCCTTATTTACTGTATACCTGAAAAAAATGCTGATTTATATCGATAATTATCTGGATATTTCTTTGATTATCAATGCATGAAGAGGGCATTTATCTTTGCCTTTCAGCAAAGCTAAAAACTAGATCAGACATCCAGTATTTGTTTTTGTTCTTTTTTAACGATGAACCGAAATTGAAAAAGTAATGCGTGTGCGTGTGTGTGTGTTTGGATGAGGAGTGTCCAGTTGACTTGGCATTTTTTTTGTCTTATGTTGAGTGACAAAAATAGAGAGAGAAATTCAAGTCTTTCTGCATGAGAGTTAGATTTTCTTTCATTTCTAAATGGTTCCCTTCATGTGGTTGACTCATTCTCATCTCTTCTCTTTGAATGCCTATAAACAATTTATACATGCTTTATAAATGTTTCCAGTGTTGTTTGCGGAGTGGATAGGAAAAGAAAGTAACACGTGTTCACATTGAGCTGTATGTTTTTTTTTTTTTTAAAGAGAAATACTGTAGCAAATCTCAGTTTGGCAAACTCAGGAACTGTTGAAAGACATCATTGTGCTGTCATATCATGAATGTGTAAAAACAGTGTTGATTGACTACTGGTTTTCATTAGCAGCTTAGTTTTCATCACTGATGTTAAAGTAGTATGCCGACTTGGGTTCATTTGAACTCTATTGAGTTCAATTTCTTCTTGAATATATGCAATCTTTATATTAGCAGGTCTACATTAGCACAGGAGTCCATTATAAGCAAAGTTTGCTATGTCCATTATGATTAGTGTAGTTGATATGTTGAAGTCTGCTGTGTACATTTTTATCAGTGTTTGTTTGTTATTACTGGCAGAAAGTTTTACATGTTCATTAATGCAATAGAGTTAGCTGTGTTCCTTATTAGCAGAGAGTTTAGCAGAGAGTTTGCTGTGTTTACTGTTAGCACAGGGTTTGCTGTTTTAATATTAGCAAATACTTTTCCATGTTTGCTGCTAGCAGATTTTATGTTTTTTTTGTAACCGGGAGTGAGTGTTTATTATTAGAAGACTTTTTTCTTTTTTGTTATATTCATTAGATTGTTTGCTGTGTTTATTATAACCAGAGAGAGTTTGCTGTGTATATTATTAGCCGAATGTTTTCTAGTTACACTATTAGCAGAGATTGCTGAGTTTGTTATTAGCTGAGTGTTTGCTACATCTACTATTATCAGAGTTTGTTGTGTTTTTGTAACTGTGCTATGTTTAATATTATTAGCAGAGAGTGTGCTATGTTTATTGTTATTAGCTGACAGTTTGCTGTATTGACTATAATCAGAATTTTTTGTATTTATTGCAACTAATGCCTTTTCCTCCATTTCTTCGGTCCAATGAGTCTATCTTGATACTGCAGCCATGCTAGTTGATGTTCTGTTGCAGGTACATCAGGACTCCTCCCACTGAAACTTCCCGTGCCCCATTTCGTGCTCTCTCATTGGCTGTAGGTCCACGCTGCATTTGCATTGTCAAAACACATTTCACATTGTGCGATTTTGGGCTTTTGTCTGCGATCTCTACAAAACTGTCAGCGAGTGAAAATCGGGCCTAAAATTGTTTAGTGTAAACTCGGCATAAGACAGTTTGCTGTGTTCATTTATTAGCAAAGTGTTTTCTGTGTACATTATCATCTGCACAATCACTATTTATTATTAGCAGAGAGTTTGTTGTGTCTCGCTCTCTCTTGGTCTTCCTTCTTTTGAATCATCTTTTTTAATTTAATTCTTTAGGGTGAATTAATATGAGTCTGTATTTCAAAGGTTGTCAGACACTTACAGTGGATTGGTCCAATGGAACTTGGACAGAATGCAGAGTGTGTTTTTGTGCATAAATGTGGGCAGATGTTTGTTTGTTTGTGTGTGCGTGTGTTGTGCAGTGCTCAACTATACGGATAGCCGTCTGGCCTGGGACCAGTGTGAGAGAGTTTCAGGTCAGACGACAGAAGTGTACTGTCGGGCCAGTGTTGCATTTTCACAGAATCTTACATTTGTTGATCTTGTGTACAAAACTCTATATTTACAGTATTTGCATTTAATATCTATTTAGACTTTAATCATATCTTGGTTAACTATGTCGCAAATGAAATGTAACAGGTCATTTTGACTAATTAGATCATGAAAGCAGTTGTACAAAGGCGCCACAGAAGCTTGTTACATACTGTTTAAATGATGGAAAGATCCACATAAATTAACACTTTGTAGCTACAAATACTTTAAATGTAGAGTATTGTACTGTGATGACATATGTTGAATTGTTTAGCGTCCAGTCTTATGCTTTGTCGATACTGTCTTATTTACACATATTTAGATCATATAATCAAATGTAAGAAATTCCAGCAGAACTTAAAAGGTTCACCTATGGGATAGCAGTCACATTGTGATGATTTCTCATCACTTTGCAAAGTGTTTCTACCATCTTCATACTTCATATTCATATTTCTTTTCATATTACCCAGGTCTTGTGTGTAAAATTAAATTACATCTGACTGTAGAACATTTTATGGATACTAAGATTGATATTCAAGATGTGATCAACATAAATATTAATAATAATATATTTCCATGACTAATTTTAGAATATTAATTAATTTAAAAAGAGAATTTGATTTAAAGTATTTGTTCAATTTACCCTCTTTTATTTCAAACCATAATATATGGACAGTACACAAACAAAAATTATGCTGTACAGACAGCATGTATTTAGCAGTATTCATTTAATATATTTCCCTGCCAAAAACTTTTTGAAGGGACAATGCTATTGACCATACGTTCTGTCCATTTAATTTCCAATGTGTACTCTGAAAAAACCCCATAAATGTTTACTTAAAAAATGTGGTTCATGTTGTAACATCAAAATAAACTGCTTCGATTCAAGTCAAAAGTACACTGGCGGCCAAAAATTTTAATAAATTCACCAAAGTGGCATTCAACTGATCACAAAGTATATTCAGTACATTACTGTTTTAAAAAACAGCACAATCACTATTTGAAAAAAGTAATTTTGGATCAAATCTAGACCCATTTCCAGCAGCCATCACTCCAACACCTTATCATTGAGTAATCATGATAATTGCTAATTTGGTACTAGAAAATCACTTGCCATTATATCAAACGGTGCTGAAAGCTATTTGGTTCGTTAAATGAAGCTTAACATTGTCTTTGTGTTTGTTTTTGAGTTGCCACAGTATGCAAAAGACTTGCATGTCTCAAGGTCAATGTTAGGCTAAAAATGGCAAAAAAGAAACCGCTTTCTCTAGAAACTCATCAGTCAATCATTGTTTTGAGGAATGAAGGCTGTACAAAGCTTGGAATTGCCAAAAAAACCTGAAGATTTCATACAAAGATGTACCCTACATTCTTCAAAGACAAAGGACAACTAGCTCTAACAAGGACAGAATGTACAACTAAACAAGAGGATAAGTACATCAGAGTCTCTAGTTTGATAAATAGACACCTCACATGTCCTCAGCTGACAGCTTCATTGAATTCTACCTGCTCAACACAATTTCATGTACAACAGAAAAGAGAAGGCTCAGAGGTGCAGGCCTTATGTGCAGAATTGCAACGAAAAAGAAACTTTTGAAACAGAAAAAACAAAAAGAAAAGGTTAGAGTGGGCAAAGAAACACAGACATTGGACAACAGATAATTGTAAAAGAGTGTTATGGATCTTAACCCCATTGAGCTTGTGCGGTATCAGCTGGACTATAAGGTGCGTGAGAAGCGCCCAACAAGACAGTCACATCTATGGTAAGTGCAACAGGAAGCATGGGGTGAAATGTCACCTGAATATCTGGACAAACTGACAGCTAGAATTCAAAGAGTCTGCAAAGCTGTCATTGCTGCACGTGGAGGATTTGTTTTATGAGAACTCCTTGAAGTAGTTTAAGAAGTTCTGAAATATTTTTTCAAATTGTAATAATAATTGTAAAATAGTAAATGTCCTGACTATACTTTTTGATCAGTTTGATCCGTTTGTTGCTGACCAAGTTAAAAGTGGTTATATTATGTACACAATGAAGAAGAACAAACAAGACATTCTAGTAATCATGTTTCATTGCTGATTTATTTCAACGATCCTGGTTCAAATGCCACATTATTAAGACATTCCATTCATTAAATATAACAGTAAATGTTTAACACGCTGCTATAATCAATATTGTTTAAATAACCATGACGCAAGACTGCAAAATCAAGAGTTACCGCTTGTTTATTTAGTTTGTTTTCTTGTTTATCAGGTTGTCAAAATGCATAAAATATGCACATGAAGTGTAGTAAAAAGGTGTCTTATCATCGTCTCTTGCTGTCTGTCAAACAAGGATGCAAATTAAGTTTGTTTCTGTCTTCACACAAGTAAGTACTCTAGCTTGGCTGGTGCTTTCAGGTTCATGCATAAGCTGTGACATCAACAGTATGATTTAGGAAAAAGTACATTTCCTGCTTTTAGCAGCCCGGCAAAAAAAATATCGGTCATCGGAAAAAGATGTAGTAGCATGTAATGAAATTGTGATCAAAATGTTTCTTGTAAAATAAATAATTTCTTCAGAATACATGGTTGTTTTTCGTCAATTGGGGAAACATGCATGAGCTTGCAAAGCACTGACCATCTGTATATGACACAGAATATGACAAGTAAACTGACAAATACCTTGGCTGTCAAGAATACACAACACTTGCTAAAGCTAGGCTTTTAATTGGGAATCTACAGAGTATCTCATAACAAAACTAAAATGATATGCTAATTAAATTAAATGTAACAAAATATAATCCTCTCCGTTGATGGAGAAATGCTGTGTCAGGATTTTTCATTATTATGGTCTTGACACACATACAAATACACATCAGCACAATGCAAGGATTTTTCTTGTTTGTGGTTTACATTGAGAGTCAAACAGAGAATGTTTTAGCTTTAAATTCAACCCAATACTACTAGTACGGTTTTCTTCTTTGAGGAGTATGTATAGTTCCCTTCATCCTGTTAGATCATTTGTACGTGTACATTCGTGTGTGCACACATTCTCTTTCACTCTTTCACACACTGTTCTCTTTTTTTTCCCCCCCATCTTTCTCTTTTTCTGTTGCGTTGGATTATGAAAAGAGCTAGTCAGAAAGGATGTTTCTAGGTCATGGCACTCCTTGACGAAGTAATGTTTCCTGAGGGTTGTGCCAATGCTGCATTCATGTTTAAGCCTATGTGTCATCCTGATACTTCTCATACACTTTTTCTTACTTGGTCATCAGATATTGTGTTAAGCATGTTTAATCCAGAAATTCATAAACTGAATGTAAGAAGCACAGTTGTGTCCATTTAAGATGCAGTCCAAAATGGAACTATTATTATCTGGGCCAAGGTGACATTTCTTCAGCTATTTTGAATTAGACTTAATAATTAGACTTAACTGCTTTGATAAACCCAAAATCTTCATCAGAGCAAAAGGCTGGTGTGAGAAGTGAGTGCAAGCAGTTATTGAGTGACACATCACAGTAGATAATAAACAGGTTCTGTGTTTCAGTGGCCATCAACACATTCCTTAGAATGTTTTTTTACGCTTGGTTTGATTGCATGGTCTGATCTCAAGTTCGATTCAACCCTCTTCCCCTGCCTCCTCAGGGGTCTTTTCACATTATATTTTTGGGTGCTGTACCGCTGCTGTATGCTTACACCATCAACATGAGTACTAGCAGCAGCTGTTTACCACTATGGACTCAGGTGCAAACCAACAGCGCTGGTGTGAGCACCCATAAACTGTTAAGAATTAGTTAGGGGAGCACAGGGCAAATTTTAAAGTTTAAAAAGTATCAAACACATATTTATAACTGCGATGTATCCTGCTGTTTTGACACAAGCATCCTAGTGAATCTGTGAATCCTAGAACCTAGATTTGAATCATTTTTGGACTTCAGTCAGGCTGCAGAGCTCAAAGTACCTTTTAAAAGTTATACAGTGCAAGAGAAAGTATGTGAACTTTTTGGAATTAGCTGGTTTTCTGCATTAATTGGTCATAAAATGTGATCTCACCACAAGTGGCTTCCTTCTTGGTGTCCTGCCATGGACACCATGCCTGTTTAATGTTTTCCGTATAGTAGACTCATGAACAAAAATGTTAATCATTTCTTCAAATCTTTCCTTAAAGTCTTTAGCTGTCACCCAAGGGTTCTTTTTTACCTCACTGAGCATTCTGTGGTGTGCCCTTTGAGTCATCTTGGATGGATGGCCACTTCTAGGGAGAGTAGCCACAGTAATAAATGATCTCCATTTGTAGACAGTTTGTCTATCTGTGGATAGATGAATATCTAAGCTCTTTGAGAAAACTTTGTAACTCTTTCCAGATATATGCAAAGCAACAATTCTTGATCATAGGTCTTCTGAGATCTCTTTTTTGCAAGGTATGGTCCACGTCAGCAGGTGCTTCTTGTGAATAGCAAACTCAAAATGTTTGAGTGCTTTTTATCAGTCAGAGTAGCTCTAACCCACACCTCCAATCTCGTTTCATTAATTGAATGCCAGGTTTGCCAATTCCTGACTCTAATTAGATTTTGTTGATGTAATTTGTGTGTTAGTTAAAAACAGATTGTGTTTGTTCATTATTGTAACTTGGATGACAAATGTATACATAAATGCAGGCAATTCCAAAGAGTTCACATATTAATTTATGCCACTGTATGCATTCCCCTGAGAAAGAGAGAGAGGGAGAGGGCAAATCATTTTACTGGTACATTAGGCTTTTAATATCTTTAAAAATGTCATAAAAAAAATTCTAAAGCAGTAATGGATATATCCTTGGAAGAAGAAGGCATTGTCAGAATGCATTGCTCTTAGAGATAATAATAGTTTAATAATTTTAAACCGTGACTTTAACTATACATAAGTAATATTAACATTATATTCATGATGTTAGCCAGAGGGGAACTGGCCCCCACAGTGAGTCCCAAGGGTATTTTTCCTCCATTAATCAACATCTTATGGAGTTTTGTGTTCCTTGCAACAGTCGCTTTCAGCTACTCACTGGGGTTATTAATACAATTATTATTTAATTACTTATTTTTAAACACTATAAACAATCGTATTTTATGTAATTACACAATGATAATTCATCGACATTATAGACATTACAGTTTTATTGTCTGTTAATGCCTGATCTTCTGTAAAGCTGCTTTGAAACGATGTGTGTTTCATCCAAATAAAATTGACTTGACTTGACTAGAGATGCCTCTTTTTAGTGATTCCGGTTTCTTAATGGTTCCATTAACAAAACTTGTAACACTTTTGAGGAAAATATTATTCTTATTGAATCTACTGCCTTCAGCAGACTGTTTTCAAATGATGAAATAATTTCAGATTTTAAAAGAACAGATATAACAAATCAGAAATAAATCCACCTTGCGAGCATGACGCTCTGCTTTCATAGGATTTAATTAATTGAAAATGCACTCCACTTCGCTCACAACATGCCAGTGGTAACGTAGGGTCAGACTGGATGAACTTGCTAATGCTAGCTGCCTTGCTAACAATTAGGTTACGTCGGACACCGGATTGATTCCATCTGCACCGCAAGACTTCATGGCAATGGTTGCGCCCTCTCATCGTCTCTAATGAAGAGTGCGACAGAACAACAGTGATGTGGATAACAGCTCTGATCTTTCTGCGCTGTAATCTTGAATATTGTTCTCTGGCACCAAACATGCATCATTTCTGCCCTGAACCGTTCCGCACGCGTTGCCACTTTTCCCTGCATTTGTGTAGACTTGAAGCTCCGCATGAGTTAACGTGGTTTCAAAGCACCTTTTAGACCATAAAGTTTTTCCCTTCTAAACGTAACTTTATTAATCAGCATGTTATGAGCCTTTAATAATAAACAAATCGAATAAACGAATCGATTTCTGTTCTAATTTTGTGAAAATTAATTAGATGTCTGGTATGGATAAGGAAAGACTAAAATTACTAGTTGGTAGACTAGTCTCCAATAAAATATACAATTTTTTTTTTAAATAAAAAAACTAAAAAAGTTTTCTAAATGTTCTCTCGGGACACCCCTCAACCCACATTCAACATCATTCCACAGTCACAAGGGCTTCTATGCCCCATACTTTGGTATCTGAATCTAAAGAAATATAAAAAATATTTCATTTTAATGTCAAAATATTCCAGCAAATACTGGACTGCTGTCACTATGCTTCAGAACAAACAGATGATCTTTTAACATTCATTTTCAATTGATAAATGGTTAAAGACTGTAAAATTGGTAAAAGATCCCGCAGCCCCCACTGCTTTGGCCGTCTCTGGACCCCCTGTGCAGTTTTGTAGAGACTATTTTGACTGTTTAGAATAAATTTTTTCTTATTTTCTTCTGTCAACTTTAAAATAAAAAAAAGAAAGTGCAATGTGTAAATGTATATCGTGATAAATATGATATCGAACAATATGAAAAAGATTATCGTGATGACAATTTTGGCCATATCGCCCAGGCACATATTCATTTTGGCTGCAAATTGCATGTTCGGGAACTGTTAACAGAACTGAAAGTCATGAAAATCATACGGTTTTGGTATCTTAAAAAAGTATTATTCTCTGTTATTGATTTCCAACCCTAATTGTGATGTAAACTCAGCTAACTTATCCGATTACATTTTAGTTAAATTATGCCCAAGTATATAGCTGTGTATTGAAGAAGACTTTCTGATTTGTGTTAAAACATCAAACATCAAACATCAAAGGAGCACTAAGTAATATCCATAAATAAATGAATAATTCGTTTGATCTGTGTAAAATTATGTACACTGAAATTAGATGTCCTCTCAAGACTCAAGTCATTTCAAATTTTTGCTGTTGCATGATGTTGTAACTATACTGGTATGTACCAGAATAAAGTTTAATACCACTGTCATATTGGCCAGCAAAAAAATACTTTGCACATTTAAAAGGACAAAGCAAGCAAGAAAGAAAAATTCACTGGCAGTTCTGTTTAGTTATTCTATAAACATTTTTGGAGCCTTTTTTTGAGCCAATGTAGAAATTACCACCTGTGGCCTTGCTTGGAGTGCTTTGAATTTAAAAACTTTGAGCTAAAACACACTTTTTTCTTTTATTCCACAGGTCCTGCTGTTTGCATCACTAACCTCATGGAGAAAGAACAACGTTTTTCAAGCATACATTAGCAGTTTTATGCTGAAAATCAAACGTAACAATAAACAATATCTTGGCATTTAAGTACTGGCTAGCCATAAGGACACAAAAGCAGCGTGCATTAGTTGCCAGTTATAAAAAGGTTAACACCAGTGGATAGCCATCAGAGATTTGTAAGTAGTGGCTAACCACTAGCATTAGGTGGTTAGCGTGTGGCATTTATTTGCCTTTCTAAGGGTGTTTTGAGAATAGAAGACGCGAATGGGACACACCAGCCTTCTCAGGTGGCCTGAATGGGAGAAGGAGTGAGCATGGACAACCTTTTGGAGTTTGGAGGCATTTGTCCGTCCAGCCGGAGGGAATGGGAGTGAGTATGGACTTAACACATACATTTTCAAAGTTTAAATGTAATACATTATCCCTAATGATTTCTAATAGTCAAACTAATACATGCCTTAAAGGTATAGATCACCAAGAAATGAAAATTCCGTCATTATTGTCTGCTCCTCAAGCTCCAAAAAATAAAACGCCATTAAAATTCCATAAAAGTAGTCGTGTGCAATATTCCAGGACTTCTGAAGGCATACCATAGCTTTGAGTGAGGAACACACCAAAATTTAGGTTGTTATATATAGCAAATCTTTAAGAAGATTCTACAAAATTTCTCCTTTTGCGTTAAATGAAAAAAGTACCCAAATGCGTTTGGTAAGACATGAGGGTGGATAAATAATAACTTATTATAAATATTACTTTTTGGGTGAACTTACTCTTTTAATGGAAAAAGATTTATAATATATTTAAAGTCCAGTTGCTATGTTATGTTGTTCTTTGAGGATTTGATGGTGGCAAATGAATACTGAAGAAAATATATTTTCCTCTGATTGTAGCACGAGCAGCTGTGTGGATGATTTAATGGACGAAGATGACAAGGACAGAGCAAAAAGGTAGTGTTTTGTGTGTGCTCTCCATAGTAATAGTACACATTAACGTGATAATAAGTCACCATAGTAAACTCTAAACTTGTGAACTTTAATTATGTCCAGAAACTTTCAGGAAATCACACCTCTAAAAAACATCACACTTTCATTCTCTCTGTACAAAAGATTTTCCATGTGGGAAAGTGCACAGGGCTGACAGAGAGAGACAGAAACAGAGTGGTGAAAATAGCCATATGGTATCATTCCCATCTATAGCAGTTACATAGATCTATTCAGTTTCTTGCCCATATACAAGACCAAATTCAAGACTTGTTATTAAATATAGTTTACAGCCGAGAATAATCATTAAATCGGAGGCTCTTTGTAAACTATTAGCTGGAAGCCTAAAATCTTTCACCTCTAAAAACAAACTATAGATTTCTCAGACAGTGACCACGTACATTATCTAAAAGGCTGTATGTAATTGTAAAATGAGCATAATATATAAATAAGGTTATGTGACAGATGTGTTAAGGGGCAGAGATGCTACCATAAGAAACCATGTATAAAATACTCATTTGATTTACCATGTTCAATAGTTATGCTCTACCGTTTCAGAATTCACACACACATTTAATTAGCCTTCTAAATGAGGATATCCCATACACTTTTCTTGTTTTCACAGAAAGCCAATTGTACCTATTATAGTCAGTGTTTCCCACAAGTGGAGTGAGTGGTGGGGGTGCGTGCTACAAATAACATTATTTATTTTATATGTGAATCGTTTTTCCAATTGAGGACATCCCTGGATGTCCCCTTATGTGGGTTTTGTAAGATTTAGCTGACCTATGAGGACAATTTGTCCACAAAGTATAGCGAAGTATGAACATGCACTCTCACACGCACACCATCTTCACCACAAACAAAAAAGTTCTCTTTGATGCGTAGGTGGAGTTTCAGGGTCAATGTGTAAGTAATGAAATATTTTTAAAAAGAGTTTTTATTACATATATTTGTGTGTAGTCAGCATGTGTCCATCCTTTTTTATTTTCTTAATTTAAGCTTATATGTTCCTCCTCTGCTTAGCATCCTCTGAAGAGCAAAAAGTTACAGACATGCTTGCACAAACACAGTGTCATAAAGTGTAGAGTGTCATCTCTCTCTCTCTATTTCACTCTCTCTCTCTCTGCAGGGCGTCCCGTAATAAATCAGAGAAGAAGAGGCGAGACCAGTTCAATGTCCTCATTAAAGAGCTGTGTACTATGCTGCAGGGTCAGGGTCATCCCCGCAAGATGGACAAATCCACCATCCTGCAGAGGACCATTGACTTCTTGCAGCAACAGAAAGGTTAGCGGGAAGGTCACAGGGTTTTGTTTGTAAGAATTGTGGTGGGGATAATATACTGGGAGTGGGAGAAAAAAATTTAACATCTCTGGGTGCATCCAACATTTCCCTCAGTCTCGAATAAGAGGGGGGAAAATATTATTTGAAGAACATTGAAGCTTGAAATGGATAGATTTTTACATTTGGTCTAGCAGGTATTAGTTACTCTGGTCTACCCAAGTTTCCTCAGAATCTTTTCACTATTAAAGAAAACTGATATCTCATTTTACAGTAATATTATTTATTTTCTTTGCATATACATAAAGATCAGAATGAACCCATTCATCTTTGTGCTACAGTGACAAGAAAAACTATGTGAAATAATTTTTCTACAAAATTATTCACAAAATGTTTTCTGATTTTCACCAAATTCTAATATTAGACAAACACAATCTGCTTAAAGTAATGACAAACAAATAATTTCACTTGTTCTTGTCAATGCTGAATATTCCATTTAAAAATGCACAGTCTATGGTTGAAAAGTATGTGAACCTCTGGGCTAATGACTTGTAGAAAGACAATTTGGAGACAGGTGTTAGATTCAGTTAGAATGAGCTGTGATTTGTAGGTGCCCTAGAAAAACAGTTACTTCTTAAGAAGTATGTCCCAATCAAAACAAATGGCTGAGGATCTTAGAAAAACAATTGTAGAGATGAAGCTGGAAAAGGCTAACAAACTATTTCTAAAGACCTCAAGGTTCACCAATCCAAAGTATGACAAACTGTCTACAAATTGAGGAAACTCTTCAGCATTCTTGCTACTTTTCCTTGTAGTGGGTGCCCTGCAAATATCACCCCAAGACATGGTTGTCCAAACTTTTTATACTGGGAACCAGATGCAAAAAGAAATAAGGTGTGCAGGCCACACCGTTGTAATAATACGAATTTAAAACGGGCTAGATGCCACTTTTGCATCATCTGTATATGAGGGGCCAAACAATGTGGGGCCAAACAATGCCCTGGTTTCTGTTTTTTTTTTATTTTTTATTTTTTTTTATACCATCTGATATAGTTCTTAAAATTCTACTTTAAGAGTAGCATTAGATCTACACACTATCACATAAAATAAGTAAATTTTTGATATGTTTGGAAAAAAATGCCCTCATAAACAAAAAAATTCCCTTGAAAATTATATCCATTGGGCAATTATTTGCCCCTTTATAGAATAGTTCTTTTCTGACCATGCAGTAATGGAATGTTCCTTTCAATGCCCTTGCATTTTGCGTTTTTATTTTTTTGCCGTCCATTCAGTGTCACTGCAAAGCACATGTACTCTGTGACGTATAACAATGATCAGAATATTTTTTTAATTTTCTGCTATTACATAATTCAAGGAATTACTCTTTATTTATTAGTAATTCAATCATAGTTTCTGTTCTGTTATTACTTGTGTTACAAATAGGATTTTAATTTGATCAAAATTATTGCACTCCCTTTATTTAGTTGATGCGTGAGTGCGCGGCAGTACAGGAGAGATGCTTGAGTGTTTTGAGCACTCTTTCTTATGTCCTTACTGTGAAACATCAAAACGAACCAATTTACAACAATTAATAAACTTACCAGCACTCTAGAACTCATTCTAGGAGTGTTCTCGGCTTGTGCGTGCTCAATAAACTCGGTGCAACCGCTCGCGCTGCACAATGGCAGCTCTACTCAGTTGTACGATGGGTGGTATCGGGAAAGTTGTACGATGGGTGGTATCGGGAAATTTTCGAGAACAAGTACATGAGCAATGTATCGAACCTGATACCAGTCCTAAAATAAAAGCATCATTCTTTTGCATCATTGCGTGCCATTTCATCTGTGGAAATCTGGAGGAATCCAAACTCAATGTAGCGTCACCCAGGGTTCAGAATACAAATTTCATGTAATTTATCAATTGCAGGCAAAATTATGTTCTATTTCCAAGATCTCTTGCAGCCCACATCAGAGCAGTCTGCGAGCTGTAGATGGCCCGCAGACCATAGTTTGGACACCCCTGCCCCAAGAGCACAACCTGCAATGCTGAAGGAAGTGAAAAAGAACCCAAGGGTAATGGCAAAAGATCTGCAGAAATATCTTGCTAAAGTTGCTCTGTTCATGTGTCTACTCTACAAATAATGCTGAACAAGATTGGTGTTCATGGGAGGACACCACGGAGGAAAATGCTCTTCAAAAAAACATTGCATGTCAATTTTGCGAAAGACCCCCTACATCCTCCCCAAAGCTTCTAGGATAATGTTTTGTGGACAAATGAAACAAAAATTTTACTTTTGGCAGAAACTTACAACATTATATCTGGAGGAAAAAAGGCAATTCACACCAACTTCAAAACCTTATCCCAAATGTGAAGCATGGTAGAGGAAGCACCATGGTTTGGGTCTGCTTTTCTGCATCAGAGCCTGGAGCTCGCAATCATTGAGGGAACAATTAATTCAACTTTGTTTTAAGAGATTTTACAGGAGAATGACAGAGTAGCGGTCTGTTATCTGAAACTTAAAAGAGGTTGGGTGAATGGCTAAAGAGGGGGAAAAAGAATAATGTTTTTGAATGGTGATGTAGGAGTCCATACCTTTACCCAATTGAGATGTTGTGGCATGACCTGAAGAGGGCTGTTCATGCAAGAAATCCTAGATATTTTAATGAAACAGATTTGGGAGGAATTGTGTAAAATCCTTCCTCAATGTTGTACAAGGCTGATGAGCAGCTACATTAAATGTCTGTTGGAGATTATTGCTGCTAAAGAGGAAACAACATTTTCAATAAAGATATGAAAACTACACTGCCTGGCAAAAAAATTAAAAGGTTGCACATTCTAATATTTTGTTGGACTACCATTAACTTTGATTAGTTTCGACAACCTTATGCAACGTTATTTCTGTCCAGAGTTACATACATTTTTGTGAGTGGTGGTGGTGTAGTGGGCTAAAGCACTGAACTGGTTAGCAGATGGTTGTCTGTTCGATCCCCACAGCCACCACCATTGCATCCTTGAGCAAGGCACTTAACTCCAGGTTGCTCCGGGGGCATTGTCCCTGTAAAAAGGACACTAATTCGCTTTGTATGAAAGTGTCTCCCAAATGCATAAATGTAAATGTAAATTTTTGGACGTGATCTTGTATTGATGATGGGAGAGTCGAACCACTTCGTAAAGTCTTCTCCAGCACATCCCAAACACTTTCAATGGGGTTAAGGTCAGGACCAATTCACGTGTGAAACGTATTCCTCGTGTCCACAATTTGAGCCTGATGAATCTTGGCATTGTCACCCTGGAATATGCCTGTGCTATCAGGGAAGAAAAAAATGCATTGGTGGGATAACCTGGTCATTCAGTACATTCAGGTAGTCAGCTGACTTAGCCGCATAAAGTTGCTGAGCCTAACCTGACCAATTGAAGCAATTCCAGATCATAAAACTGCCTCCAGAGGCTTGTACAGTGGGCACTATGGATGACAGCTGTATCGCTGCATGCACTTCCTTTCCTACCCTGACGTGCCCATCGCTTTGGAATCGGGTAGATCTGGACACATTAGACCTCATGACCTTTTTCCATTGCACAGTCTAATCTTTATGTAAAAGTGGCCACACAGATGTTTAGTCCCAATCATGTAAGTTCACATTGTATTTTGCATGTGGAAATGCTCTTAATTTCACTATTAAACATAGCCGTGAGTTCTACTGTTGATTTTTTTACAATGTGACTTCAAGTATTTTAGTGATACCAATCACCATCATTCAAGATTTTTTTCCAACCAAATTTCTTCCGCAAAGCTGATGGTTCACCACAATCTTTCCAGGTTTTAATAATGTGTTGGACAGCTCTTAACAGTTATTTTTATTTTTTTGGGGCCAGGGAGTATACAATTATTTGTTTGTCATTACTTGAAGCAGATTGTGTTTGTGTACTCTTAAGACTTGCGTGACGATCAGACCGCATTTTCGAAATAATTGAAATGCAGGTAATTCCAAAGGGTTGCCAATGTCAGGTGAATTTACTGGCCATAAATATTTATTTTTGGCTTGGGAAATGTTTTAAAAATATGACAATATGACAATTAAATAATTGTGTTTTTTTTTTTTTTTTTTTTGTTGCATATGAATCAGATCTTCATATTTATTTTTAAAGCAAGGTAAAGTCCACATAGAGTTATGTAAATACTTTACATCAGTGAGATTCAGGTTATCATGGTCACAATTCAATTTAAAGCTTGTATTGTGTTGCAGTTAATACCAGAGTATCTGCCGAGTTACTTGCCAACTAACAAGTATTATTTATTCGCCAAATGCCCTTTTTACTTGCATTTGGTGTTTGGCAAGTGTTAATTTTGGGCCCTGGCTAGAAAAGAATGTTTTTTGCTGTATCTGTTTATCTCAGTTTGAGTTGAGGAGTGAACTGCTGCAAGCTCCTGGGCGTGTCACTACCAACACCTCTGTGCGCCAGCAATTGCTCTGTGATGGGCCCTGTTCCATTTCCTGTCTGAATCCAGGGCACAACTGTCAGGCTGTTGGCAGAATGTTTAATGGCAGCAGATTTCAATGCTCCTATAACCAGTTCAGCCATATTCAACTTCCCCCAATCCCAGAATTCCTTAGTGCTTGATTTACATTTCTTTCCTTTTTTTATCCATTCCATCCAAATTTATTAGTTCACAAAATGCCTGTCCCAGACTTCCACAGATACAGTCATGATTTACAGTATATTGTCACTGCATTCCAAAATATTTTCCATGTGTTTGATGTTTTCTAGAGATCACAGCGCAAACAGAATCTTGTGAGGTCCGACAGGACTGGAAGCCTTCTTTCCTTAGCAACGAGGAATTCACCCAGTTAATGTTGGAGGTAAAGGAAACTTGTAATCATTATAGCCGCCTCCTCCACTTTCTGTATTTCCCTAACCCTCTGGGAATACTGTGCAGATCAGCTGTATACTGTGCTGCCAACGCATCATGTATTTTACTAGGGAATGAGATACCTTACAGCATTGCTTCAGGTTAAAGTTGTGATTGTAGGTAAGTGAAACACACATTACAAATAAAGGAAACTCGTTCAAGTTTAACGTTAATCCTGTAGCAGAAATACAGAATGTGGATATACTGTGTGATGACTTGAACTGTACAATGCCTATAGCCAGCTGAATAAGGAGGTCAAGCTTTTATAGGGACTCTTTGAATTCGCCCCAAAATGTCCAGCATTAAGGACATTTTCACAAATGATTACTTCCTTTTAAAAACAAACTCTGGCTTCCCTCATCCCCCAGTCTAAGAAACTGACAAGTCTACTGTAGCCAATCAGGTATAGAGTAGTAACTGCAGAGTGTTATCACAAATTCCCTGCTCACACCAGTGCCCTAACATCAAATTTCTGATCAACCAAAATAGGGTTTTCATTGGCTAATTCTTAAATTATTATGTCATACCCTCAATCCTGAATGTGCTGTTACAGCCTTGACACATGCAATGGACCTTTTTTCGAAATGGACCAGTGGTATAAATATGTGAGAAAAAAATAAGTTTTTACTGTATTTACCCTACTGAAATAATGGATAAATTACATACTTTGTTCATGCACCTCTATCTGCAACACCTTTTTTAGAATTTACTTAATTACAGGAAAAATACTAATATAGGACAGTTTCTATGTCAGTTCTACTGCTATTTTAATGAACTTTTTTGTGTTTGGTTATGGCAGGCATTGGATGGTTTCCTAATAGCTCTTACCACAGATGGAAACATCATATATGTATCTGACAGTGTGTCCTCTCTCATTGGCCATCTGCCGGTAAGTGAAGGGGGTGGGGTGAAAATTCCAGACACTCTTTGGTTAATTACGTAACTCAGAGAAACTCAGTCCAATGCATGAAAGTGAGCATCTACAATAAAGATTTCTGTAAGCTTGATTATCTATTTTCTAAAAAAAAATATGAATTTATTACCTCTGAAAATGTTGTGTGATATGATTGTTTGCCAAACTCATCTTATTAGGAATGTAATTGTCATGTTTTTCTAAACTTAGTTAAGGCAGCCCACACACAGCAGATTTTCTGTAGGCTGTGGACAACAACCCTTAGGAAACACTTCAGAACATTTTAGGCCTTTTATATGTTGTATTTGGGCAGGATCTGAAAATCATTTTCTTGATTCTTTGAAATATAATTGAAGTGGAAGGTCATTGCCAGTGAAGTGGCTCCACTTACTACAGAAAAAAAACACATTTGAATTGGAGTGTAAAAAGACACACCTGTGTATCTTATTTCACTAACCTGAATCAATGTATTGCAATGCCGCAAAAGCAAAACGTAAGATCACATGCTGCCAGACTAATGATCCTGTTCCTGCTGCTGTTATGTGTGGGTCACAAACGTGATTGGATAATATCAAAGTCCCTTTTAAGACAAGTCAGTCCACTCGGCAGACATATTGTGATTGCTCCGGGCAGCTATTATCTATGTATACAGGCTGCATAAAAGTACAGCTGCTGTCTATTTAAATGGGGAAAGAACTAAATCTCCAAAATGGTTGGTCAAGATTATGATCAAATAACATATTTCAAATCAGCAGTAAGATCTGACATCACTGGTATCAAAAATTGTGTTTCTTCACGCTCAACTCACACTAAAAACGCTATTTTTCAGACTGGTCCAGCTAATGCGCATGCACGTTCCCAAGTTAAAAGACAGGCGATGTCTGTATCTAAAAGGTGATTGGCTCTTTTACCTGAAAGGCAAGACTTCATTTTCTACATCCACCTTATTGGGTGTTCCAATTTCTGGAAAGTGCTCCGTCTCGGGCTAAATAGTCTCTGATAATACTCATGGTCCTTTGCATCGGAGTGGTGGTGGCGTAGTGGTTAATGCACAGGGCTGTTAATCAGAAGGTCAGAGGTTCTAACCCCACGGCCACCACCATTGTGTCCTTGAGCAAGACACTTAACTCCAGGTTGTTCCGGGGGTATTGTCCCTGTAATAATTGCACTGTATGTCGCTTTGGATAAAAGCTTCTGCCAAATGCATAAATGTAAAATGTAAATGCAATGTCAATGTCTTTCCTCCGTAATTTTTGGCCTTATTAAGCACAGCAGAGCAGAGAGGAGGGCTTAGCAGACCCTTGTTATTGAGGAATAGAACAGAGTGCACTCGAGGAGCACAGAAGGTCATGTGCGGGACTATTATGGATTCATCTGCTCAGATTGTGCTAATGCTCTCATGATTTTGTTTAGATGATGCTTGGAAATTTAACTCAGTACCTGTAATATCAAAACCACATTACTGATTCTTTTAAGGTGATTTACTTGGATAGTATAGGACTGAGGTTGTATGGGTAACATCTTTAAAAAAGCAGTAGTGTCATTAAATTAGGTTGAAAGTGCATAGCATTGTGGGAATTGAAGTGTGCACCACAGATGGAGAAGAGCAGAGAGTGATGTTGCTATGGATACTGTTGTGTCTCAGTCAGATATGGTGGACCAGAACATTTTGAACTTCCTGCCAGAGCGAGAGCATGGAGAGGTGTATAAATTGCTGTCATCACACATGCTCTTGACGGAGTCTTCTGCTGTTGACCTCCTCAACTCCAGTGAGTGTATACACACACACACACACACACACACACACACACACACACACACACACACACACACACACACACACACACACACACACACACACACACACACACACACACACACACACACATTAACAAACACATAGACTAGCACAGGGGTTTTCAAACTGAGGTCCTAAAGTTTTGACAGAGCAGAATCCCTGTGATTGGCCCCCTTCAATATGCTGCGAGTCAGTCGTTGCACTCTGATTGGTTTATTTGAGAGTGCCATGTACATTGCTCTCTTATTAGCTGGCTGCAGTGTGCTTCTATGATTAGACTCCAGGCTAATTATAGAGGCTCTGTGTGTCCAGTGTAACACAGTAACACAGATTATCTATTACAACACACTGATAATCCCACATGCAGCTCTAACCCTGACCCCAATCCCTGAAACAGAGAGAAAGAGAAATAAAGAGAGATAGATTAAAATGGCAAAGAGTCACTGTTGACTTCTTGATCTTGTTTGATAATCAGAAACACCTCTGTTTTTACTGGTCACATTCACTTGCACGCATGCACTCACACTTACACACACTCCTGTATGGTCTGTCAGGTCATTGTATTCTATTTTAAAGAACATTAACCTCTTGTGTGTGTGTTTGTCTGACAAACTGAATTGCTCCGTTATCACTCTAATGCCTCTCTTCTTCCACCCATGCCCCCTTTTTCATCCCTTTCTTCCCCTACCTCTGTCTCTCTCTCGCTAATCACTGTCTGTCAGATGAGACGCACATCGAATTCTGCTGTCATTTAGCGAGGGGGAACATTGACCCAAAAGAACCACCCACTTACGAATATGTTAAATTCGTTGGAGATTTCAAGTTTCATAACAATGGTGGGTTTTTACATCACTCTGAGCCTCATGCAACACCAACAGAGACATTAATGACTGATGAAAAGTTATATTTGTGCCTATTACTTAATTCTGGAGACAAATTAAACAGCACAATATCCCTTTAATTTAGCTGTGTTGGTATGTTTGAGAGCATGTTGAGTGAGCTTTTGTTTTTATGTTTGCCTTTCTGTGTGAGGAAAGACTTTTATGTGTGGGATACATTTGAATAGGTTCAAATTATTGGACCAGGTCCTCATTAGCAAGTGGAATGCTATTGTAAGGTCACATCTTGAATGACAATAACATGAAAACGAGAATTGAATCGGATAGGAAATATACACCATTTGATCAATGTTAGTCCTCCTTGAACTTTCATGACTTGACAATATTTCCCATTTAGACTGCAGTCCTTTCAGAAGTGACAGCATTCACGTTATATAACTGCCTTGTGCGCTTTGTTGCTTTTAAAATTTGGTTGTTACATTATAAAAATATTAAAGGGATAGTCCACCCAAAAATGAAAACTCTCTCATCATTTACTCACCCCAACACCATCCCAGATCTGGATGACCTACTTTCTTCTGCTGAACACAAAGATTTTTAGAAGAATATTTCAGCTCTGTGGGTCCTAATGGAAGGATACCAAAATATTGAAACTCCAAAAGGACATAAAGGCAGCATAAAAGTAATCCATACGACTCCACAAGTGTAGGTGATGGTGTATGATAGGTGTGGGAGAGAACCATCTCCTCTTTCACATTTTTCTTCTTTTGTTTTTACTGGGCAGGGAGGAGAATTTGTCATAAAAAAAGCACTTAAAAATTGATCACCCATTCTTATCATAATGCTTCAGAAGACATGCTACATTTATGTGTATTTTGGAGCTTCAGCATTTTGGTACCCATTCACTTGCATTGTGAGGACCTACAGAGCTGAAATATTCTTCTAAAAATCTTCGTTTGTGTTCAGCAGAAGAAAAAAATTACACTTCTGGGATTGCATGAGGGGGAGTAAATTATGAGAGAATTAAAGTTTTTGGGTGAACTATTCCAACACATTTTCATTAAACGTCATTTTATTAAGCAGATTTATTAAGTGCCTTGCTAGAAGATGGTCCCTGACATCTCTATGGGTGCTGCTTGGTGACATACACAGTAGCTAGGCATCATAGATTTTTATTAGGAAGTAAATAAATAAGATACTTTATTTGATCACTTGAGGAATATTATGCTACAATAATCTTGTTTCACATGTTAAAGGAATTAAGCCTTCTCAAGAAGTACAGACAGTTTAGTTCCATTGCTCTAGCACGTCTGGATGGCTGTATTGACCAATCAGCATCAAGTAATGGAACTATTAATTTAATAATACATAACAGCAAATGAGATGTACACAAAATTGTTGAAATTAAATTAAAAAAAAATTGACACTGTATATTTACTTAAAATTTTTGAAAACAAAAAAATGGCAAAATTTTGGTTGATAATGTCAACAAATAAAAAAGTCAATTAGTGTCTGATAATTGCTTCAATCTCTAGTGTCAATTAGCTCTGAAATCTGGTCACTTTGACACTTTGTTTTTTTTTTATACAGCACATGATGTTCATACTTATAACATGGTTTTGTCAGAAAACCCAATCAAGCTCTGTTTTTCTGTTTATGCTGCAGTGACTCTGTCCTCATGTAACGGTTATGAGCTGGCATTTCCGCGCACACTACAATCCTCATTGGAGGAGCAGGTCTCTCTTGTAGCCACAGTGAGACTTGTGACCCCCCAATTCCTGAAGGTAGGAGAGCACACACACACACACACACACACACACACACACACACACACACACATACACACATTAAATCTGTCTTTCCTTTAGCATGATGGTGAATTCGTTTTTTCCTACATTGTGGGGACCAAGTATCCCCCCAAGAAGAGTAAAACCTGATATCACATGCAATGTGGGGAATAGTTAACAGTTTATGTCCCAATGCAGAAACGTTTATTTAAGGGTTAGATTTAGGGGGTAGTGGATAGAAAATATCTATGTAGCTTAGTATAAAAATAATAGAAGTCAATGGGAAGTTACCAACATTTTAGGAAAACAAATGTGTGTGTGTGTGTGTGTGTGTGTGTGTATAGGATCTGTGTAATGTTGAGGACATTTGTGATGAATTCACATCAAGACACAGTCTGGAATGGAAATTTCTCTTCTTAGATCACAGGTGAGTCAAATGCTGCTGTGACTCCATTATGCATACAACTCTTCTCATGTTGTCTGCATAGTCTTTTGTACTTATAGGGATAATTCACCCCTTCTTTTTTTTTGGTTCATTTGAATCATGTCTACTTCTAATGATGTCATTCGTCTGATTCATTCATCAGTTGCTGACCCATTTAAATCTGCTAATTCAGATTTTCCATTGTGCCAAGGCCAGCTGCGTGTGGGCGATGTGATCAGACGTGTGTGTCTGTGTCTCTCTGTGTGTGTGTGTGTGTGTGTGTGTGTGTGTGTGTGTGTGTGTGTGTGTGTGTGTGTGTGTGTGTGTGTGTGTTTGTTTCAGTTCTCAAACACATATTTTAATGTGATCTCTTTATTCTGTTGTGGTTATTCATAAATTCCAGGATAGAGATCATCTACTCAAAAATGAGTTTCTGACTCCCGGAGTGTTACATAACCGTGTGTGTGTGTGTGTGTGTTGTGTTGGATGTCCTGACCCCTACAAGGCTATAATAGGATGTTCAAGCTCTCTTGTCAAACTTTCTCTTTTAAGACATAGTTCACCAAAAAGTAAATATTCTGTTATCATTTACTCACCCTCATGTTGTTCCAAACTTGTATGATTTCTTGCTCTGGAAATCAAAACATGATGTTACCTTCAGTCACCATTCACTTTAATTTTTTTTTTCCATACTAAGAAAGTGAATAGTGACTGAAGCAAACATGTTGCCTAACATCTTGCTTTTTGTTCCACTGAGAAAGTCATGGGTTTCGAGTAAATGATGACAGAATTTTCATTTTTGGCTGAACTATCCTGTAAAGGAATTAATGGAAAGGACGAGGTAAGAACCGGCTTAACAATATAAATAATATTTAATTAAATAAAAAGACAAACACATACTGGTTTCGGAAGCTGCCCGTAAATCTCTCTCTCTGTCGCACTGCGGTCTCCGTTCGGCCTTTATCCCTCTTGGAGGCTTAATTAGCCTGATTAGGGGCTGGGTGTAGCATCACGACCCGGCCCCACTCTCCGCCCTGCCACATTCCTCCCTTGTTCTCTCAGGCCGGGGAGCCCCCGGAATGACGTACATCCCCCTCCACTCTTTCCCTGGGGGGAGGTGTGCCTTCTGCCCCGTCTGCCAGCAAGTCAACCCTGTCTACTTGGATGAAGGAGGGGACAAGGGGAGGGAAAAAATAAAACAAAAATGCGGTACATACACGCCGTAATGGTCATGTACCAAATGAAAACACTAATATTTATAAAGAGAAAGAAAACCCAAAGTGGAGCTGCAGTGGGAGAGAAAGAGAGAAAAAAACACTTACTCGCCGGTTCTCCAATACATTTACATTTACATTTATGCATTTGGCAGACGCTTTTATCCAAAGCGACTTACAGTGCACTTATTACAGGGACAATCCCCCTGGAGCAACCTGGAGTTAAGTGTCTTGCTCAAGGACACAATGGTGGTGGCCATGGGGTTAGAACCTGTGACCTTCTGATTAACAGCCCTGTGCTTTAGCCACTACGCCACCACCACCACACGAGGACCAAGCAATACGCCATAGCTTGGTCCTCGGCCACTCCTCCACCCTCTAATGGATAACATCCGTGCCTCCCTGGGCAGATCGGAGGAAGTTCTCCGGCCCCTGGTGGATGGAATGCCCCGCCGCGTTCTCGGGGAACAGTTGGGGTCTCCCCCACGTACAAGGACATTTTTAAGAAAAATACTGCGTGGAAAGGTGTATCTGAGATCGCGGGGATTTTATGAACCCAGACAGACCGGCATTTGCATTTTCGCCGCAGATAAACAGCCGCTATGGCAAAGAGCACGACTTGTTTCTCATTCATCTTTGATATAAAGCATTTTATGTACTGATTCCATTTATATTTAGTCTTTTTCCTCCAAAATGTTTGTTTTTAGTGGCAAGAAAAGCGATTCGCTGTCAACAGCAATGGAATGACATCCGTGAATGTCATTTATAAACGTTACTAGGCAACCAGTAGTGGGAACGCCCACTAGCAACTTCACCGCCAGCCACTGGCGACCTGCAGCGACAAAGTCGCTGGCAGTGTGTACGCAGCTTAATGGAAAGGAGTCGTCGAGAACCGGCGTAAGAATATAAAGAAATATTTAATTAAATTACAAGACAAACACATACAGGTGCCGGGCAGCTGTCTGTAAATCTCTCTCTCTCTCTGTCACACTGCTGTCTCCAATCAGCCTTTATCCCTCTCGGAGGCTTAATTAGCCTAATTAATTAGCCCTCCACCCTGCCACATATCCCTTTTTGCTTATATGCCTCTTTCTTTTTACATGCTTACACAAACACATACTGTACTTGACTCAAGGTGGCTATGGACACCCAGCTCTCTATTACCTCAGTGGTTCCTATAGCAATAAGTGTCCGTAGGCTCATCTAAGCCACCCTGTTACATTTCTTGAGCGACTAAGTGAGGAAGTGCACGGTCATTTTTATGGGTGGCAGCAGTTTAAAGGATGAGCTACATTAAGCCTGTGTGTGCATTTGCAGGGCATCTCCTATTATTGGATACCTGCCGTTTGAGGTTTTGGGAACATCAGGTTACGATTACTACCATGTGGATGACCTGGAGCTGATCGCTCAGTGTCATAAACAATGTAAGTGTTATCTCTAAATCTCTCTACCTCTTTCACTCTTTCTCTTTTAAATCTAGGTCAGTGTACCGGACAGTACTGTCTTGAAATTCTTGTGTTGTTTGTGTGAATTACAGCAGTGCTAAAAATGCCCTCATCAGGAAAGATAAAAAACTCCCAAGCTCGCAAGTTACAAGCTCTTTGATGTTATTATATACTGTAGAGACTACTGATCTATCTTGTTTGTGTGTGCATTGCAGTGATGCAGTTTGGGAAAGGAAAATCCTGTTACTATCGGTTCCTGACTAAAGGACAGCAGTGGATCTGGCTGCAGACACATTATTACATTACATACCACCAGTGGAACTCCAAACCAGAATTTATCGTCTGTACACACAGTGTGGTCAGGTAAAAACACACACACAGTTATGCATACACATGGAACCAAACAAAATTTGGCAATGTCAATTTCATATGCATATAAACCGAAAACACTCTTAAAAACCATCTACCATCTTAAAATATGTAATGAATATTTGTAGCTTAAAGAAATAAATGCATATATATATTCAAATACCAGCTCATAAGTACTTCAAACTTAAAATCTGAAAAAGTTGCTTATTGGCATTAATAGGTATATTGGGTAATTAGAATCAGTGCTTTTAGTCCTCTGTGTCCATCTATTGTTTAGTTTATGTTACTGCAATATCAAGGTTTGTTCATGTACCTTAAGTTTCCATCTCAGGATCAGTCGTTGTCTTTTCAAAAGCAAAGAACAGCTTGAAAGGATTAAAAGTAAAAACAAAAAGCTAAACTTGTACCTACCTCTCTTTCTCTGTTAAGTTATGCTAAAATCCGAGCGGAGAGAAGGAGAGAGGTTGGATTGGAGGAAAGCTCGTCAGAAATAGCCTCATCCTCAATCAAGGTGTTACACACAAAAACAAACCAAATCACACACACCAGTTTCATATTAAATTTATGAGCCATTTGTATTGAATGCTAATGACTAGTTAGTCATGTTTATGTCCAGTTTCTGAAGTTTTCTGTGTGTGCTTGTGTTTGTTTGTGTATGTGTGTGTGTGTGTAGGTGCAGGAGGTGTATTTGGACATGTGTCCACCTTTAGATACTCCGCGGGACAGAATCAGCAGCACGCAATCAGTGTCCTCACAAAGCTCTAGAAAATCATCACACACAGCAATGTCTGACTCTGAATGTGAGTACACACGTGTGCACACACGCCTCTGCCAACACTTCAGCACTTCTTATGATGTGAACATATAAATCAGAAGCTATTATGATAGAAACCCTGCCTGTGTTTCCATAGCGAACTCATCAGTGAGGTACACAGAAGTGTGCACGTCATCACGGCAATCTGCTTCCATTGGTCCAGAGAAAAGTTCCAGCAGAATGCCACACAGCAGATCAAAGGTACGGAATGCGCACACACAGTCACATCATCATTTATAAGGACATTGATATGGAGAGGAAATTAATTACTTTGCGGTCTTTATAGGTGACGTGTGTAATTAATTCAATGTAAAAATAGTTTTTCCTTTTACAGCTTTACACACTCGCAAAATCGTCTTGACCTAAGCAATGCATAATAAATCAACATTTATGTATGATGTAGGATGTAAACAGAGAACACAGGTGTGTGCAAATGGAATTCAATAGGTTAGGTCGTGTCAATCAGACAAACAGATGGATAAAGTTTTTGGTTTTACAAAAACATTTGTCTCAAGATTATTATTTTTTATATTTTTCTGCTTTAGTGTGTCAATAGCAGATTTAAAATGTAAGGTGATCAGTATTTCTAAACACTCAATACAAAATCCACAAATAATTAAGTGTCCACAAATATCCAAGTGAGTTATGGAGGACTCAGACATGAGATTTGTGTGTGTGTGTGTGTGTGTGTGTGTGTGTGTGTCTTAAAGCTTTGTCTCTTTGTTTTTGTTGTAGAACCTGATTCAGAGGCAGAGCTCCTCTGAGCCCACGCCAGTCTCCCCCTCCTGCAGTCAACATTCCACC